>NC_069388.1:136369227-136702977 GCF_027475565.1 Acinonyx jubatus | reverse complement strand
GCTGGAGAGCCACCATGACTGAGAGTAAAGTTGTAGCCTCCACACTGTGACCCTCCACGCGTGGATTTGGAACTCTGGCCCTGCCCATCGTGAGTCCAGTCCTTTACTGTAACCACATGCTTCACGGTCCCACGTCCACCCCCACGGCAAGGCAGGGCTCAGTCCCACCCCACAGCCACTCACTCGACCAACCTCCCACTCAGCACAGTTTAACCAGCGTCAGGGTCCCAGCAGCGCTGCGGTGACCCTAGGCTCTGTGCTTTGAGGAGCTGGTGACACTGTCTTTGCCTCTCTCTGCTTGCAACCCCACCATTCTTCCACGGAGGAAGGGGGAGCCTCTGGAGGGCACATACCCTACAGCCAAGTGACCTTGGCTTTGCCTGCATTCAGCCTCTGTACTTGCTGTAGGTGAGCCCACACCGTTTTAAAGAATCTTCTTAAAGAGTCCAGGTTCCCTCTGAAATACAGTGGCAATGACACTGGGTGTGCACACCTGTGCTGGGGATCATGTGACACAACGTGCCTGCAATTTGGCACGTCAGGCTCTGCCCTCACGGACAGGTGCGTGCTATGTCGTTACAGTGTGTCTAGATTTTCCAAACTTCCTTGATCAGGCATCTTTTCAGTAAGAAAATAAAATAAATTTTAAAAATAATTAATGATCGTCTATTTATATATTAGTACATGTATACACCTATTGTGTACTGGCAAATCTATTAATTGTGAGAGACACATGCCAGTAAAAACTTAAGTTTAAAAGTACCTATTCTATTTATAAACGGTACAAATCTTTTTCTTCTGAAATGTACTAACAAGTTTTTTAAAGTGGAGAGAAATATCTTTAAATATGACTTATTATTTTCCTAAATCATGCCTGTCACTTCATGAGAGAGCAATTTCAAGCTCTATTTCTTACTTCAACTTACATTGATACTTGCTTTGAAGACCCTGTCATAGCTGAAAAGACACCTCACAAAGAAACATTCATCTAAAATGAAAGAACAGTAACTTATATATTGGCAGCTGTAACTGAAGCCTGATGCTTATTTGTCCATTATGTCTACAGGTTATGCCAAGATTTTTACTGAAATTCAACTGATCAATTCCCCTTAATCCCAAATGCCACAAGTTGCTCTCGCAAAGCATCAGAAGGTATTAAATATATACATTTAAACCAATGGGTTTGGGGCGCCTGGGTGGTTCAGTCGGTTAAGCGTCCCACTCTGGATATCGGCTCAGGTCGTGCACTTGTGATTGTGGGATTCTGATACGTGTGCCTTTCTTCTCCTAAAGCTCTCAGCTGGTGCCACACGTCATTCTTGACCGTGGTGAAGACGGGGTGCCAGGGGGCCCTGGGGCAGGTGTCACTGCCCCACCTGCCGGCTGGGGCAGAGTAGGCTGGTGCTGGCTCTGCCGTCTGTGGAGTGAACGAAATGGAATCCAGATGTCAGAGGAGAGGGGCGGTGGTGGTGGGGTGGCTTTGTGCTCCCATCACCTGGAGACTCTGGGATACAAGGACGGAATCGGGGAGTCAGAGAGAGTAAGGATCCTGCTTCCTGCAGGGTGGAATAACTTACTTCCTCCCTGGGAAGAACAAGCTGAACCAAATGCCAGCGGACAAGTTACCCGACGACACGGGACACCAGACAGTGAAGAGAAGTGTCTCTGAGAGGCGGGAAGCAGAGGTGGGCTCTGGGCCGCCCGGCCGTCTGCCTTGAGAATCCCAGGCTTGGCTGCAGGACCAGGGGCCCAGGGCTTTGCTCAACAGACTCGCTGAGTCGAGGACACAGAGCTGGGAGTCCAGGCAGACCATGAGGTGCAGAGTTCTCCGGACAGGGCACTGGACAGAAGAGAGCCTGTGAGGTCCGGAGCGGCCCCCAAGAGACCCAACAGGGTAATGACCAGCACGCATCTGAGGAAACCAACCGAGGCCGAGAGAATGAACACCTAAAGCGCCACAGAACAGCGTGTGGCACCCACACAGGGGCGGGAAAAACGTCTGTCCCCACCAGCCGGGCCTTGAACCTTGTAACTGACGGGCACGGGGCCAAGGACTCAGAAGATCGTGGCTCGACAAACAGCAAGGAAAAATTAGTTATAGACAGACTAGTGCTTAGATGCTGCCTGAGAAGTTTTCAAAGCTAGACCACAATGGATCAAACTATTTCCAAGTAACTTAACTGCTTCCAAGAGCAAAGCCTGAAAGTATTGCTGGGAATGAAGATATATCCAGTGCTCAAAAGGGCAAAATTCACACAACCAGGAGTCTGTTAAGAAATCCCAGGCATGGAAAGAAGCAGGAAAAATAAAATGAAGAGTGAAGGGAAAAATCAACCAATCCAAACGTAGTTGTAGAACTAATGCAGAGGTTGGGATCATCGGACAAGGATGATAGCACAGTAATTATAACTGTAGTCCATGTATCCAAAAAGTTGAGGGGAGACAGAAGATTAAAAAACCCACCTAAATCCTATTTCTACAAATGAAACCTATGACATGTGAGATGAAGAAATCACTAGATGGGATAAATAGCAGGTTAATAGAAAGTGTCCAAAATGAAATCCACGGGGAAAGAAAAAGAATTTGAAAACATGGATGACGCCCCAGTATTGGTAGGGCAGCTGCTAGCGGCCTGATACACGCACAATCAGAGTGAATGAAGGGAAGGAGAGACGGGGGGGTCACAAAAAAATAAAATAATTCAAGCTATTGGCTTAAAACGTCCAAATCTGATGAAAGCCTTTGACCTACAGATTCAGAACAAATCAACAAAACCCAGGTACAAGAAACACGAAGGGAACAGCATACGGCAAACAGTCAAATTGCACAAAGCCGGTGATAAACAGGAACTCTTAAAAGCAGACAGAGGGGACAACAGACATGCCGTGTATACAGAAACACAGATAAGGATGTAGCATTTATCATGAGAAATACCCAAGCAGGGAGATCCTAGGGCTCTTGTTCTCAAGGGGAAGAATCCTGTTAACCTAGCATTCATTACCCAGAGAAAGCACCTTTCAAAACTGAAGGTAAAATAAAGACTTTATAAGACGTATGAAAGCTGAAATGATCTATGTCATCAGTCGACTGATCCTCCAAGAAAGGAACAGAGCACTGATAGGGATCGCCACAAAGTAACAGAGCAAGGGGCACCATAACTGTATGGATGACGACATCGTACGTTTTCTCATTATTTAAATCTGTAAGGCAAATGACAGCTTAAACAAAAATAATGACGTGGTGTGTCCTCCATCACATATGCAAAACTAAAATGCATGGTAATAGCACCAAGGTCAGAAAGGGGGTACACTGTTGTAGGACTGTTTGTTGGCAGACTGTAAAAAGAAATACAGGGGCGGCAGGGTGGCTCAGTCAGTTGAGTGTCTGACTTTGGCTCAGGTCATGATCTCACGGTTCCTGGGTTCAAGCCCCACGTCGGGCTCTGTGCTGACGGCTCGGAGCCTGGAGCCTGTTTCGGATTCTGTGTCTCCCTCGCTCTCTGCCCCTCCCCCACTTGTGTCTGTCTCTCTCAAAAATAAATAAAATGTAAAAAGAAAAAAATGTTAAGAAAACCCAAACAGCGACTAAAATAACAACAACTACTACATAAGAGTTGTAGCTAATCAGCCAATAGAGGAGAGAAACAGAACGACGTAGAGGTACTCCATCCCACATGAGGCAAAAGTTAGGACCAAAGAGACAAGGAGCAGACAGGATAAATGGAAACCACACAGCAAGATGTAGATGTGGATCTAACGGCATCAACAATCACATTAAACGTGTTATCTGAACATCACAACGAAGAGGGAGAAGCTGTTGACTCCGATAGGACATGACCTAACTGTATGCCTCCTGCAGAAACATGTCTTCTGTGGGAAGACGAACGAAAGTGTGAATGTGCAAGAATAAAACTGTACATCATGCTAACGCTCGTCAGAAGAAAGCAGCAGTGACTTTGTTAACAACAAACAACGCGGCTTCAGAGTAAGGACTATTAAGAGGGATAAAAAAGGGAACTTTGTAATGATAAATTCACAAAGAAGAGACAACAATCTTAGTCACTTCTGCACCTAATAACTGACCTTTCAAACACATGCAGCAGGAGGGAGCTGAGAGATCTACAAGGGGGAGCAGAAATCGGTACGACAAGCGGACAGAGAATCAGTGCAGATCCGGGTGTGAACGACGCCATCGACCAGTCGGACCTGGCAGACACTTAGAGAGCACGCCCCCCAGCAGCAGAATGCCTGTTCCTTTTAGGACGCACCAAGGTTGTACCCCGCACATCCAATTCTGGGGCATACAACAATGGATTTGGAAAGATTCAAGTCCCAGGAAGTATGTTCTCTGCCCATGGTGTTATTAAAGCAGCACTCAGCAGTGGGAAGTTCTTTACAAAATCCCTCAAATGTTGGGAAACGAAATAACCTACTTCTAAATAACCAATAGGTCAAGGAACATTAAAAAGAAGGGAAATTTGAAAGTATTCTGAATTGGATGAAAATGACAAAAAAGCCCAGAACATATCAATTTGCATGTTGTGGCTAATGCAGTATATAGGGGGAGTGTCACAGCCCCAAATACACCTGTCAGAAAACAAAAAGATCAATGACTTCGGCCTCCACCTTAAGCAACTACAAAGAGAAGAACCAATTAAAGTCAAAGTAAGTGGAAGGAAGGAAATTATAAATATCAGAGAAGAAATCAGTGAAATAGAAAACAGAAAAAAAAAGTAGAGAAAACCAGTGAACCAAAAACTATTCTTTGAGAAGATTGATAGAATTGATGAATCTCTAATTATGTTGATCATAAAAGAGAGAGATACAGAGAGGGACAGAAAGATAAAGGTGTGTGTACATGAGAGAGAGAGAGATGGAGAGGAGAAAAGGGGAGGGGAGGGGAGGGATAAAGGAGAGGAGAGGAGAGGAGAGGAGAAGAGAGGAGAGGAGAGGAGAGGAGATAATGAATTAAATTAGCAATACCAGGAGTAAGAGACGGGAGATCAGTACAGAACGTACACATATTAAAATACAATAAATACAATAAAGAAACATTATGGACAATCTTAGCCAATAAATTTAACAACTTAGATGAAGTAGAAAAAATTTCCATGAAACACACCAACTACCAAGTTCATTCAATAAGATACAGGTGCCCTGGACAGCCTATATCTACCAAAGAACACTCAAGAGAGTTAGGAACTTTCCCACAAAGAAAACTTCAGGTCCAGATGGCTTCACTGGTGAATTTTACCAAACATTTAAGGAAGAAATAATACCAATGATACACAAATATTTCCAGGAATTTTTAAACGAGGGGATAATTCTCAACCCATTCTGGGATGCCAGTATTTCTCAAGTTCAAAACCAGACAAAGGTATTAGAAGACAAAAGAAATATAGAGCAGTATCTACCATGAAGATAGACATGAGAATTCCAAATACAATTTAACAAAGTAAATCCACATAATAAGGTATAGTATGTCGTGACCAAATGGGGTTTAATCAGTGTTAGTTTAATATTTGAAAATCAAAGTAATTCATCATGCATAAACTAAAAAAGAACATCCACATTATCATCTCTAGCTGCAGAAAAATGTGACCTTATCCACCATGCATTTCTGAGTAAACACTTGGCACTAAGAATAAAAGGAAACTTCTTCAAGCCAGTAAAAGGCATCGGCACAGAATTTACAGCTTAATTTACCCCGAAGATCAGGAGTGGGACACGATGTCCTCCATGACCACTGGTAACCAACATTGTACTGGACACTGTAGCCACTGTAGGACAAGGTCATAAAAGAAGTAAAGTGCAAATTGACACAGAAAGAGTGAAACTGTCTTTATTTGTACGTGATATGATGGTGTGTGTAGACAAATCTGATGAAATCCACAGAAAAGCGGCCAGCATGAATAAGGGAGCTTAGCAAGGTTGCAGGACACAGTTCGGTGTTTAAAATTAGTTTTAATTTCATATACTAGTAATGAACAGAGGTTGAAATTAAAACTATAACTTACAATAACACCAAAAATGTAAAATATCTAAGTAGAAAATTGGCAACGATGAGCTCGACCTAGACACCGAAAATTAGAAGAAACTTTGCTGGAGAAATTAAACAAGACCTACGTAAATGGACAGCCATGTCGTGCGTGTGGTTCAGAAGGCTATTTTCATTTTTTATTTTTAAAAGATGTTTACTTATTTTGAGTGGGGGGGAAAGAGAGTGCACACATGCACGTGCATGAGCAGGGGAGGGGCAGAGAGAGAGAGAGAGAGAGAGAGAGAGAGACAATCCCAAGCAGGCTCCACACCCAGTGTGGGGCTCAGTCCCAAGATGGTGAGATCACGACCTGAGCTGAAATCAGGAGTCGGACAACCGACTGAGCCACCCCAGCGCCCCTCCATCGATCTATTAAAGCAAGAGGGGTTGGTAAAGCAGAGGGAAGAGCCATGGGACCACTCAACCTCCCTCCAGACTTGACTCGGCCTCCTCTCCTTTCAAAGACCCAGTGGCCTGAGACTGCAGGGCAAGAGCCAGGTGGGCATAGCGAGCTGGGGTCCCAGCTCCTTCACCATCACTAGTGTTTCTGGTCTGTAGGAAGTCACACACTCTTCAAGACCAAGAGGCAGGACTTTCGTTTCTTAATGTGAAATAAAAAGCATGAAAGCCTGAATATCTGTGAGACAACATGGTGAGATCTGGTTGAGACGGAAATGCTATTTCCTGACTCACTGGAGGAAGGAGGTTTGAGTCTGGAGGACGCTGTCACATCGCTAGGAGAGTCTGGTACAGGGAGTGTCGCGGGCAGTCAAAGCCAGTGTTAGGCTTGGCTTGGGGAGCCCTGTTGCTGTGCAGTTTCTCATCCCCACGGTCCTGGGGGAAAGATGTTCCTCATGCAGACATGGGCGATCTAGCACAGGGTCCGGCTGTGGGCGCTGGGAAAATGAGTCGCCATTGCAAACTGGAAGGTGTTTAGAATTGGCTTTCTTTTTTTGTTTTGTTTTTAAAGTTTACTTATTTTGAGGGAGAGAAGGCACGCTTAAGCAGGGGAGAAGCAGAGAGAGAAGGAGAGACAGAATCCCATGCAGGCTCTGCACTGTCAGCATGAAACATGACACGAGGCTCGAACACACAAACCATGAGATCATGACCTGAGCTGAAAGCAAGAGTCAGAATGACTTGAGCCACCCAGGTGTCCCTAGAAGTGGCTTTCGTTTTAATTTTATGAAAGACACTCTGCCTCCAGCCTTCCCTCCCTTGCAGAATTTGAACCACTTGCCTCCATTCTGGGCAGCCCGGGCATGAAGGGGTGCAGGGCAGACAGAGAACCTCGGAATATCTGTTGTGGTAACATCTCCCCACACCCGCTTTTCTTCTGCTAAACTGCACTCCTTCCAGAGAAGTCTTCACGCAGGCCGTGACGTTTCTTTCACATGATGGAGGCGTCTCTTCAGACGCTTCCCGAGGATGGGGACTGAGCCATATTGTTTCCAGGGAGGGGTCCGCAATGGCTGACATAGATAAGATCTGTGGGCCTCCTGGACTTCCTTGATGGTGATGATTAGTCTGAGCCGTCTGACTCTTTCTAGCTAACTAAATTTAGGTTCAAGAGTGCCATCAAGGACTGGCCCCAGAAATCTGATTCGGGTAGAGGAAGAGCCTGTTCAGAACTGGTGACAGGCACAGAACGCACCTGAGGTCCCTGCTTGGGGACTGGCCTGTCCCATGGCCACCACGTACAGCCACGGCCACTGAGAAAAACCAAAACAGCACTACTGAATGATAGAGAAAGAGCACACACAGGCAGCGGCCAGGATTTGCCCCACAGAGGCAGGTACCGTGTTCCTTTCCCCTGGTAACCCTGAGATGGGAGCCGGATGCCTGCAAGTCAAGGTTGCAGCTTACAACCTATAACCAGAGCTTCTTTGCCAGCCAGGCTTTAGTAGGGTTGTATCTGATGCAAACAAACCAGACTTGAAGCATGAACAAACTTGTCATAAAAAAATTTGGGGTATTTGCATTTTAGAAGAGAAAGTTTGGATGGAAAGGCCTTCAACTTCCAAGAGAGTGGAAATCTGAAGACAAAATTCCTGGGTCAGAGCACTGGAATCCTCTTGTGAAGTTGTGTAGCACCTGCTATGGGGCCCGCCCCATCGCCAGGGCTGGGAGGGCACACGGGCTGCATGGGATGCCCCCAGGGTGCGTGACAGCAACTGGATATACTTCTGACCTTGTCCAAAGCCTGCCGCTTAAACACCCGGTGTCATCTTCTCAACTGTGCTATTTAATTAGTAGATGACTTTTCTTACAGTTTCATAGATACAGCCAGATTTGTTTTCCTACTGTCCTTCAAGGGCTACTGGACAGTGGGACTAGGATATACAGACAGCCACACACATAGTATAATATAAGTCATAGTATATGTCATATTTATACAGTATTTAAATTGTATATTTTAGATAATATTTTAAGGTATTTTATGTTAAACATTCACATAGCGTATTACACTATATATGAAATCCATATTACATTTATATAATTATATATGGTATATAATATATTTTTTGGAAAACAGTGAAAAGAGTTCACTATCTTCTTTAGAAATATATTTCTCTGTATTTTTCTTAAATTATGGATTTACGAACATCTATAGGAGTTAAGCATTTTCAAACAGATATTTGTAAATGGAAGATGACAATGCCTGGATCTCATCTGGACATCAGCAAGACGAGGGAGAGGTCAGAAGACTCTAGACTAGGACACGCATAGACTCAACATGTGTTATCTCTTACCTCCTTGAGAGGAAGGAATCTTAAGTTCAGTGATATCTGCTTATATTTTAAATCGAAATTTAGAGTTGTCATGACAAAGTCCTAATGTGATATAATGGCAAGAAAATGTTAAACATCAGGTGTTTCTCAAAAACCGTTCTTACAGTTGACATCTTTAAATGACATTGGAAATGATAAGACATGTAGATTTAAAAACATAAAAAGCAACTACCCTAACGTGATTAAAAACGTAGAAGAAGTATCTTCTGTTAAATACAACGTGTCAACCTTTTCCCTGTATTCTGGAAGGACCTCCCTTAAGCGTGTCTGTGCACCTGCCTGACCATGTAAGGAAGTGTGTGAGCCCCACCTCCCTCCCTGCAGGGGACATCCAGCCCCTTGGAAGGTGGCTGAGCTGAGCTGTCAACCAAGGAGAAATCCTGTCTCTATCTGTGAGTTATCTCTGGAAGTCAGAGCTGAGTTAACTTTTTCTGGATCAAGATAAGCAAAAACAATAATTTGATGAAGGGATTAGGATAAAATTGAATACAGCTAACTAGCCTGTCCCTCCATATGTTTTCACGCTAATGACAGTCTTCAGTAGGTTGTTCATAGGGAAAGTTCCTCCCTTAAAGATAATTTGAAAAGTAAATAATTTAAGTGCATTTATTTATTTCGTAGTGAATCAGTCACCAATGAAGTCAGATTTGTCAACTTCACGCTCCTTTTTAGAAACAGTATGCAATGTTTTATTGTTTTAAGGACTAAAATCTTTCCCTTGATTGGTTCCAGAGTGATATGTAGCATTACGCATTTCTAAAAATAGCTGATTTTTTAGATTTCGGGGAAATTGTCATTTTTAAATTATTTCCTCCACATGTTCAACCATTTGTTTCATATAGTTTTACAAAGACTTCCTAGATCGATGTTTATCTTTACAAGATTGGATCCGAACAGTAAAGTAGAAGTTAAAGTCTAAAAGTCTATTTTGCAATTAGCCTTCAAAATGGAAAGATATCCACCCAGCATATTTTATTTCTTCATTTTAATTTTGGAACATTGTTTGAATTTTTCTTCTAAAAGTAAAAAAAAAAAAAAAAGAAAAGAAAAAGAAAAAAAAGAAAGAAAGAGAAGAAAATAGTTTTAAGCAAAAGCTTTGGAAACACAGGAGGGCTCCATGTGGAAATCAATTCACGCTTAAAACTGCCACACCACCAACCTTCTCCCAGCAGCCAGCAAAGGGAGGCATGCAGACTGGGAATCAAAGCACTGATAAGGTCAAGGACAGGAAGGCACCTGTTGTGCTTTGCGTGCGTTGACTGAGTTGATAGGTGAGGTATGTTTGTGGAACAAACATTTATTATGTGGAACATAATAAAAGATGTTCTTTTAAGATGACTGTCTGAAAGCCGCTTATCTAAACACGCTGCTGGAAAGAAAAAATAATGAACGGAAGCAAGTCATTTAAGGAGAACAAACCAGTTGAAGCTCATTGACTAACTTCCAATGAACCTTCTTTCAATTTGTACGTGAACAGGATCCTTTGCCTTCACTGTGAGGAGACATCCTATCAAGAGTTCCTCCCTCCCTGCCTGTCTGGGAGCCTGTTGTGTCCTCCCTTGTCTGAAAATAGAAGGCGCTAATGGCAACAGCTGGTGGTCCGGAGAAGGGGTCCGGCTGAGATCCTGGAACAGACGGCAGAGGAGGCTGGCTGAGTGGCCCTGAAAATGGGGGAGAGAGCAGAAGAGCTCCGGCAAGGCTCTTTGCTCCTGTCAGGGCTGCAGGGGCGAAGCGGCCCCACCCCGTTCCATGCCACACCCGGTTCTGCACTGGGAAAAGAATCAGGATGCGACTGAATTCCTTGAGAAAGGTGCTGGGCCAAGGCTGGCCTCCTGGGCGCACGACCCGGGCGTTCCCTCAAGGCCCCACATCGTTGAAGTTTCTGTGGTTGCCGTCCTGAAATTCTCAATAACGTTTGCACAGGAGGCCCTGCGAATTACGTGGCCGGTCCTGTGTCGGGCACGCATCTTTAGAGAGGACACCTGTTATGGATGAAGTTAAAAGAATTTTTTCTCAGCCCCTTGCTGAACGCAGAACTGCTCTCTGGGTCCTGAGCCGACTCAGCCCCCAGCACATAGAAATCTGTTCCTGCCTTTCCCCTCCCGCTGAACCATCAAGGCCGCGTCTTCTCCAGTCACCGTAAAATAGGTGCCTGTCAGCCCGGGAAGGGTTCATAATTACCCTCCTGCCCCCACTGCGAGTGTCTGAGTCACAGATAGCGGCGGGTGTTGGGAGGCTCCGAAGGCAATACCCACATGGCCCTGACGACAGAGCGCTGCCCTGACCAGTCTAACCCCACCGGCCACGCTGGTCCCCACAGCATCATCTCCCCAAGTTCACTTTCCGCAGCTCAGGCAGAGATGTTATTAAGATGACAGTCTCACTCCCGCCATGCTTTCTAGCAGAACTTGGAGAAGGGGGTGGGATCGCGGGAAAACAGGCCGAGGCTGTGTGCCCGGGGACATCTCCCCCACGACCTTTCCAGCACACGGGGCCGTGTGTGGGCGCGCTGTGACCTCTGCCTGGCGCCCACAGGCGTGTCCTGCTCTGTGCCTGACATGCCCCGGGCAGTGTTCCTCCTCTCCCGCCACCTGTCTTTGTGTACGTGAGGGGGTCCTCTCTGGATGGCCTCCCTGACGTCGCTCCGGGTGAAGGTGAACTCGTAGGTCCCGCACGAGGGTCATCTTCCCAAATGTGGTGGGTGGCAGGTGTGCTTGGTCCCAGTACTTAGAACCTGCCTTGTCTCAGACTTATCCTGGAAGAGGGGCCGCCCTCGGCCCTCACCTGCGTCACCCCTCGAGGTCTGGCTCAGAAGGCCAATCGTCCCTCCCTGAGACGCTCTCCCCTCTGGGTTCGTGGGCACACCCTTCCAGCTTCCCTTCCACGCGCTGGGGTGCTCTTCCCCAGGCTTCGTGTGGGCTCCTCTCTCTGGCCTGACTGTGGAGGGGCCCCGCACACACCCCCCGCCCTTCTGCACCCCTTCTTTTGGCCCATCTCATCCGGCTTCATGGCCTCAAACACCATGTCCACACCGAGGACTCCCAGAAGCATAATTCTAGATTGACACCTGCCTCCTCATTTCAGACCGAGCGCTTGGTGCCACCTGCCCAGCATCTCACACTTCACGTGTCCCCGTGGGACGCCGTTGTTCCCACTCATTTACGCCTCTGGCACCCCAGCCAGGCCGGGAAGGTGAGGCCAACAAGCCGAGGTTTGCAGCAGGCACCTCTGGGGGGTCTCCTCTCCTCCGCAGCCCCCACCCCCTCCATCAGGCCACACAGGAACCAGGCGCACACCCCCCTGGAGAGCCGGCCAGCGCCGTCTGCTAAGAAAGGTCCAGACCTACCGTCCCTCGTTTGTTTATTTGAGCTACGAAAGAGCAGACACTTTCTCTCTGGGAATGGGAGTTCACATATATTGCATAACACTGTTAAATTAAAACTTGTTGGGGCACCTGGGCGGCTCAGTCGGTTGAGCGTCCAACTCCAGCTTAGGTCATGATCCCACAGTTCATGAGTTCAAGCCCCGAGTCGGGCTCTGCACTGACAGCTCAGAGCCTGGAGCCTGCTTCAGATTCTGTCTCCCTCTCTCAGCACTTCCCCCACTCACACTCTGTCTCTCTCTCAAAAAAAAAATTAACTTTATAAAAAAAAACTCATTAAAATAATCTCAAAACAGGATGTTGCCCATGAAGTTAAAGTTCAGGCAACATAGACTTTTTAAAAGGACATTTTCATTAGATTATAAAAATAACTTCAATACTTTGACTAATTTATACCATTCAGGAAAAACAATTGGAAAAGGGATTAACATTTGTTGACCACCCACCGTCCCTCAGGCATTGGGCTCCTTTAATCCTTCAGATATTTGAAAGGCATCCTACTAACTCCATGTTGTGGTTAGAAAATGAGGCACTCGGAGACGTTAATGGAACATTCCATGCCACACAAGTCGTCCGTCACCACTCGTTCACCAGGACTGAACACAAAGCTGTTGACGCGCATATACCTGGGACCGCCCTGTGCAAGGATTAGAGACAATGGGATCATCAGTAAATGTCAAAGGTCGGGCGAGGTGCAGGTCTGTAACATATACTCCACATCGGGCTTGATATCTAAGTAAGTATTTCTGCCTCATAGTTAGCTCAGGAGGACAACCCCAGAAAAGTCCTTCATAAAACTTCCAAATCATCAAAGGCAATATATTTAAAATCTGTGCAGTGGGTTTATCATAATGATTTCACTAGGGACGCAGTCAAATCACCACCGAGTTAGATTTTAAACACCGTCATATAGAAAGCAAACTATCGTCCAGTGAATGGGTGTCCTATCTGAATGACACCCAGTTTTGAATACTTTGACTCATCAGAATAGGGTCTCTTGCCCACATCACAGTGGAAAGAATTTGAGAATTGAAAGAGAGCTTAGAAGCTTTTATGTATTTATTTAGCCAAACCCTCTTATTTTACAGATAAGGTATTTATCTTTATATAAATGCTTCTTGAGTTGCAAACGTTTTTAAAAACTTTTTAAATTAACCATATACGTTACAGTCTAGAAACACATTCTCTCTATAAAACGTTTCAAAAAGCTCCCATTTATACAAAAGCACAAAAGAAGTTTTCAATCTTAATATTACAGAGATGAGTTATAAAGCTGTCATAGCGTCTTCTCCCCAATACCTGAGAGCTCATGGGACTAGTGTGTCATTTCAGTGGCCTTTCCTACAGGTAACAGGTGGGACGGAATCCTTCCCCCACCGATACAAGAGTCGTGCTGGGTCTTAAGCGGCTTAACTACACATCTTCTAAAACTAAGGACATCTGTGAGCTCATTGCAAGAACTGTAAACAGTAGAGGAGGTGGAAACCAAAAGCTAGAGATCTTCCAGGTGGGGCTCCTCACACACACCCATGCGCAGTAAGCAGCTTCCCGGGGACCCAGCTAGGTATACTCTGTGTCTTTACAAAACATCTGTATATGGCTGTATAAATACACAGATACACATGCAATTGGTCTGGGAGTAGATATACTTTATACTTCTAATCTAGGTGTAGATGCTTATTTAACACAACTTAAAAAAAATTTTTTTTTTTAATGTTTGTTCTTGAGAGAGAGAGAGAGAGGCAGAGAGAGAGGGAGACACAGAATCAGAAGTGGGCTCTAGGCTCCCAGCTGTCAGCACAGAGCCCGACGTGGGGTTCGAACTCATGAACCGTGAGATCATGGCCTGAGCTGAAGTCGGACACTTAACCAGCTGAGCCACCCAGGCGCCCCAACACCACTTTTTATACAAATAGTCTCATACGACTCCATCCATGAGCCTGAAGGGAGCCCTGCACGTACATGACCTGGGCCACCGTTTCTTGGTCCCCTTCATTCTTTAAAAATGCATCGCATCCCCTTATGTCATCAATATGCATTCATCCGTTCCCGATATGTGAACATCTCAGCGTTTCCGTGGTTCTCTTGGGACACCTGGAGTACAGGGACCACCCCCAGCTGTGTGTCCTTGCCCATCATGAGGGTGTGTGTAGCACAGGTTTCTGTCGGTGGAGTCACCTGTCACACGTAACATGGGGTTGACCTCACCGAATCTATCACACTCCCCCAACGGGGAAGAGCTTGGTCCTCTGTGGTCTACACCTCAGTAGCTTTGCCTTAATGAACGCGTGTTTCCTCTGTGTCAACAAGGTCACTTTAAATCCTAGACCAGCCCAACCAGGTGCCTGCCCCACAGGCCTGCAGCTCACCTGGGGACTGAGTTACTCAGGTTACCTGGGGAGGGGCGGAGCTGGCCCACCTGCTTCCAGAGCTGTGTGTCCATGAGAGACTAAGTTATAACAGGACAGCCAGGTTTACAGATGGGAGGCTTACAAATTCCTCTGGAGAAAAACAACTTGTTTTAAAGTCCTTGCCACGGGCTGGCATTCTGTTTGTTTTCGCTGTTAACTATTTCCTTGCCTAGCATAGCTCTGACTTCAAAATCATTCTTCTTTTCCCCTGGTTGGAATCACATCTCGAATTCCACAGTCACCTGTCAGTAGACGGAGCGGATGACTCATCTGACAGCCCTTTTATACGGTGAATAGTGATCTCTCCACAGGAGAAATCAGGAGATTGACTCTGTTTCATAATTGAACACCATATTTATAGAAATGATAAGGAAGATCAGACAGCGATTCGAGGTAAGTCTGTGATAACGGGGGAAACAACTTCGGTGCCACATGGACCCAGTTCAGCAGCGCGATTTCCCCTGCGTCTCGGTGCTTCGAAGACACGGTCTCCTTGTGCCAGGCGGGGTTTAACTCCAAGCTCTGACGTGGGAAATCCATTAGAGCATCCGCCAGACGGTGTGTGGCTCCCCTCCCCGCGACGTCACGGGCAGGTGGCTGCGGAACTGCACGTCTCCAGTGTCCGTGACACCTGGATGCCTGTCACGGGACCATTTATTTACAGGTCTTGCCAACTGAGTCGCGCTGGCAACCCTGGAAATCTCCCTGCACCCCGTCCATTTCCTCCAGCAAGCCCACGCCTACAAGGTGACACGTGACAGTGGAAGCCAGATCAGACCTAGATGCCGAGCTGTGGAAAATCCCTCCAGCGGCAGCAGCTGGGGCGTCAAGGGCTCTGCAGGCCTCAAAGCTGATGGGCCTGACGTGGCCTGTGGCTCGATCATGGCGCGAGGCTGCTCGCTGCGTTCAAGGGCTCTACTTGAAGTCATTTTTCTCTGACTTACCTTTGATGCCCAGCTATTTGAATGTTGTTTTGAGCTCAGGGGCAGAGAACAGCACCTGGGCAAATACCTCTTGAGAGCTCTGGGTCTGTGCGACTGCTGGTGAAAATCAGCTGCCTGGGCCGGATGGGGGCCCTGTGTCCTGCAGGGCCACCAGGCAGGCTTTTCATGCAGATCAGGTCCCAGGTCCCAGGGCCCACCCGCTGCTCTACCGGGAAAATCCAGGCTCAGGGGATGCCAGGCGCTTAGCAAAACTTTGCAGAGCCTCTTGTCAACCTCGTGAAAATAGGAAGTGAGGTCATCCCCCCGCCCTCCGTCTCAACTGGGAGCACGACTTCCATGCTTTGGCTTCTGTGGGCCCCAGACTGGTGAGCCAATTCAAGTGAGTTTCATGTTGAATGTAAGGGCACCTCCCCCGTCCCACCACTGAATTCTAAGGCAAAAGCAAGGGGTGGGGAGTGTCAGGAAGAGGCAAACTCACAGCCCCCAGGGTCCCGACAAGAATGGCTGCAGTGCAGGAAACACGTCCTGGGGACTGGGAAGACACATGACACCCTCTGAGCACAGAGTTCACATCTCATCCCCCATTGTGCCACGATGCCACTGTGGCCCTCCCCTCCATCTCTGAGGCTGCCTGCTCTCCCTCCTGGCCGTGTCCCCACACCCAGTACAGACTGGCCTTGGGCTGGATCACCAGTGGTGCCTGAGACCACCGTGTAGTCTCTGCATGGAAGAAGGGCGGAAAAGTGGGAGCCTTTGGCACACGTAATAGAACGAACACCACAAAGCAGGGGCTCCCGTTTGCCACACGAAGAGAGAGATTTTCAGAGGAAGGCAGAACCAAATGCCATCAGATTCGTGCACAGAACATGAACCCAGCAGATGGAACAGGTGCTTTGAGGGTTAGGAGTCAGGATTAGTAGCTGCACTGATGAACAAAAATAAATCCATAGTGGACTCCAGAGAAGCGTCCAGATTATTTTTTTTTATTTTTTTTTAACGTTTATTTATTTTTGAGACAGAGAGAGACAGAGCATGAATGGGGCAGGGTCAGAGAGAGGGAGACACAGAATCTGAAACAGGCTCCAGGCTCTGAGCTGTCAGCACAGAGCCCGACGCGGGGCTCGAACCCACGGACCGTGAGATCATGACCTGAGCTGAAGTTGGACGCTTGACCGACCGAGCCACCCAGGCGCCCCCAGATTATTTTTTTTATAAAGTGTATTTATTTATTTTGAGAGAGAGAGAGAGAATAAGCAGGTGAGGACAGAGAGAGGGAGAGTCAGAATCTGAAGCAGGGTCCATGCCATCAGCACAGAGCCCAAGGTGGGGCTTGAACTCACGAATCGTGAGATGGTAATCTGAGCTGAGATCAAGAGTCAGACGCTTAACTGAGCCACCCAGGCGCCCCAAGTCTCCAGATTCTTATACTGTTTTGGCATGTAAGTGATTCGGCATTTTGTTGTACTAAATAATATCAGAAAAAGAGGAGTAAGCCCCACTGCTCAGAAATCTCTCTGTTATGGACAAGGTTTCCCCTTGTAGGAGGCAGGGGCAGGGCAGGGCAGGAGCAGGAGCAGGGGCGCACGACACCAGCCTTCCACCCAGGCCTGTTTTACACAATAAACCACGAAATCAATTTCCCAGGAAAACCTGTTCTGTACGTTTTAAATGGCAGCTTGCCGACATAGCAGGTCACGAAGCCAGATTCGTGAAACCGAGGTCTGTCTGTGTCCAGGATACGTGCACAGCCTTGCAGTTGTTATGATTTGGGACAGAGCAGAGTGCACAGCTGTTTCCTAGATCACCTCAGGGAAGAGTGACAGTGCCGAAGGGCTTATGACTTCATCCTGGTCGTCTGCGTCCCGGTCCTGGTCGGAAGACCAAAGCAGGGAGGGGCCAGGTGGGCTCCCTGCCCTTGGCCTCAGCCTCCAACGGCATGTTCACAACAGGGCGAATGTGCTTGGATGCCTAACAAACGTGCGAGCTATTGTGGACGTCTGGGCCGGAGGGGACAGGTGGGAGAAGCCGGTTTAGCGGGGCTCCCACTGCTCCAGCTGGCGGTGGCCTCCGTGGCCTCCCCGCACTTAGAACCTAGGACTGACGGGTGGTGTTTTTCAGGAGCAAGGAATGCACGAGGGTTGCAGAGGCCCTGCCCAGGGCTGTGCAGTCTCTCCCAGGCTGGACACCTCGCTGAGCGGCCGGGGACCTGCACCCAGTCGCCTGGGTGAGTCGGCAGCCTGCAGGACTCCAGACAAGTCCAGACCCTTCCTGAAAGCAGGTGCTCCTGCTGCACGTGGACGGGGCCTCCTTCCCTTCTCGTGTCCCTTCATGCCCCCCCAACCCCCTGCTGCCAATCTCAAAGGGCCGCCTTCGCGCGCAGCCAAGCCTGCAGCCTCTTCCTCAGCGTCCCGTCCGCACACCAAGTGCCTGTCACACCTCCACCCTCCCTCCTTCCAAGCTGCTGTTGCTATGTCAGTGGTGGTGTCCCCTCAGAGGACCATTTCTTAGCTGGTTGACGTCATTCTTGTCCCCGCACTGTCACCTCCCTGGCTTGTCTCACGGACATGGCCCGCTGGCCAGGATCTGCACGCGCACCGAGCCCTCGGCCCCTCTGGTCCTTTGGGCACATGCTTGGTGGCTTTCTGTCCTGCTGCATTCTCATTGGCCAGGGGCCTGTCACTCAGCATAGCCCCCCCCCCCCCCCCCCCCCCGGACCTGAGCTGAAGCCTCGGATGCCTGGTCTATTTCCCAGGCCATTGTGGACTCATGTTCTTGGACTTACTTGCACGCTTTTTACACGCTCCACCGCTCGCCCCCCATTTACCCTTCGCCTAGTTGACACGGGGTGTTCCCGTGGTGCCGGGTGAGCGAGCCTGAGAGCGGACCTGTGGCCAGCACGGTGAGGGGGGGAGCAGGTGCACGCCGGGCGGTAGGTGAACCCGGACTGAGGGCCGCTCGCTCTGCCCGCCCAGGGAGGTGTGAGGCACACAGCACAGCCCTGGACCTGCCTCCTACCCTGCGGGAGCCCCCAAATACATGGGTCACAACTCAGCCTATTCCTCCAGAGCTGCTTTCAGAATTGCCCTTAGTCTGTAAATTTATTTTTGAGAGAGAGAGAGAGTGTGTGAGCAGGGGAGAGGCAGAGAGAGACAGACACACAGAATCCGAAGCAGGCTCCAGGCTCCAAGCTGCCAGCACAGAGCCCGACGCGGGGCTCGAACCCACGAACTGTGAGATGGTGACCTGAGCCCATTAGCCGGCTGAGCCCCCAGGCGCCCCTGGATTGGTCCTAGTCCTGATCTGAGGACTGTGAACAGCCATTGGCTTTCCTTTCTTTAAACAACAGGTGTTTTGGAAGGAGGCCGTTGAACTCACCACCACACCTCTTTCCAGATGCTTCTTCCCTCTTTGTCTGCCCTGCCCAGACCCCTTCCTGCCTCTTTCCTCCCAGCCTTGCCTCCTTCCCACACCCCACCTCCCATTCCAGCTGAAGCTGGAAAACTCGAGGCTAACCGCTAACCCGGGCGATGAACACGACATGTGGCGGCCTGCATAGACCCTGTTGTGCCGGACGCACCTATGCCAAACGGCCTCCTCAAGGGTCTGAGGCCAGGGCACCGGACGCAGGCCCGCCTTTCCCAACACGATATTTCAAAGTTCAAAGCTTCTAAGAGGCTAGGCCTTAAACGTTCTCTCCACAAAAAGAAATAACAATTGTGTGAGGCGTTAGGGATGCTAGCTGGCCAGGTGGTCGTCCCACTGCAGCAACGCCTTTCACACCCACCGTGTCACATGTCAGTCAGAACTGAAACTTTCCTCACATCACAGTCTTGGGGGCTTGGATGAAGGACGGTGCAGCCAGGACGTAAGTTCTTCGTGCGTCAGACGCTGCTGTCTTTCCCCACTTGAAGCTTTAAGCCGCCACCGTGCATGCCTCGTTCCAACAACCTTCCCCTAGCGACCCCCTACTCTAAGCGCCCACGGAGGGCGGGCCTCCCTTCAGAAGGCTGGACGGCGTCGGGTGGAGATGACTCCCCACATGCCGGCCCCCCAGCAGCCCCAGGTGGGAGAAGAGCGTACTTCCTCCGAGGAGGGAGCTCCCCCGAGCTGAGGCTGTTTCTGAGTCTCACGGGTGGGAGTCTGTGAGGGCAGAGTTGACTTGTGGAGCTAGCGTCTGCCTCGCTCGGGCAATTGGGGTGTCCTGGGGAACCCCACGATCCAGGTAAACCTCCGACTAGTCCCAGCACCTGGCCAGCAGCATGGGTATCAGACAGAGTCAGGGTGTTTAAAGACCGGGGGCGTGGAACCTTTTATTTTCATGTTTCGGGTCCTTTGACAAAGCTGTGTTTTAATTTATCCACAGTGAAACGACAAGTTCACTGCCTGTTGAAAGGAGACACATGTTTTGTGAGACTTTAGTTAGATTATTCTTTAGAATATGGAACCCGGGGTTTTTCTCAGGACTATGAAATGCAGGGGAAAATCTGACTCACGGCACGCAATGGAACAGACTCTAAATCGAGGCCACGAACTGCTGTGGATGAGACAGCCCTCGCCTGAGAACCCGTGAGCTCCGTGGCCTGGGGTCACCTGCCCTTCCTCTGGGCTTCAACCTCCTGACCTACAAAGTGAGGGTGTCAGCCCAGAACGATAATTTCACTGCCCTGGCCAGGAAGGGGCATGGGGTCTGGTGAACCTACGTGGATGCCAACAGGTATGATTCCGGGTTTATCTGTAACACACGCAAGGCTCTGGCAAACACGTGCTTGGAGAAGAATGTCTTCTGTTGCGAGCGTCTGAAGACGACAGCTTACCGACGGTTTGTCCCGTGTGCCGGACGCTACGGGAGGGGACAGTTGTACCTGTGTGTGGGGTCCCCTCTGTCATCCACGGGGAACCCGGGGCCTGAACGTCCTCAAGCCGGAAGCTGATCGACCGTGCGCACCTGAAGGCGGGCTCTGCATGGACTGCGCCAGATCACCACGCACAGCTCCCGTCGGGCTGGCTCCCCGTGAAAAGCCAGCGCACACGCATTTGAGGCACGTGCAGTGCCCGTGGCTGCATTCTGAGCGGACAAGGCAAGGGAGCCCCATCTGAGCTTTTCCTGGGTGTCTCCTTGGGACCCTCTGGAGCCTCAGCACGCCAATCCCTTCGCAGCGGGGACAGACCTTTATCTTGGTCTTCTGCGACTTGGAATCACAGGGGACAGCCCGGTGGGGGCATCGCAAAGACCATGCACAAGAGTATGAGGGTCGATGTGGGGACCAGTGCTCTCCATACTTCACCTTGGACTTGAGCGAGTGTGCTAGCCCTGTCCAGCCTGTTTTCTGGTCTCAAGACATGGCAATAAGGGTAGTTCCCACTTAACGTTCTTTTACCTGACGACACATAAGTAAAAAGCACTGTTGATTCAAGAGTAGTGCATGAACATGGGATGGTCTCCAGCTCAGAGCCAACACCCCAGCTCCTGGATAGAGCATTTACGCTCCCAGTTAAGGGCAACACAGCACATGAAACAAACATGTTGAATCCATGCGCACATGCACATAGACAGGTGCGACCCAAGAGAAGGCAAGAGCCTCTGAAATAGCACCTAGAATTAGATGGCTATGACCTGCTTGTGAACATGTTTATAGACTGACGATCCTCCCTTCAACCTGTCTGCTACCATTGCAACATAACGTCGATGGTGGATAACGTATTTCCAATTTTACACACAGAGAAGTTGATGCAACAAAATTCAAATAAAGAAACAACACACTAGAGAATATGGCGTGTTTGTGACCTCACAGATGGGGTGTCTGTTAGTTTGAAAGGGCAACACTTTCTGCTTTGAGGGCAGGGGGGCTGTCCCCTTCCACGACCCCCACGGAAGGCATGCTCCACCTGAACTGTGACTGTCAGCTCGTGGCTCAGTCTTTACTGGCTCCTAACTGCTCTGCCTCACTACTGGTGTGGCCCAAAGAACAGGCCCCCCATTTTTCCAGGGGGCTGGTTCGGCTGCCTGGTCTGTAGCCAAACCACTAAAACTCAACAGTCAGAAGGAGCGTCACTGAAGAGAGGCGGCTGGGAAATCAGCTGATCAGCTATTTCACAGATGGAACTGAGAGGAGACTGCACTGGGGGGCCTGCTCTCCCCTCCCTTCTGGGGGGCCCTGCCGCTGGGGGGCCTGCTCTCCCCTCCCTTCCGGGGGGCCCTGCCGCTGGGGGCCCTGCTCTCCCCTCCCTTCTGGGGGACCCTGCCGCTGGGGGCCCTGCTCTCCCCTCCCTTCTGGGGGGCCCTGCCGCTGGGGGCCCTGCTCTCCCCTCCCTTCTGGGGGACCCTGCCGCTGGGGGGCCTGCTCTCCCCTCCTTTCTGGGGGGCCCAGCCGCTGGGGGCCCTGCTCTTCCCTCCCTTCCGGGGGGCCTGCTCTCCCCTCCCTTCTGGGGGGCCCAGCCGCTGGGGGCCTGCTCTCCCCTCCCTTCTGGGGGACCCTGTCGCTGGGGGGCCTGCTCTCCCCTCCCTTCTGGGGGACCCTGCCGCTGGGGGGCCTGCTCTCCCCTCCCTTCTGGAGGACCCTGTCGCTGGGGGGCCTGCTCTCCTCTCCTCCAGGAGGCTGGCGCTCACTCTCTTTGCTTCTGAGTTTTTTCTTTTTTGTCCTTCCTTCCTCCATTAACTAATCACTTTATTAAATAAAATGTAAATTTAGCTCGTGACATATTTCTTGAAGAAAATGTTTTCTTCCTTGCTCTGCAAACCGGCTGTATCACACAGACTCATTTTTCCGAGTGTACCTGCACGTAGAAAAGATGCGATGAACTCCCAGGTGACAACGGTGATTATTTCCAGATGGAGAGATTCGGGGTCGTTTCGCTTTTTACCCTTTACTTACTGTCACTTTGCAATCTTGTACAATATATTGTTTTCATGGCAATAAAAAGAAAATAGTGCATCTAACTCCTTGTGTAAGTCTCCAAACAAAGTGAGAACACGGTGGGTGTGCCTTTCCTTCCATATGACCTTGAATTATATTATTTGAGAGTGAGGTCTGGTGCCCTTGGACAGGAGCCTCCCCTACACGGATGGTGGCTTTTCTCCCTGCAGGGTGCAGGCGGCAAGGGAGGCCTCCGCGGACGCAGGATGCATCTCTCCAGCCGTGGCGGCGAGCGTGTTTCCTTTCCTGCCTTGTCACTGAGTTGGAGAAAGCTTTCCTGTGTTAACAGCTAAGACACTTAGGTCGGAACTCATGCTGTCAAGAACCAGGACCAGAATGGCGTCCCAATTTTCCACGCACAGTTTGCGCCCTGCTGTCAGGGTCCAGCTTGCAAAGCCCCATGGTCCGCACCACTATGCATGTCCGGAGAGATACGGGGTTGTGGTAGGGGAAAGACAGAAAAGGATTGTCAGTGTGATATGTGATGGTTTTACTTCTTCTTAATGTGTGTTGCTGGAATGCTGCGAAAAATGTTTGGGTTCCTGAATATTGCACACCAGCGGGCACGCGGCAGAGTACAGGTTCCCGGGTGCCACGAGGGCACGTTTCTCTGCAAACCTCGTTTGAACTGATCCCTTGTTCCATCCTGCTCTAGCCAGCGGACGGGAAACGCGACTCTTAAATCCATTTTGACTTCTCGTAAAATACATCTCCTTCAGTAACATACAGATGACGAGGAAAGCAGGAGGAAGGGGCGTGGGGCCCCGTGGAGGGGACGGAGGCTGCTCCCTCTCCACACCCACCCCTGGGCCACATCGGGGCACCTGCACCGCCCAGAGCCTGCTGGCGCTCTTCCGGGAGGCCGGGAACACAGTGATGTGTCCTTCTGTGCTATCGCGCTCACTGCTGAGCAGCAGGCCCACCATGCGCCGACGGAAAGAAAGAGAGCAGGGGGTGACGGATGGCACGACCCAGGGCTTTCATCACTTCAGTAACTGGAGGACCAGTTTATCGGGAGAGCTCGAAGTGGGCCAAGCCCTCCTACAAAGAATCGCGTTCGTGCAGAGAACGGACCTGCCTTTTTCTCCTGAGGAGCCCTGCCTCCCTCAAGGCCTGACAAGGAGTAGAGACCGGTAAGCATCTAGGAAAGGGGCGAGTAAGCAAAGCTTCCATATTTCATGGCCCCGGGGTCGTTAATATTGCAACAAAGGTAACCAAGTAACGGTCAACACCCTTCCAAGAGCCTCCCCACCCTACTTGAGGCGACGCACACATTTTCGCTACACACGATGGAGAAAACTGGACGCTTCAGCCTGAAGGAAACGTCCTGTCTTAAGTCTTCTCCTGCGCCTCCCACTTTCTGAGAACTCGGTTTTACGAAGACCTTGTCTGGAGCAGCGGCTGGCTTGTAGCGGCTGCTCGACAGACCCACCCACGAGGATGATGCGCTAGTGTACCTGACGTGGCGTCCACTCGCCAGCACCCGTCGCCCCGGGGGGCATCGTGGGCGCTCCAGGGAGGGGACTCCAGGACCCCTGGGGCAGATGGGCCCTGATAAGCGGTAGTGCGGGAGGGGCTGACGTCAGAGGACATCGGGGCCTCAGGGGGTTGGTCCGGTGGGCGGGTGGGCGCGAACTTAATCGCCGTGGAAGGGCAGCGTGGCTGGGGAGGGTTCACGGCGGCACATTCCGAGGACCCGAGGCACAGGCTGGGGTTTCGGCAGGGGACAGAGAAGAGAAGGTGGTTTCTCAGCAAAGACACTGCTCGGGAAACGCACCTGTACCCGAGGGAAACCCGCACTGCTGTCTGCCAGCCGAGACGTCCATCAGAATTGCAGGAGGAAGCCGAGGGGGGGCCGGAAGCCCAGAGCGAGGATGGACCCCCACGGCGGCCCCCCCTCAACGAGTGTGTGAAAATCAAGCTTCGCGCAGGCTAATCCTATTTTAAAAGCCCTAGGAGAGCTTACTATTTCCTAAGACATTCTTGGCGAAGTCTTTGGCCAATAGGACAATTCTTTCGTAAAATAAATAGTACGCTACGCAAACTTATCTTGGTGAAATTTGCTCAAATCTGACCATGGTCTCATATGGCATATTTCTTAATCGGGACAGCTGGATTTAGCCCCCACCCCGGAAGAGAGAGACAGAGAAAACAGACTTTGCCATTCCCTTGCCAGCCAGCTGTGGACGTGGACGCTCACAAGCTTGCTTGGTAACCAGTTACGTGTAACTAGAAGAGAGTCAACATTCGATGTGGTGTCTGACGTGCCTGATTTCAAACAAACCCCGGGTCAGGGCGGAAAGTAGCCGGCTTGCTGCCCGTGGCGTTCGAGCGGGTTTTCGTTCACAGGAACCCATTGGATTGTGATGTGGACCGTGCAGCGAGGCAAATGTGCACCTTTCTCGGCTGATGAACTACCCGGTGGTCTTTGCCACCGGACTGCGTGGAAGTAGGTCGGGTGTCTCGGGTTCCAGCAGGAGCTGCCAGCAACGCGGTAGAGTCCCTTTGGCATCTGAACGCCGCGCTACACATTTCAGTGGATGAAACAGCTAGGACTCTCCAATTAGTTTCCAGTGAAAAAATGCCCACATCACAGAAAAATATTCACCCTAATTGGCAACCTTGTTAGCAGCTGTTTCAGCAGAAGGCTGCGTGTGAGACCGCTATCCTGACAGACTGGATTTTTTGAATGACTAAATTTTAGACACACCCCCACAGCAATGAAATAGTCTCCATAATAAAATACTCACAGAATCTTCGAGATTATAATTTCAAATACGTTTCTATTTGTGACGACGTGTGTTTGGACCTTAGGAAGATATTCAAGCTTATCCAAAGATGTTTCCTTATCGAACTACATACAGATCCTTCCACGGAAAGTCTCCGTCTGGGGAAAGGGCGCCCTGCTGTGCTGCCGTCATCGCTGGCGAAGGGCAGCATTCCCAAAGACCTGTCACTGTCCTTCAGGTGTTTGCTTGAAACATTTGCAAAATTAAACAGGAAATGTTTGCAAAACTCTTGGTTGATGGATGTCTAAGAAGGAGTGAGGACACCCTCGTAAACAAAAAAGGATAGTGGCCCACCTTCCGGCACCTTCTGGGACATAAATGTCCTTACTCCATCATCCCACTATGTTCTCAACGACATTCTGTACGGTGGGCAGGACAGCTCCCTCGCCCATATTCTGGATGAGGAGACTGCAAATCAAAGTTGAGCGTCTCGAGGCTCGGTTATTTGTCACGAGGCTGGGGGCCCCTGGGAGCAGGGCGGTGTGCATAGCCCAGTGTCCCCCCAGCGACAGATGTGAGGAGCTCTTTCTGCCTCAGACTGCAGTCCCAGCAACAGGGTCAGCCCAGAGGGCCGGTTTGGCAAAGAGGAAAAACAGTGACAGAAACACAGAGCGACTGCGTTAGAAACGGTGCTCCCAGATGTTGGCTGGGCGGGCACTGCCCTACGCTCTGTGCCCTATGACCTGCCTGCTGTGATCTCTATCCAAGTGGATCATCCGGGAGAGATGACAGGCCCACGTCCTTATTCTGAGGTCGTTGGTAGGACAAAGATGCAGAGAAAAAACTGACTTGCCCGCTGGCCACTATGCACGGTGTTGTATTGTTCTACACTGTGAGCCATCCAATGCAATCAACAGGAAAGGGTGGTTTGTGGCCGAAACTCCACCTAAACTGGCAGACACGGGACGAAGCATGGCCCCTGCACAACAGCTTGGGACGGGATCTGCGTGATAAGGACACCGCCAGCAAGGCAAACTGTTGCACTCAGAGTGATTTTTAAAATTCAGGCACACACAATGGCAAGAATCTTGAAGAACAGAAAAAAAATGGGAATGGGTGGGGACTGCAGTGGAAGGTGCACAGAGCACGTCCTGGGCGGCCATGGGCTGGCCACAGGGCACCTAGCTAGTGCCTGCAGCCGGGTCTTCTCCTGAGCCTCTGCTGGGACTTGGAGGAAGAATCAGGCAGCCTGAGCCCCGGGCCCGCTCCCCCTGACCCGTCTGATCGTCAGCACCCCCGGAGCATTCTGGCCACCCCAACTGCTGAGGCCCTTTCCTCAGGAGGAGGAAGGTCGATTAGGCTTTGGGGCTCGGCAACATTTAAGCAAGGGATTCAAAGTGTGACACCAGGCAAAACACTGGGCAGAGGGGCACCTGGGGGGCTCAGGCGGTTGAGCGTCTGCCTCTTGGTTTCGGCTCAGATCGTGATCTCAGCATTCATGGGATCGAGGCCCATGTCAGCTCTGCACTGACAGCGTGGAGCCTGCTTGGAATTCTCTCTCTCTGCCCTTCTCCCACTCTCTGTCTGTCTCTCTCAAGATACATAAACTTAAAAAAAAAAACCCACCGGCAGGTGATTGCTCCCGTCTCCTTCCCCAGGGTGCACAGAACGCTCCCCATCTGTGAACGCCGCGGAGCCCCTCAGTCCCCATTTCCCACGTCACAGGCCTTTGTAAATCTTGTACAAATAAATTCTTAAACTCAGTGCCTGGCAGATGATGCTAAATGTTTTAGCATTAGGATGATTATAGTCATGTCAAGAAGAAAGTGCCAAGCGAACTACAAACATATTATTCAGATTTCCACAATCCCAAGTGTCGTCAGTAGATTTCCTACCTGCAGACATTGCAGAAACCGATTTAAGATCTACAACCCTGGTAAATATGGAAATAGCAACTACTCATTCTCGTAAGATTGGATGCCCATAGGTTAAAAAAATTTTTTTTAGTTTATTTTTTGAGAGAGAGAGAGTAGGGGAGAGGCAGAGAGAGAGAGAGAGAGAGACAGAATCTCAAGCAGGCTCTGCGCCATCAGCACAGAGCCCAACGCGGGGCACGAACTCACGAACCATGAGATCATGACCTGAGCTTAACTGCCCCAGATGCCCACAGGTTTTTAAGGATCAGGGTAAAGCTCAGAAAGAAGTATTCTAACTGATAACAATTTATTCTATACATTTATCAGTTCATGGAGGGACCATTAAATGCCATCGCTCTCTTGACATAAGCACACATGGACATTGCACCATAACCCTGAAACACCCAGTGGAGATGCAGATTCAGCTAAGATCCATATAAAAAGCTTGCATAAAAGAATAATGAGAATTTAACTTTGAACCCTAATGTCACTTTCTAATGTGATAAAAATGTCGTTTTTAAGACACACCATGTGTGAATGGTCACGGAGTCTGCAGAGGACAGGACCTGTGGAAGGCAGAATCACAGCCCCCCTCCCCAAAGACGCCCCCACCATGATCCCCCAGACCTGGGATCCTGCTCACTTACTTAGCATATGATTCAGTTAAGGATCTTGAGATGGGGGGATTTTCCTGGATCAGCCTGGTGGGCCCGACGTAATCACAGGGGTGTTTAGAAGAGAAGGTAGGAGGCAGGAGGGCCAGAGTCTGAGAGGTGAGAAGAGACTGGGCTACGAGGATGGGGGAGGGGTGGGCACGAGCCCAGGAGTGCAGGTGCCTCTAGAAGCCGGAAAGTCAAAAGACGGTCGTCCACTGGACCCTCCCAGAGGCACCAGCCCTGCGGACAGTGAGTTTAGCCCAGTGAGACCTCTGGGCTTATACCCGCAGAACCGAAGGATAGTAACTTGGCATGTTTTAGCCACCACGTTTGTGATCATGGGTACAGCAGCCGTAGGAAACAGAGGCAGGGCCCTGGGCTTCTCGGGTACCTGGTCTAACTTCACCCACCTGAGGGCACTGGTTTATTTTTGTGAGACTTGAGTACTTGGAGCAGAGAAAGGAAGAGAGCTGACAGTCGTAATTAACTCAGCAGGTTCCAGGAAACAGGAGCACAGCCCACAGGAGCAGAAACCGTCAGGTGCCAGGAAGGAGACGATGGTTTCCACCCGGAGGAGGGCCCCCTGGAGCCCACGGACGCCTCCGCCTCCCAGTCACCCTTCCCGAGGCCGGTGCGCAAGGCACTGGGGCTGGCAGGGGTGGGGGGGGGCCTCCCGCTGCATCCGAGGGCCAGGGCACAGGTGGGTCCCTGTCACTCAGAGCCTGCCGGTGCCTGCTGTGTGGAGGCCGCCTCCTGGCCACGTTTCCCGTTAGCTCACTTTAGTAACGGATGATCGTTCCTATTATTTTTTCGTGTGAAGGATTCCACAGCGCCAAGGTGGAAATCAGCCGTCTGACCGCATGAGCTCTATGTCGGCCAAGGACTAGATGGATTGTTAAAAATTGTAAATCTCAATTTACCTCTGCAGGTGAATGCTGCTCAATTTTATTGATCACTTACTCGTTAAGAACCAAAGTAGCTAAAATTTTGCCAATTAAATCACACCGCAAGTGCTTTTTAAGGGTAAGGTGGGGCCACTGTGTCTGGCTGCGTTCCAGACCCATCTGTGGACGTGACTTTGCTCAGGTGATCCCAGAAGCTTCTGAAGGGGGTTGAATTGTCCACAGAACACTACAAATCCACCCAAGTAACTTATCCTGGGCACATCTCCCTGTTTTTCTCCTTACAAGACTCTACAACACACGGTACAAAACTATGAAGAAAAATTTGAGTTGTGGCATTATTTATAATTGAAGAAAATTGAAAAAAACCTAATGTTTAAAATTAGAAAAACGGTTGGCTCTGGTGCTGTATAAATAAAATATTTGCAACCTCTTAAACAAATGTTTACACAGGACTTTAACTCCATGAGACAGAAACCTAGCAGAAGGGAATCATGGAGACCGAGGAAATGTTAACAGTCATAAAGCATGGTTACCTCTGATCGTGAGAGGTGACTTTTCTTTTTCTCCTGGTTTTCTTTATTTTCTCTAAGTTGCTTACAATGAGCTTATATTCCTTTTGTCATCAAAGAAATCATCATGTAAGAGACTTTTAAATGTACTAGGATAGACCCACGGCTGATGTGTTTCAGGCTCCCCCCTCCTTCCCCCTCCCTGTGTGGCTTTGCTTCTTGCCCTTGTGTTTCTGGCATCCTTCCGGAAGCTCTTTCCGTGACTGTGACTCTCCTGCCAGCACATGGTGGAGCCTCCCACGTGCCTCCAATCTCAGAGAAAGCCAACCTCAGGCTGTGCCCCAACCCTTCAGCCCCCACCCCACCTCACAGGCGCCCCGACACCCCTTCCAGGAGGCCCAGCTCTCGTAAGGAGCGCGTTTAGGAGAAATCTGGACACTGAAGGCAGGGTGTAAGTCAGCGAAGCAAACTGCACTGTGCTCTCTCTAACGCCAGATAAACTATGTCACTGGATTACCCGAAGCTGCTAGTAAGAGTGACCCAGCAATGACAGTCACATACGAGGGTCTGAAAGCAGTGATACACCATTTCCAAGAATGTCTCATTCTCACAGAAAACTTACCCATGACTAATTCAAGAGCTTCTTTTGAGCATCCAATGAGGCCGGGCGAAGTTAGTAAGAAAAATCCATTGAATATGATGTGATCATAGTAGGCCCTCAATGAAAACAAAATATGAAGACAGATTCGCCTACGGTCACCCCAAAGTTATCCGGGGGCACAAATTAAACAAAAAGCTGGTCTTTCCTGTTAGTGCTCTGTTCCTGTGTCGGGTGTTCAAACGGCTGGGAGGAGGGCAGACCTCCAGGGCCCCTAATGCCTCAGTTTGTCCTCATGGCTTCCCCTCTCCCATTCTGCGCCCACGTGGTGTGCCAAAGGGGCCTTGGTCCCCACCTCTGCCCTCCTCTTCCGTTGTCCAAAGGGCCACTTCCCTCTTACTCCTGCCCGTGGTGCAGATTCCAGGTGGAGGCTCACCCCTTCCATGGCCTGTTTCTGGAACCAAGGAATTTCTCCGCCATCCAACCTCACAGCCCTTGCTCAGCAGTCCGTATGGCCCGGGAAGAGCTGGTCTTGTGTTTAGCTTCAGGGACACGCACCTGATTCTGACTCTTGGGGGGCAGTGACATAGTTCCACACGAGGGTCAACGTGGAACCTGTTCCCGCTACCTAAGCGATTCCCATCTTAAGTTAAAAACTGCTTTATAACTTGTAAGGTATAAGCACGTGCACGTAGGGCAGGCATTTTGTGGACACTGATGGCAGAGAAAGAAGGAAGGCTGGGAGCTGAGGGTGGGATGTGGCCTTGTCTCCATCGCCAACACACCAACATTGGCATTCTCCGGGCCACAGAGAAGTCTGCCTTCTTCCTACTCAGCCCCTCACCCTCGAACAGGATTTCTGGGTGTGCTGTGTGAAGCATCCTATCCCTTCCAAAATTCCTTCCCTCTTTTTCCCCTCCTCTATCTGAATCTTTGCAGAACATCCTGTTCTGTGTGTGTGTGTGTGTGTGTGTGTGTGTGTGTGTGTAGATATATAGATAGATGCCAGATCATTCTCTCCTCCAGGTCAAAATTCTTAAGGCTCAAATCATAAATCCCCATTTATATGTACAAAGAGATGTCTTAAACAGTCTTAAGAAAGAAAAATATTTAAACCAAATTCCCCAAATCCCTGTGCCTTACTTTAGAAGGTGACTTTTTCTGCAAAATTTTAGAGTCAATGGAAGAGAAACATTTAAAAATAACCGAGTTTGTGCTGTTACGGTGCCTCTGGAAGAAGGAAGAAGAGACACAAAGCCAGCGAGGTGCCAGCGAGGACGTGCCACCGCCGCCACCCCAGTCTGGTGTGGTGGAGCCCCAGGCTGGCGGGGGACAGCCCCGGGAAGGGAAGGTGGGGATGGCGGGCAGGCCGAGCACCGAGCACCGCGGAGGGAGTGCGAGGCGCCCCCTAAGTCCCGACTTTTAGAGTCAGCATGCGAAACCGGGGACAAGAGTCAAAACGGGGCGCTTCCGGTGGGGGGCGCGTAGTGGCGGTGCCACACACAAGGCGGTCACACCCGGGGCTCGGGGCTCGGTGTGGGGAGAGACGCAATCACAAGGAAGGGCTGGGAGCGCGTGTGCAAGAAACAGGGCCAGAAAGTGCCTGCAAGGGAACACGCGGGGCCGCGGGAGAAGTGAGTCAGAGGCTGCCGCAGGAAGAGAGCCGTCTACACCCGCCGCGCAGGAAGATGCTGTGCCGGGGCCAGGCCTCCGGGCTCGCCTCCTCCATAGGCTGGAACCTCGCTCCTCCGGGTCTCCTTTGAAATTGCTTCCAGGTAAAAAGACTGCATGGCCCCGGGGCAAAATGTTAAAATATAGACACACACACACACACACCCACACACCCACACCCACACACACATACACCTACACACCTACACACACCCACACATTCACCTACACACACCCACCTACACACACCCACACCCACACCCACACCTACACACCTACACACACACACCCAACATACAGCCACACACCCACCTACACCTACCCACACACCCACACACACCCAATATCCACACACACCTACCCACACACCCACACACACACCTACACACCCCCTCCAACACCCACACACACCCCCACACACCCCCACACCTACACACCTACACACACCCACACACTCACCTACACACACCCACACACACACACCCAAACACCCACCCACACATCCCTCCACACACCCATACACACACACACCTACCTACACCCACACACACCTATACACCCCCCAACACCCACACACACCTACCCACACACCCACAGACACACCCACACATACACCTACACACCTACACACACCCACACACTCACCTACCTACACACACACCTACACACACCCACACCCAACACACGCACCCCAACACACACACCTAAACACACACAACCACCCACATACCCACACCTACACATCCACACCCACACCTACACATACCCCCCCAACACACACACCTAAACACATATACCCAAACACCCCCACACACCTACACACACCCACACCCACTCACACCCACACCCCTACACCCCCCCCACACACCCCCAAACCCCCACACATACACCTACACACCTACACACACCCACACACCCACCTACACACACACCCACACACACCCACACCCCTACACACACACACCCAACACACACACCTAAACACACACCCACCCACCCACACACACCCACAATACACTTACACACACCCACACACACCCAACACCCACACACATCTACACACACACCCACACACACACCTACACACCTACACACACACACACCCTCAACACACACACCTAAACACACACACCCAAACACCCCCACACACCTACACACACCCACACACACCTACTCACACACACCCACACCCCCCCAAACACCCCCCCACACCTACACACACACCCAACACACACACACATACCCACAATACACTTACACACACCCACACACACCCAACACCCACACACCTAAACACACACACCCAAATACCCACACCCCCCCCACGCCTACACCCCCACACACACCCGCAACACCCACCCACACCTATCCACACACCCCCACACATACACCTACACACACCCACACCCCCCACACCCAAACACCCACACACCCACACATCCACCCACACCTACCCACACACCCACACCCACCCACACACTCACCTACACACACCTACACACACACACCCAAAGACCCACACACACCCACACATACACCTACACACACACCCACACACCCATACACCCACACCTACATACCTACACACACCCACACACCCACCTACACACACCCACCTACACACACATCCACACATACACCTACACACCTAGACACACACACCCAAACACCCACACACACCTATCCACACCCCCCACATACACCTACACACACCCACACACCCACCTACACACACACCCCCCACACCTAAACACACACCTACACACACCCACACACCCCCAAACACCCACCCACCCACACACACACACCCAACACACCTACACACACACAACCCACTATGCAGAAAAACAACCCAAACCGTAGGCCGCACACTAAGTCCTGGCAGGTGCAGGCTGGGCGTGGCCGCTTCACAGACTTGTGTGCAGGGAACCCCCATCCGTGCTGCCCTTCGCTGGTGTTTCCCACACACGGGATTCTGCAGGAATCGGCACAAATGCAGCAAGCGGACTGTGGTCCGTGTGGACCCGTCAGCGGGTCTGGGGGAAAGTCTTCCGCTCGGCGCCTGCGGTATAGACTGAGTGGCAGGGCGGGGTGGGCCGGAGCGCGGACTCTGGGGCGGGGGCCCTGCCTGGTCCCCCACCCCTCGATCCGTGCTCTGTGGCCACTCCCTCCCGGCCGCGGGGGTCACGAGGTCACGCTCCCGCATCTGTGGGCGCCCCCCTACACTTGGCTGGGGGTGCCGTGGCCACGACGACGCCCCTCACTGCGCTGTCCTCTTAGGGTTCCGCGGGAGCCACCGGGCCCAGATTCACACAGTAACGCTGCAGGATGAGAAGCCTGTACTCTGTTCTGCTGAAAACGCCTCCTGGCACCTCCCGCATCCCTTTGTACTTAATAAAGTTCAACCATCGTTACAAAACCACAGCTCTGCCTTCTGCCCAGGACGCGCCCCCAAGCCCCGCGCCCTGCCCGGCGCCACCCCCTTCCTTGCCTGCGCTAAGGAAACCCTCTCCTTTCCACACCTCTGCCCCCCACCCGGCACATCCTTTCCCACGCCTACATTTTCGAGTTAATTTTATTTTCCATTATGATTTTAACCCACCTACTTCCAGGAAAGCTTAGAGGCCACTTAAAATAAAAGACACATGGACAGTTCACCCCTAATGAAAGATCACAGAGGAACTTCTCTGGAGAGAGAGAATGTTACAGAGAAACAACGGTTATAGGATTTAAAAGCTCTATTCCCCCAAACCGAGGCTGTCTCCCACCTCCCTGCCACCTGTCATTTACGGCCTTCCCGGTGTCCCCTCCTCCCTGGGACCCTCTCTGATGCCCTGTGGCCTGGGGTTTCTGTCCTGCTGCAGGATCCCAGCCATTGGCCATCACTACTGAGCCCAGGGGACGCAGTCCAGCAGGGGGATCCTTGGGGTTAGTTATTATTAAGCACAAACCCCATCTTCCTTTCAGCCAGAACACATACCTTCTGCTTCAGAAAAAGGCACCGTCTAAGAGCCATACGATACAGAGAATTCCATTATTTGCACTGGAAATTCAAATTACTTTGGAAACAATAATGAAATAAGCCCCCCATTTGCTCTTGGATATTCAAAAGATTTTAATTAAGAATTTTATTTTCCAAAAATGTGAATCTTTTAGGCATAAAAGATTTGCAGAACTAAGGCTGGGTTAGTTTTCCGGTTTTTAGCTACTTGTAACACACATATGTACAGATCCCTACCGCAGTACGTACAGAAAGTGGTTTAGCCTAACCCCAGCCACTAGCACACTGTGGGGGCAGGAGTCCGGGACAGCCATTTCTGGTTCTGGTAGCACTTGCTGTCCTGTGACTTGGGTGTCTGGGCTCTAGGTTGTCAAGGTGTGTGCACAGAAGAGAGCCAGCTGAAGTGTGGGGAGTCGTGAGCACCCTTTCCTTTACTGAAAGAGCATAATTCATGGCAAAAGCCCATCTTTGGTCCCCTAGACTTTTCTGCAGCCACGGAGACTCATAAAATAGGGAGACATATCAAAGTAGCGGTCATTTTGTTTTTCAAAGAGAGAGTCCACACATGTAACGACCACTGTTACCTGCGTCTTCAACTCTCTATTAGCACCTCCAGTCAGAGAAAACACAGGCGTGGACAGACAGACTTCCCCCAAAGTAGATAGATGTACAGGGGGCATCCTGAATGTGGGTGGGGCTACCTGGGAGAGGTCTGCCCTTCAAAGACATGGGGGACAAAGTGGCCTGCAGGCCCCAGGCCACCATGAGAGCCTTGAAAGATCACATGTGAAAGGTACAATTATTGACCCAAGCGGCAGATTGGGATCTCTTGGAAAATTAAGTGGGAGGTTTAGATCAAGGCCTCACAAACTACAGCCACAGGTCAGACCCAGTAATGCTGACATGAACAGCCAAAGCTGTAAAAAGAAGCAAAAGCATAGCATTCTCTACAGCGATAAATGGGTTAAAGGATCAGATGTGGAGGACGAGCAGAGGGGACGAGCAGACACCCACTGTGCATGCGTGTGTGCACACGTGTGTGCATGTGTATACACGCATGTGCACATGCATGTATGTGCATGTGCACATGTATATGTGTGCATGCATGTGTATTTGTGTGCGTGTGTGTACGTATGCGTGCATGTGCGCATGTGTGTGCACAGACGCGTGCATGTACAGATGCCGCTTGTGTGTCCGCACACACTTGCAAATGTGCACACACTCACACATGCACACACAGCTGCCTCCCCAACATTACCAAAGAGCAGTGTTCTCAAACTTCACCGTGCTTCTCCTGGGGGGATTATAAAAACTCAGAATTACCAGGTTCCACCCCAGACTTTCTGATTCTGTAGATTTGGGGTGGGGCCCAGAATTTGCTGTTCCAGCAAGTTCCCAGGAGATGCTGCTGATCAGGGGACCCCCCCCCCCCGAGAACATTGTTTAAGAGAATCCTCACCGTTCCTAATTAATAAATCCCTCCTGAGACTTCCTACAGAGCGGGAATCGATTCAGGTGAAACACAGCCTCTGATCTGCAGTTATGACTTTGGATTTGGGGTTCGTATTTGAAGCCCATGGCATCTTGGTTCCCTGCACCTGTCTCTCTGGGCTGGGGCTGCACGGCCTCTGACCATCCCTCCTCCTGTCGCTCAAAGGCTGACCATCTCTGAGGTGGTGCCCAGAGTCCCCAAGACTGATGTGTGTGCAAAATGCAGCCTGTATTTTAAGTGAGGCCGTTCCAAACCCCCACTGCAGTCTGGTGACAGACATTCTAGCTGTGGCACCAGACAGAAAAGTTAAATGTATCAGATGAAGTGAGAAACAAGTAAGACTGTGGCTGGCCTGGCCCTAAACTGAGGGGTTTTCAGGAAGTTTCTGAAACACACTGTTGATAGTGCTTGTGAAAACTGTCATGTGAGCAAACACATTATTAGTTAAGGGTTAAGAGGACCATCTAAGAAAACATGTACAACATGATGCTTTTTGAGCACTCCTTGTTTCTAAAATCTTGATGAAGAGAACAAATGTAAATTAAAAATCCCAGATATTACGTAGAATAAAAATACCCAAACCTGGTACATTCTCCCCACCCTTTGGATAGTGCAGAGGCCTTCAGTGGCAGATGATCGGCACCTGGTGATCCGGGAGGACCGACCACATAAACAGCACCTCGCTTGATCAGCAAGGCTTTGGAGTTTGGGACAGGCAGTCCACAGAGACCGTCCCTGGTCAGATTTCTCTGCTCCTCTCCTTGTGAGTGAGGAATCAGGAGACCTACAGATGGGGAAGCCTACCCAGACACATGCCTCTCTCTCTGGACCTCGGTTTCTCTTCATGGCTGAAAACAGGGAGGTTGGTATTAAGGTACTTAGAATCCCTTCCGGTCTGCTGTTCTAGGCCCATGTGCACACCCACAGTGCCACCTGTGTGTTCACGGACATTCTGTGGGTGCCATATTGTGGAAGGTCCTGTATATTACATCTAGAAGCCACTGACAGTCTCTAAAAAAATGGCTTGCATAAAACATTAAGTTATCGGACGGCAGAGCCGGGATTTTTATGAAATATTAAAAAAACTTATAAACCCATTAAAACAAAATTTCTTTCTGCCCTTTACTCGTAATATATTTACATTGCTGTGATACAATCACATTTCTTAAGAAAACTAGCTTCTCTGTTTGAATGCATTTGCAAAGTATGTTTCGCAAAGATCAAACCTCTGGGGACTGGTTTAGATGAACGTGTCACTGACTAATCCAACAAGGGAGAGTGACACCTTTTTGACTCTTCGCTCCCGTTGGGAAGATACCCCCCACCCCCTTCACTGTTTACTTTTTCTGCTCCAAGTGATGTGGGAGCACTGATGCCATCTGAAGTCGTATTTGCCAATCGACGCTTGATTTGCAGGCCACAGAGTTGGCGAAGAAATGGTTGGAAAATCAGCTGGCTTGAGATGTTCAGAAACTGCAAATCTTTACAAAAGGCCGAATGAGGAAATCTTCACAATAATTGAAACGATTTATGATTTTAAGCATCGCATTCACCCCCTTCTTGAGACTCAAGAGCCCAGGACACCTGGGAGCTCTCCAAGAAGCCTTCTCGCCACACACAGGGCTGGTCTTCCGAAGTGAAGACTGATTCAGAACACAGACCTCTGGATCGGGAGAGCGACCGACCGGAAGGAGCGCCCTCCCCTGCGAGTGGCCTTTCTCCCTTCCGCTCATTTTGCACGAGAAGTTGCAGCAGTGTCCCCTTCTGAGCCCTGCACGGTGCTGTGAGCCTCTTGGGCCCATAGGGATAATTCCCACCCCGTCTATGGGCAAAGTCATGAGGAGATCGCAAAAGAAAATTCCAGACAAAAAAGAGAAGTGAGTCCTGAGTGTGTCGAACACCAGGAGTCGCTTCACCATTAGGTCAGACCACACTCGGCAGGTCAGGCCTGGGGTCCAAGGGGGAGGGTGGTTTGGGGTCTGGGTGCCTCCAGGCACATCACCAGCTGAGCATGCTACGTCAAGTTCGCTAACCTTTCTGACAGGTGTTTATCTAAAAACAAGATGCTAATAATATTGTTTAGGGATCTCATGAAGAACAAGTAACCTAACCTAAGACGAAAATGTCTGGAGATGGCCAGGTGCCATCAGGCAGCTCCTGCCCCAGGTCGGGCCCCCAGACAGGTGCCGAACGCAGGGCAGGGCAAGGCCTTCCAGCCAAGGCTGTGGGTCCTCCCGGCGCCCAGGGGCGCGGCCTCCCCTCCGCAGTCACTGTGTCCTCTTGGAGCCTGAGTGTTTTCAAGTCCACACCACCAGCAGGAGAACGTGTCACAGGAAAAGGGGGCTTGTAATTGGAGTAATTAGGTTTCACACCTCTTAGTTGACGTGCGATCCTAGCAAATTGTCCAACTCGGGGCCTCAGTGATCCCACCAACAAAATGGGCACATGAGTAACAACATTTCACAAAGTTTCTGGGAGGAGTGGAGGAGTGAGAGAAACACGGAAAAGTCAGAGGGGCATGTACCCGCTGCGGTGTAGATGCTGCAGGGGCGCTGCCCCGTCTCTCATGACAACGGCTGTCATATCAGATGGCAACGTCCAACCAGAGACTGAGCCCTGTGATCCTGACTTCTACCCCACAGCTTCCAGAACCATGTGCGCTTCTAACTGTGAGCGATTGAGAACAGGGTCATCACGTACTCTGGCCTAATCCTCCTTAAACAGGGGGAGTACTTTGGAATTTCCTCCTTCCTTCCCTCCCTCCCTCCTTCCTTCCTTCCTTCCTCCCTCTCCTGTCCTTCCTTCTCTTCCTTCCTTCCTTCCTTCCTTCCTTCCTTCCTTCCTCTCTCCTCCTCTCTCTATCTCTCCTTCCTTTCTTCTTACAGAAGTTTAATTTACTATAGAATCAGTTTTTCTTACATTACCTCCAAAGTCTCATCTACCTAAATTTCCTAAAAGGAATGCCTCCCAATCTCCTCCAGTCTGATGTTTACAGTGGAAACACATTTCCCGTGTGTGCAGCACAAGTGCGTGTGGAACCAGAACAGATAGGGTCGCAGATCATCCGGTGAGCCCAAGGAACAAGGAAGATGGTTCCCTCTGTTTTGTTGTGTCATGCGAACCTCTTGTGGGACAGCCAGGCTCCTTGCCTGTCCCTGGGGACCATGGGCTGTGCCATGTGCCCACTGCTCCCAGGAGGCAGCCTTGGCATCTTGGAACAACTCGTCTCTGGGGTGTGGTCCATCATGTAGGACGTCCCCTGGCCTCCTGGCTCCATGCACGTGGGCCACCGCATCCGAGCCACGACCCTGGCACATCCCCACCCGCCTTGCTCCCCTCGCTGCGTTTCCTCCCAGAGGTTTTTTCACCTTTTTTTTTTTTTTTTTGGTTTTTCCAAAACACATCTCCCAGAGGGTCTCCAACTGTTGTGTTTGTTTCTGTTTTTAGAACATGGCTCTTTGTGATTTCTTCCCGTTTCGTTATTCTTGGAAATGATCAAGTCAAAACAAAAAGCTACCTTTCAATGTACTAATACACTTATTTCTTTTGATATTTTTATTTATAAACCTGATTGGAGCCTTTTATAGCAATCAGAAGTGACAGGGGACATCATGAGGGACCGATGGAACGGTGCTATCTCCTGAGGCCGACAGAAGCCATTTGAATGGGACTCAGAAGACAACTGCTCGAGGCTGGAGGCCCCACGGTGGCCCAGAATGGCTGCTGTCTCTGGGTGACGCTGGGGCGCCACGGAGGGCGAGCTGGCCAGCCAGGCCGTCGGCGGGGGCACTTACCGTGCTTGTGCGGAAGTGAGCACAGCGTAAGTAGATGGGAGAGCTGTGTGCCCAGCAGCCCAGCTCCTGCCATTAAAACATCACGCTCGCGGAATCTGGAAGCCGCGGGAGTGTGGGAAGTGGCTGGACCGTGGCTTGTGTCTGGCAGGATGACAGGGACAGAAACCTGCCGGGGACACTGGCGCTGTATGTTGTCGTGATCTTTCCTGGAGCCAGTCAGAAAGGAAAGCATACACAGGGAGCGCCCTCCATTCCTCAGAGGAATAAAAATAAATCCAAAAAATTCACATGGAAACAAGCTGGAATGAGATGAAATCCAAGTACACTGACTCATGGCCTTTGCAAAATATCCTGGACAAGATTTGTTTCTATACGGTGCGGTTTTGAACAGCAAGGTTACGTGATAAAGCAAGGGGCTTGGAGAGTAGCAGCGGTCGTTCTGTGACCCACTGACAGGGTCGGGCATCCCCGGCTGTGGCGGCAGGACGCGGCGCTCCCTGTTCTGTGTTCTTTTGTTCCAACACCTAGAACAGCCTGTGGCATATGGCAGGTGCTGAGTAAGTTTCTGTGTAAAGAGGGAGGAGGGAAGGAAGGAAGAGAGAGAGGGAGGAAGGAGGGAGGGTATGAGGGAAGGAGGGGGAGGGAGGGAGGAGGCAGTGGGGAGGAGGGAGGGAAGGAGGGAGGAAGGAGGGGGAAGAAGGGAGGAGGGAGGGAAGGGAGGAGGCAGTGAGGAGGGAGGAATGAGGGAGGGAGGAGGGGGGAAGGGAGGGAAGGAGGAAGTGGAGAGGAGGGGGGAGGAGGGAGTGGAGGGAGAAGGGAGGGGGGAAGGAGGGAGGAGGAAAGGAGGGAGGAGGGAAGGAAGGGAGGAGGCAGGGAGGAGGGAGGAATGAGGCAGGGAGGAGGGAGGGAATGGAGGGAAGGAGGAGGTGGGGAGGAGGCAGAGAAGGAGGGAGGAGGGAGGAAAGGGAGGAGGTGGAGATGAGGGGGGAGGAGGGAGTGGAGGGAGGAGGGAGGGTAGGGAGGAGGAACAGAGGAGGGAGGAAGGAGAGAATGGAAGAGGTGGGGAGGAGGGAGGGGAAGGAGGGAGGGGGGGAGGAGGGAAGGGGGAGGGAGAGAGGAGGGGGGGGGAGGGGGGGAGGAGGGAGTGAAGGAAAGAGGGAGGGGAGGGTGAAGGAAGAGAGGAGGGAGAGGGGGGGAGGAGGGAGGGGGAGGAGGGGGAGGGAGGGAAGGGAGGACGTGGGGAGGAGGGAGGGGGAGAAGGGAGGGAAGAGAGGAGGGAGGGGAGGGAGGAGGAGGGAGGAGGGAGGAATGAGGGAGGGAGGAGGAGGGAGGGGGGAGAGGAGGAGGGGGGAGGGGGAGGGGGAGAGAGGAGGGAGGGAAGTAGGAGGGAGGAAGAGGGAGGTAGGAGGGAGGAGAGAAGGAGGGAGGGGGAAGGAGGGAGGAGGGAGGGGAAGAGAGGAGGGAAGGGGAGGAGGAGGGAGGAAGGAGGGAGGGAGGAGGGAGGGAGAGGGAGGGAAGAGGGAGGAGGAGGGGAAGGAGGGAGGGGAGGAGGGGAGGGAAGGAGGGAGGGGGAAGAGAGGAGGGAAGACAGGAGGAGAGAGGAATGAGGGAGGGAGGAGGGAGGGGGAGGAAGGAGGGAGGGGAGGGAGGAGGTGGAGAGGGAAGGAAGATCTTGGGGGAGTGATAAGGAATGACCCCAGTGGTTCATGCATCTCCCACATCCTCTAACTTCCTCAAGTCTTTATAAATTTTCCAGTTTGTTTTAAGGTCGTGATGTATCAGAGTTTTCCATCGATAATTATGAGAGCTCTAATTTGAAGATTGTTCAGCAAACCAAATGACCAATCATTTCTGCCCAAATCCAACCAAAGACTTAAAAAAAAATGCATGGTGTTATTTTCTTCCACGGGTTGTGCCATGGGCAGAGGTGTCTTATTTCCAGTGACCTGGTGGGTTCGGGGCCCGTGCGGCAGGCACTAATGCATGTGTCAGGGGTAACAATCTAGCTCTTCAACCAAGAAAAAATAGCACCAAGTAAGTAAATAAAATTATTTTTTTCTCAAAAGGCAGAATGAAAAGCACAAGTGAATGTTTCCACTATAAAACACATGGAAATTAATAATTTTAAATTAGAATTATCACTGCCCGTGGAGAGGGTAGTTACATGTAATTCTTCCCTAAATGACTGAATGTAACTCCTTTTTTTGGCTAATTAACCGATTACGGTTCCCACGAAGAGTCCCTCTTTCACTGTTTAAGAAAATAATACACTTTGAAAATGGAAGGAGAGCAAAACGCTATTGGCTTGGGCCCCGGCCTGGCGCGCGAGCTCTGGAGCAGTGCAGACCTCCCGGGACCCGCCCGCGGCTCCCAGAAGGAGGGACCCCGTCCCAGAATGTGCCCGCAGATGAGGGCACCCTCACCGTGTAGGGTAGATAAACACCTACAGCGTGTGGTGCAGGGGGATCGTGCGTGTGGCGTAGACGGTATTTCGAAAACTATCTCTGTGCACAGATATTAAGCAACCTGCTGGGTCTGGAGGACAAGATCAGAACCCGGATTTGCAGGGACCATATCCCTACTTTCCTTCTCTGACCTGGCCCGTTACCTGCTGCCCCTGGGGGCCCTGGCAGGGAGCCCTGGCAGGGAGCATCACCCTTCGCCTTGTGATCTGATCCTGAGGCTAATTAGCCTTTTGTTCGAGACCCGGTCTGCCAGAGGCCCTGAGGCCCCGCGTACCAGGGGGCAGTGTTTGTCTGCGCTCCCCGGCAGGCCCAGGCCGTGCAGCCTGACTCCCCGTGTGACTTCATCCTTGCAACTATTTTCTCTTGTTTTGTTATTTTATTTTTTAAAGTTCATTTGTCTTGAGAGAGAGAAAGAGAGAGAGAAAGAGGGGCAGAGAGAGAGGGAGACAGAGAGTCCCAAGCAGGCCCTGAGCTGTCTGCACAGAGCCCAACATGGGGCTCGAACTCACGGAACTGCGAGATCATAACCTGAGCTGAAACCAAGAGTCAGACGCTTAACCGACTAAGCCACCCAGGCGCCCCGACTCCTTGCAATAATATTATGATGTGAGTCTTTTATCCTTATTCCGTCCTTGGAAAATGTGGGACTCAGGGCTTGTTAGCCAAGAACCCTTTGCTAGTCCGCGGTAGGGCTAGGATTTGAACCGGGACCCAACTGACTCAGATGCTCACCATTATGTCGGCCCCAGACCCCCAGCACTGGGTGCTTGTTCTGCTTCTGCCTGTGGGGCCCACGCCAGGCTGGCGGGTGGGGGCTGTGCCCCTCCTGGGAATCTGCTGTGGAGACCAGGGTCCGTGCTGTCCACGACCCTCCCTGGTTCTGATGGTTCCCCTTATTCGCATCTACTCAGCGTCCCGTGACATCACTAGAAACACCAGAGAATAGCACTCCGGCCTCCTCCCAAACCTGCGGTGACCCCGCACTCAAGGTCACTGTTCGTACGTCGCTTTACGGAGGGGACAAAGGTTGAAGAGATGAGGCCACCACCTGACAGTCAATCAGCTGAGGGAATAGCGCATCCTTCCGCCGGGGCTGATTTCGATGGACTTAATTCCACGCTTCCTCACCACCCTGGCCCGAGACCTGGAGACGGCAGGCGCTCTTTTCCCTGCACGGCTGGGTCACGCGTGGGCTGAGGCCCGTGCCTGGGGCGAACGTGCAACGGGCACGCGGACGGCGTGGTGGCATCGGGCCCTGGGTGCCCCTGGCAGGTCGCTGCTGACGCTGAGTCGGGTGCTGGGGACTCACAAGCGCCTGGAGGAACTTAGCGCTCCTTGGCGGGAACACAGAGAATCACACACAGCAAAGCCCAGTGGGCCTGGATAGGTTTGCCAACGTTTTTTTTTTTTTTTTTTTTTTTTTTTTTTTTTTTTTTAGCCGTTTCTGATGCGTAAGACACCGGACCGAATACTGAAGGAGACGCGACCATGAGATAAAGGGAAGATAAGCAAAAGTGTCACACGTGGGGGCAGGCAGATTTGGCTTCAGATTCCTGCTCTCCCAACTCAAATTTTTTTATTGGATAACGGGGATAATGCCTTCTAGCTTTTGAAGTCGCCATTAGAGGTGAATGAGCTTATGTAAGGGAAACACCTCGTGCTTTGTCTGCCAAAGAGAATAGGCAGTGTGTGGGAGCCTGGGTTATTTTGGGACACTCTGAAGTCCACATCCAGTGGCACCCACGACGGGACACGGTGCCAGGGCATCACAGGGGCAGAGTGTCACATGTGGGGGCTCGGCTGGGTTTGCCTCGTGCAGCCCGATCGGGGCTCCTGCTGGACAGCGGCTGAGGAAGTTCATGCTTTCAGGTCACAAGCTGTACAGCTGCAGGACCGTGAGCAAATTATCCAAGCTTGTAGCAAGGTTTCCTTGTCCGGGAAGCGCTGACGGGAAGGCCGCACGCGTCACAGGGCGTAGCAGGCAGTAAACGTAACACTAAAACACGAGGAGCGGTTCAGGTGCGTGGAGGGCAAAGCATTCAGCTCTCGATGGTGACGGCGAGGATGCTGAGACCGTGGATCTGAGGCCTCCCTGGAGGAGGTGTTGGTGGAGGAAGCGAAAGGTCGAAGGACGTGAGGTCTTAGGTGGGGGGTGGTTCGCAAGCCGGCCTAAGTGGGGTTGGGTGAGGGGGTCTGGCTCCCGGGGGCGTTAGAGGCTTGCTGGGGGCCGACGAGAGTGTCACACACCATGTGCCAAAAGCTGAGCCCAGCCCTCAGCCACCTTCCTGTTCCCAGGGTCCCTGCGGGAGCTTTCCCAGCAGGGTCGGTGATGTCGCAGGGGCTCCGCGACAGGTACGAGAACCACGCCCGGTTCCCACATCGGCGCAGGGATGCCCAGTGAGCTCACCCAACTCGACGCAGCCCACGGTGTCACAGCCAGACTTGACACTGAGGTCTCCTTGGGTTCGATGTCTCTGCTTCTTCTAACACACGACCCCTCGGGACTAACCCACCCGAGGACAACGGAAAGCCAGTGGGACTGGTGCTGGGAGCTCTGGGCGGTTCCGCGCGGTAAGTAAGAGCGCGGTATTCACGCCGGCTCTGCAGTAAGACCCCACGGGGTGTGGCCGCGGCACGTGGAAGGCGATGAGTCCCTGCAGCCGCGGGACTGTGGGGTGTGGCGGGCGGGGGCCCCGCACCGGACTGTGGCTGACACCACAGTGTCACACCACTGTGTGCGCCAGGGGTTTTCGAAGACATCCTCAGGCGGGGTCTGGGGAGACCGAGGCAAGCCGACAGGCCGGAGGTGCGACCCCGCCAGGGTGGGCTCGGTGGAAGAAGACGTCAGTGGGACGCGCTGGGCTTGGGTGTCCGTGGGGCGTCCTGCGGAGGGGCGGGGAGTGGGGTTCTGCATTCCCGAAACTCCAGAAAGAGATCTGAAATCTAGCCCTGCAGATGAGAGGTAATTGCGGGGCAGACGCCGCCCCGAAGCAAAAGTCCAGGACGAGGAGAGGACAAGGCCAGAGCCTCTGAAAGAGACGTTGCACCGCCACACCACGGGACGCCCACGGAGCCGACACGTGCTTCGGATGCCTGACCTGAACGTTCATTTAAGATTTAGTCCTTCTGGTTAATGTTAATAAGGAGTGAGATCTGGGGGCTCGCGCCTGGGACTTCCAAGCCGTTAGAAAGAGATTTATAATATATAGACTTAGAATGAGGTCATTTTTCAATTTCCCAGAAGCCTTCTATGTTTGATTCATGCATATGCCTACTTTGGATGGAAGCATTTTATTTTCTGAACTCCAAAGGATCCATTTCTCTGTCATTTTTAACTAGGAATGAAAGGTAATGATCAAATATGGAAAAAAAGGGCACCTCCAAAATACAGAAATTTAATTCCCATGGACGTTAGTGAACAGAATCAGCAGATGAGCAGAACCACACTCCCGCGGATTTGCACTTCACGGTGACCGCTGTTCCTATGCGCGGGCAGAAGCAGCCCACGGAGAAGGAGTGGGGAAGATGGGTGGGAAACACCTCCGATCGAAACACAAAATGCTATTTCAAGGTCCAATTCTCCACATTTAGACCTGGCCACAGCCTCTGAAGATTACCCGTGAATTTCTTATGTTGAAAGATAGCCAGATGTATACAAAAATCAGTGTTAATACCAACACTAGGCAATTAGGAAGAATGTTTAGAAACCACCATGGTGACTGAAACATTGTCGGATGGAAAGCGATGGTAATTAAGTTCAGTTGGGAGACAGACTGTACCAGAAAATCTGTGAGAGGAATTCTCTTTTTCACTCATGTCCAATACAGAAGCATCCTCTCTTACTGATGTGTGTCAGCCTTGGAAATAGCCCATGGCAACGGTCTTGGCTGGTTTCCCTTCATAACAGTGCAAGCACACCTGGGCCACACAATCCTGCATTGCATGTTCAGGGAATTCACACTCATTTAATTATTAGCCTAAGTAAAATATAATTACGAGGGTAAGTCTATAGGGAAGAGGGAAAAAAAACACAAATAACCCATTCACAAGGCCAATAGAAGTGACCCTTTGATTAGCTCCTTCTTGGTTGATCCCGGGGCCGGCCCCCTGCACAGACTTCATGCCCTGTGCTGAGATAGGGCTGTTCAGACACCATGCGCTGTGTCCCCTCTCACCACAGCCAGGAGCCACATCTCGGTGACCAGCCCCGGGTCTGCCCTGCCCAGCAATGTGCTTCCCCCAGGAACTATCACTCAGAGTTCCCAAAACTATCTTGTAGGCAAAGAAAGAATTATCTTAAAGAAACCCCGAACCAGTTTAGACCTATTATTTTATAAAATACGATGAAAAAGAACTTCTGGAAAAGCGAGCAGCCCTTGAACGTCATGTCGGTGCCTAGTGGTCAAGGACGCTGCTAAAGGTGACCTCCCAGGTCTGTGCTCCTCCGGACGTGCATGGACAGCACAGGCCGTGGCCCTGTCCGGGGCCCAGTCTGCAGCTCCCCTCCCCCCCTCCCTGACCTACAAAACCAAGGAAAAACTCCCATCTCTGAAGGGTCGTGAAGGCCGCATGAACTCATGGGTGTGGAAGCTTCGTAGCCGTGCAGGCTTTAGGACCCTGCCGCTACCGTGGCTCCTTCCTGCCCCTCTTGCCCTATTGCATGATGTCCAGGTGCCAGTGCTTTGGGCTGCAGGACAGGTCCCAGCAGGCTGACCTTTGCAAAGCCAAGCACTACCGAGGTACCTCTGCTCAGCAACTCAGCAACCTCTAGGAACCCGGGGGCCGTCCATCGCGGCTCAGGCACCCAGCGCCCTCAGCCTGTTACACTCGCACACCTGTCACCTTGCCCTTTCCCCCTCTGCCCCGTGTCGGGCAAACAGAACAAGGCTTCGGTGTCGTCGGGCACACCTCGATCCTCTCAATGTGCGGCAGCCCCTTCTGCCTGAATGTCCTTCCTCCAACCGACAAGGGAGAATCTTGGCCGGACCATTTGTGTGAGGTCTTCCCTTTTGATTCTCCCGGCCGAGACGATCTCTTGCTCCCCACGAGTCGTACAGTCCCTTACCAACTTCGCCAGAGGCCCTGATGGCTTCCAGTCTAGAATGAGAAATCATGTGTCTGCACGCACACACGTACATGCTGGGAATCTGCGTGTACAGACGGCAACAGGCTGGGAGTTTCCTGGATTTGCTTCACCACATTCCCTCAGTTATTAACATGGTGCCATATATACTCACACACAATTACTTATTCCCTCTGGAATACGTTTTCAAGTCTCCAGCATCTGCCAGATACAGGGTTGGCACAAAGACACAGGGAGAAAACCGGCACTTGAGTCATGGATCTGTCACACTCAAGGTTGGCCCGAAGAGGTGACAAAGAAGCAAAGCAAAAATTGTAACCAATCTCCCCTGGTACTCATGGCGTGCAGGCATTCTGGAAGGAGAGCCATGAAAGGACGTGATGGACAATATACAATCAAGCAAAAGCAGTTAATAAAGAAAATACAGCGTGGCCTCCAGATGCCCTGGTCTCTGGCCCGAGATCAGCCACAAGGCATCACCGTGTCCCCACTGGGCCAGCTCAAGGCTGCAGGGACAGCATCCAGGGGTGTGTTAATAATGACCGTCTTCTTTTTAAAATTAGCTACAGCTTACCCCCAATTCATTTTTCCTTCCATCTGCTCACTTAGCTGACTCTATTCTGCCAGAATATACGAATCCCTCACCAGTGCCACAGGATCTGTGGCTCATACCCTGCTTCCTATGTCCTGCGAGAGTGATAGAGACATGGCAGGCTATGTGGGGGCCTGGTGGGAAGGCCTCCCCACCCTTTCAGATCCTGTGCCTGTGTGTGCACCTGTGTGTGTACCTGTGTGAGCACCTGTGTGTGTGCACCTGTGTGTGTGCCTGTGTGTGCACCTGTGTGTGTGCATCTGTGTGTGTGCACCTGTGTGTGCGCCTGTGTGTGTGCACCTGTGTGTGTGCACCTGTGTGTGTGCCTGTGTGTGCACCTGTGTGTGTGTGCCTGTGTGTACATCTGTGTGTGTGCCTGTGTGCCTATGTGTGCACCTATGTGTGCCTGTGTGTACCTATGTGTGCTTGTAGTGTGTGCATCTGTGTGTGTGTCTGTGTGTACCTGCATGTGTTTGCACATGCTCACCATCAATGCAATATGTTCCATGTGCAGGGTTCTGACATATAGCAAGGGATTAACAGCTGACCTGTTTTGTTTCTACATTCTTGGTCAGGTCACAAGGGAACATGGTACCTAGACTGTGGATTTTTAAATGAGAACTTTGGAGAACCCCCGAAGTGTAACAAGTCTGTCTTCAGCACAGACCGAGAACACCCACTTGAGAACTTGCCATGGTGCCCTCTCGACTGTTTACTCCAGGTAACGAGAGGCGGTGTCTTGCATTCATAGAACGAGGTTCGCACACATAAGCAGCGATAAGACATGAGAACTTGATGAATCAAAATGCTCCCCATCCCATTTTTTAAAAACATCCGTACCCTGATGTCCCATACTATCGTTAGGAGTATTTGGGAGTGTGCAGTTCTGGTCACAGGAGACCTTTACAGGAGGAATTGTTCTATGTTCTCTGGAGAGAAAAAGCAGACTCTGTCGGCCAGGCTCCCTCCCTGAGCGCAGGCACCTGTTGGGTCGTCGGGTCAGGGTGACCTGGATGCTGCAATGAGACAGCACAGGCCACGCAGCTGGGAGAAGGTGGATGTGTGTTGTCGAAGTCTTGGAGGTGGGATGGCCACGGGCGAGGCTCTGGGACTCCTGGCGGCACCTGTGAACCTGGCCGCAGATTGCCCCCTGCTCTCCGGGACCTCACTCGGCCTTTCCTCTGTGTGCGGAGACCCAGGCACTGCTGCATCTTCCTCCCGCAAAGACCCCAGCCTTATGGGGTTACACCTCCCTTTGACCTCATTTAACCTCACTGACCTCCTAAAGGTTGCACCTCCAGATACACTCACGTGTGGGGGTAAAGGTTTCAACATCTTAATTTGGGGGACATAACAGTAGGGTTTTGTAGTAAGTAGGTAGGTGCACAGCAGCTGCTTTCAAAGGGAGACCCCGAAATCCAAGTGCTTTCTGAGGGTGAACACAATTTTCACGGAATCGTGCAGGGCCTTGGCCAGGCCCTGCCTGCCCTCCTGACCCTTGTGCCCGCCTGGACCGCGGGCAGCCAGGAGCCCCTGCCCTGCCCCAGCACCGCCCCCCACTCCCTCCTGACCTGGGGCTCCTCCAGCACAGCCCTTGTCCTCACCGCCTCTCCCGCTCCTGCCTGACCTGAGTGAGGCTCTGTGCCCCCACGGGCCACCTGACAGGGTGGGGTCCTCACGTACCACGGCTGCTGGGACACCTTTGATCTCCACCTTTAGGTAAATCAAGCCCGGCTCCTGGGGGCCTCGTGCACTGGGCCCCGCCAGCTCGCAGCCCCTTCTCAGGCGTCTTGGCCTCGGGGCTGCTGTTCCCCATCAGGAGATGCTCACCATCCGCCTGGCACACCTCTGCCCATGCGTGCTCTTCCCTTCCTCGGTCACACACTTCCATGGCCCTACATCAGACCTGTTCCTCCTGCCGCTGGCTGGGCCTTCGCAGGGCCTGGGTCTCCTGCACCCCTGGCCAGCCATCACCTTCTGTCTTCCCCTGTCCTCCTCCCGCAGCACCAGTCCCGGCCTTCCCGCCCCGCTGCTGCGTGGCTCCCTCCCGGAAAGTGGTTAATAACGTTCAGTCGCTCGGGGTAAAAACTCAACTCGAAGAGAAAGGAGCAGACTAAGAAGGTGAGTTTTAGGTGAGGCTCCAAAGACACGTAAGGGCGATTACCGACAAATACAATGTTCGGGGACAGAGTGGATGGTGTGCACACGGAGCAGAAAGGGGACTTTTCCAAGCCCGTTACACTCCTATAGGATTGGGGGTGATTTTTTTTTGGAGCTTTTTGAAACTGTCTTGTCAGAAAGACTAAATTTTTAATCTGCAAAGGGTTCCATCTCCCCAGAAAGCGATCCTTCTAGGAATCAGGCATTTTCCTGGCACATCAGCCCGGAAGCTTCCGCAGGGAGGCGGTCAGGCTCAGGGCACACGCACCCCCCGGCCGGTGAGCAGCGCGTCGGGCAGTGAGCCACTGAGTCTGGTTTGCTGCACGTTTGAACGATTGTTATGGAGAGATTGGGTTATAAGAAGAAAAAATTCCAGAAAACAGGGGCTATTATCACCCTGTGAGTGTCAGGAGGCGAGGGCGTTGTGTACACGGGCTTTGCATTAACCCACAGGAGTATTACTGCGCGTGAAAATTAGTATCTGTGTTCGTTCTGGAATGTTAGACCTTGTGCCTCTCTCGTTAAAATACAAAATATGATCTCCAGACCTCTCAGAACACTAACCAAATAATTATGAAATGAGCATACAGGAAAGATATATGTATCCCACATACAAAGGAAAAGGGAAGGAAGGAGGGAGGAAGGGAAGGAGAAAGAAAAAATTCATGTATTCAAAGTGCTCAAATGTAATTTATTTATAACATAAATTATATTTTCTTCCAGAAATTTTTAGGAGAGTCAGGGAAAGGGACGTTCTTAATCACTCTTAAAATGTGAAAACTCTTAACTTCTATTTTCAGCAACCCCAAATTGTGAGTGTTCGTGTTCTAGGAGATTTGGGCTTTTCCATAAAGCGATTTCTGAGGCTGTAAAGGTCTGGTGTGATTAAAGCACACTTTAAAGTAAACACTACATGTGACCGCTGACCATAAACTCACAGGAAGCAATGTCTTCAGCAGCACCACGGTGCGTATGTAGAAAGTCTCCTGCATTCACCGTCGCATGGCATCCCAAAGCCACCACGTACAATTCAGAGGAAGGACAGACACAGCCTTACGTGTGAGTGCCCCACAGAGCACGTCTGTGGGCAGACTGTAGCCAGAGCCCCAGGCTGGGTCTGGGGTGGTTCTCACAGCACGTGGACAGCGTGACCCTGCTCTGCGTGGTGCGGGGCCAAGCAAACCCTGCTGATCATCACGCAAGAGCACCGTCAGTGCAGGCGGGAGCTGGAAGAGGGCGCTGCAGGGGAGCAGCAGCAGGGGTGTGCTGGCGTGAGGGAAACGGCGTCTAGGGTGCTCTGGAGGGGGGACAGAGCCACACATGTACCTTTGAGCCACACCTTGAAGGGTGACTGGGCTTCCGCTGGGGAACCACCTTTGCAAAGGAGATCAAAGGGTATGTGTGCGTGTGTGTGTGTGTGTGATGGGTATGTATGCGCACATGTGTATGCACGCACACTTGTGCATGTGTGCACGCACGCCCATGTATGCATGACACATAAACACACGTTTTTGCTCACGTGTCTGTGTATGTGGGCATGCACATGTGGATATGCATGTGCACACGTGTAAGTATATGGGTGTTTATGTGTACATGTGTGTGTTCCTGTATATGTGTGTGCACGTGTGTGTGTGCATGTGCGTGTGTGTGTGTGAGCATTATACAGCAGAGATGTGAAGCTGAGCTGTGCTGGGCCGTATTGTTCAGTACTCGCATCTAAAAGTGTCGGTTGCACCTGCAGTGAACATAATTGATTTCTCTCGGGTCTGTTGTGCAGCCTGTGACTCTGCCCTGTGGGCTGCATCTGGTCCTAGGGTGCTGATTTCCCCTCTGTGTGATGCTCCAGGAATCAGTACCCAATTCGCCCACAGGGACACCGGTCCAGTATCTGGATGAGAACAACAAAGCCACAGAACCCCGGGCGTGGGCTCAGACACTGACCACTGTGCTCCGTGCTACATCAAGCTGGCGTCATAGAAACACAGGTGCTGCCCTGGGGGGTCTTCTCCACCTTGCCAGTGTGGTCCAGCCACTCTGCCCTCTAGTTCAAGCGCACCGTGGGTATGCTCTACTCCTACACGTACTGCCCTTCTCCGTTGCCTGTAAGATAAGTTCCAAACAGTCTGTCGCGGGTAATGTCCTTCCTCCCCCCGTGTCAGCCTACTGTTCTGCCTGTGCCTTCCACACTCAACAGGCCTGTCCTCCACAACATCCTGCTGCGCTCCCCCTGCTCCTTAGTCAGGAGTTGGAACACCCCTGCTTACTCTTTAGCGCCATTCTTCCCCCCACGAGGCACCTTGCGTCCCTGCTGTGGCTTATCTCCAGTTGTGTTTTACTCATCTGGGGGCTTGTTGGGGTAGTAGGAGCTCCCAGAGACCTGGGTTTGGGGTTCCATATATGGCAGCGTCCAACACGATGTAGGTGCCCGGGGTCTATGTGTTGAGGTGAGAAAATATTTCAGGCTTCCTATTCATCAAGGTTTGTCTACGATTGAAGTTAGAAAAGATTGAGCGTTGTTCCAGTAAGCCGCATAGAATGTGATGTTAAAGCAGGGCACACAGTCTGCCATACCCTCACAGTGCCTTCCCAGGGGACAGAGCCCAGACCCCATGGACATCGGGAGGCTGCCTCTCAGCTGCTAGTCACATCCACCATGAACAGATACCTGAGGACTGACTAAGCCTGCGCCACCCTAGTTTAGTTAAGATAGAGATTATTGGTGCTGACTGAGGGGTCTCTATTCCTCTCATCAGAATTATCTAACTTATTACACTATTCATCCAGCAGATTTTTGAATTTTACAACTGTTTTAGTTGATGTAAAAAGTTCTTTTGAAAATCCTGGCAGATGATATCACGACTCTATAGCCGGGCGATCAGAAGACGCCAGGGAACACAGAGGAGACGCCAGTGGTCTTTCTGCTGCGACTTTCCACTCCCCGTGGCCATCTGGATCTCCTCCCGTTCTAAATTTTTTTTTTCAACGTTTATTTATTTTTGGGACAGAGAGAGACAGAACATGAACGGGGGAGGGGCAGAGAGAGAGGGAGACACAGAATCGGAAACAGGCTCCAGGCTCTGAGCCATCAGCCCAGAGCCCTATGCGGGACTCGAACTCACGGACCGCGAGATCGTGACCTGGCTGAAGTCGGACGCTTAACCGACTGCACCACCCAGGCGCCCCTCTCCTCCCATTCTAGATGCTCCTAGCGCTGGGCTCTTCCAGTCGCTGTGTGCCACCAAGCCACAGAGAAGTTTGGGAAGGCAAAAGTTCACAGCAGCATTCACTTGCTTCAGACCGACAGTTCATGGAATCTCCTCTCTATGGGGTGCTATTAGCATCTCTCATTCTCCCCTTGTCTTGTCTCTTTGTGACTGCTTCTTTCCTCCATTATGTCACCGTCTATTTGATCCATACCTTCCAAGAAACGCTCCCAGCTCTGTGCTTGGAAATGAGTGTTCTCCCTCCAGGTTGCGAGCTCCAGTCTGCGTACTGAGCATCACTGCTTCTGTTTTTCCGACTCACCTGCTAGGTCCATGTCTCACTGCTAGATCCCTATCTCATCTGCTAGGCCTTGTCTCAACTCTAGATCCCTCTCTCACCTCTAGATCCTTGTCTCACCGCTAGATCCCCGTCTCACCACTAGGTCCTCGACTCACCTCTAGGTCCTCATCTCACCTCTTGACTCTTCTCTTACCTCTAGATCCTCATCTCACCTCTAGATCCTCGCCTCACCTCTAGATCCTTGCCTCACCTCTAGATGCTCGCCTCACCTCTAGATCCTCGTCTCACCTTCCAGATCCCTGTCCCACCTCTAGATCCTTGTCTCACCTCCAGATCTTCATCTCACCTGCTATGTCATCGTCTCACCTCTAGATCCTCGTCTCACCTGCTAGATCCCTGTCTCACCTCTAGATCCTAGTTTCACCTCTAGATCCCTATCTCATCACTAGATCCCTGTCTCACCTCTAGATCTTTGTCTCACCTCTAGATCCTTGTCTCAGTGGCTAGATTCTTGTCTCACCTCTAGATCCTCATCTCACTGGCTAGATCCCTGTCTCACCCTAGGTCCTCGTCTCACCTCTAGATCCCTGTCTCACCTCTCAATCCCCATCTCACTTCTCAATCCTTGTCTCACCTCTAGATCCTCATCTCACCTCTAGATTCTCGTTTCACCTGCTAGATCCCTGTCTCACCTGTAGATCTTCGTCTCACTTCTAAATCCCCGTCTCACCTCTAGGTCCTTGTCTCACCTCTAGATCCTCATCTCACCTCTCGATCCCCATCTCACCTCTAGATCCCTGTCTCACCTCTAGATCCTCGTCTCACCTCTAGATCCCTGTCTCACTTCTAGATCCTCGTCTCACCTCTAGATCCCCGTCTCACCTCTGGGTCCTCGTCTCACCTGCTATATCCCTGTCCCACCTCTAGATCCTCGTCTCACCTCTAGATCCCTGTCTTACTTCTAGATCCCCATCTCACCTCTAGGTCCTTGTCTCACCACTAGATCCTCGTCTCACCTCTAGGTCCTTGTCTTACCTCTAGGTCCTTGTCTCACCTGCTAGGACCTCGTCTCACCTCTAGATCCTTGTCTCATCTCTGTATCCCTGTCTCAGTGGCTAGATTCCTGTCTCACCTCTAGATCCTCATCTTACTGGCTAGATCCCTGTCTGATCTCTAGGTCCTCATGTCACCTTTAGATCCTTGTCTCACCTCTAGATCCCTGTCTCACCTCTCAATCCCTGTCTCACTTCTCAATCCTTGTCTCACCTCTAGATCCTCATCTCACCTTTAGATTCTCATTTCACCTGCTAGATCCATGTCTCACCTGTAGATCTTCGTCTCACCTCTGAATCCCCGTCTCACCTCTAGATCCTCGTCTCACCTCTAGGTACTCATGTCACCTCTAGATCCTGACTAAATTTCCAGAATAGACATCTTTGCTCATTTTCTCATCCCTTCTCTCGAGGCACAGTGATTTGTACAAAGACATTGCTCGAACATGAGCCTTGTGGAAATCACTTTTTGTTCAACTGGTGAAACAATTGAAATGATGGGAGACCCTCACAGTTGACCCCACGTTGGACTGAAAGGAAACACAGACCACACACTGAGGGGAGACAGCACGAATGGAGAGAACAATACACACTCCTTGTTACATGCACTTTTGTGTCATGATGACCTCCACTTTGCGGAGGTGAGTGTGGGTTCTTTCAAAAATACAGCTTTCCAAACCCTAATACTGGTTCCTTTCTGAGAACATCTCAGAGTTAGGGCTTAAATAATGTGGGAAATGGAGCAGTGAAGAAAGAAAAAAGCAGTTAAAAAATGTTCAAGCCCTAGTCAGTGTTGTGGCTAAACAGTCTAATCGGGTCCTTCTTTGAAAAAAAAAAATCAGAATATATTCCTAGCAAGTTTAACAGCCCATTTTTGTATCAATTATTTAAATACCTTTAGAAATCTATTCATAGTTGCAAGTCACAGAAAAGTTACTAATTATGAAATCAATTGTCTTTGATTTTAAAATAAAGATAACTATTCATTCCAAAATATTTTTACATACAAAATAAAGGGCTTTTTGTCACAGCAATTGCCAATATGCAAACTTCCAAGTGGAGAAGGAACACAAGAGTTCCACCTCTATACACATTGGTGACTGCGAACATATGTGGGTGCTCTGCTTATCAGGAGGGACCTGTGCGGTTCACATGTAATGGTGCTCGCAATCTCCACAATTCTGTGAGGTCTGGACTATTGTTACCCATATTTTCCAGGTGAGAAAAATGAGGCACAGAGAGGAAATTTACTCCCAGGGAACACAAGTTGGATGTGTTCCCTGCAGGTCTGATAGAGAGGATACCTCTGATTACTGTGTTCTACAACTTGGCATTCATTGAAATATTTTACTACGGGAAAACTTTAAAACTATAAAAGTAGAAAGAAGAACATGACAATCCCCCTGCCAATCAGTTACAACAATGTCACTTGGCCAATGTCATTTCAACTGTATTGCCATCCAATGACTATTTATTTCTACATTATTTTGAAGGAAATACCAGAAAGGATATAGTTTTACCTAGGAATGTTTCAGAATGCAATTCTAAAATACAAAAACTCTTTGAACAGAGTCATGAGACTATTTGCATATGTAAAAAATTAGCACTAATTCCTTAATACTGGGTAGTTGATATTCTAGATGCTGTAAATAGTTGATGCTTTAAATTCTAATCTAATGTATGAGGTCCCAAACTTAGTCAGGTGAAATATACTTTTTTCTTGCTGTATTTTAATACTTTTATTCACATAAAAGTAAACATTAAAGATGGTGGAGGAATTGTAAGGACACAATATCACTGTGGCCCAGAGGGCCAGGTCCTATGGACAGAGGACACACACCACCTGGGACCTTGCCTACGCCAGAGGACACCCCTCCTGTTCTTATCCTAATCTCGTCACACAAACACTCGGCCTGGTCTGGTCCCTCATGACTCCCCCTTGCCCAGCTCCATCAGGGTGCAAGCCCCCCGAGGCCGTCTCTGCATCCTGTCCCCGCATTGTAGCCTCTGCATCACTGGGACTTTGGTGTGACCAGAGGAGGCAGTTCTGGGCCACCTCGTGATCACTTTTCACCCCAGCCACTTACAAATGACCCTTATGGTACAAGTGGAAACCCCTGGGTGGGTCTCTGTTTCCAGGCCTCTCTGGTCACACACTAGCATTTAGTGCCCTGTCAGTCGTGACACTGGGGGGAGCCTATGGGCTTCTGGCCCAGGCACAGATGACAGAATTCTCTGTGTTCCAGGACTTGAACACAGGGTTGGCTTGTGCTGTATTTCAGGACTTCCCCTGTGTGGGACTACAGCCTACAGTGTGGAGGAAATGCTGTCCTCTTAACTACCCAGGTGCTATGTTGCCCGGATTCTGTGGTTGGAAGCAGCAGCAGGAGGAGGGGTGGAGGGGAAGAAGGAAGGAAGAAAATCAGACTCCTGAGCAGGCTCCCAGTGGCCCTGTGGGGTGGCCAGCTCTCCTCCCACCAGCTGCTTCCCCTGCATGCTGGCTGGCCCGTTTGCCTCCAACTGAGTGGAAACTTTCCTTCCGGTTCCCTCTACCAGTCTGCGCTAACGAGGGTTTCTATTTCCATCCCCAAATCGTCAAACACCGGACACTGGACACTGGACAACAACATTTCCTCTCACTCCTAATCAGAGGACATGACAGCACTATCAGCGGTCACACTTGAGTGATCTTCTCGCCAGAGAGGCAGACACAGGTGTGTGGTATAAAGTTAGGGACGCAGCCACAGGTAAATGAGACAAAAGCTTTGATGTGGTAAAGTTATATGAATATAAGATAAATAAATATAGGAGTTAGTACACATAAGTTTCAGAAAAGGAGAAAATGAATAAATAATAAATATAATGAGCCAGGAAACTTGAGAATAAAAAGTAAGACAATGTTCATGGACAACCGAACACATTTGTGGACTAAAATAGAAGCATGACATTTTCTAAGAAGGTTTTCTTCACAGAGGGAGAATTTCAAGCATGTAATATTCTTTGCTCATCTGAAATCAGCTTTGGTCATTTTAGTGAATCAACCACACAAACACGGGTTAAGCGTCATTTACTATCTGGATTGGGCAGCTCGCACGTTTATGGACTGATGTGTTTTTTTTTTTTATGTTGTTTGTATATTTTTCATATCAGTACAGTGGGTGTTAGGAGGTATGTATCTCCAAGACAACCAGACAGTGGAAAAGGGATTTGGAATTTACGGTTTGGCACACATCATAGAGGCTGGCAGTGCAGACGTGGGTCCCTTCAGCCCAGACTTCAACTCAGGTTCCGACCTCTGCTTCAGCTTTGTCCTCTTTAAAATGGGGGTGATGTTTCCTGCCTTGAATAGTCGTCTTGAGGATTAAGTCAACTGATGGATGTCAGCCTCACGGGCCACAGTCACAGCACAGAAGTGTCTGCTATGTGTGCCGATTCTCTTCCAGAAAACAAGCCCACACCCTCAGGCATTAGAGCTGTATCATCCAAAGCTCAGGCCCCCAGCATGGGATTCCGACCTGTGATTTTGGGGTTACAGCCTCTGCACAGGTTGCTGTGTCCTTCATTTTATAGATGAAGAGAGTGAGTCCGAGGAAAGCTAAGTGGCTTGCCTAACGTGGCCCATGTGGGGCAAACACCTAGGCTGTCCTCCTTCCATGGCAGGTTTTCCTTGTATACTAGACTCACACACCATGGCAAGGCTTTTCCTGTCACTATCACTAAGAGTTTGGGGCAGATGACTTTTGTTTCCTTTTTAATGAGATCTTTAGTAATCTGCATGAAGGTGGGGGCGGGTGTCTCTGTCTTCATGGTCCTCAACTAGCCTATGTGGTCAAAATTGAGGCCAAAATTCATGGCTTTATAGAAACTTAGCAGGCTGACTAGGTAACAAACAGTCCCATTCCCTTAGAAACGGTGAGTTATGTAACTTGCATACTTAGGAAACAATAACTACCATCAAATATTTGAGATACTGTCATATGAAATAGAAATTAGTCCTCAGCAGCTAGAATGGTTCCTGACCAGAGCAGACTCTTACAATATATCCCTTGAATTGGATTGAGTTGAACTTATTCTATACGTTTCCAGAAGCTAAAGTTAAGAACAATAGGTACATAACATAAAATGGTAATTTCACTTTAAGAATATTATGAATAACACTCCAACCCTCGACACAACCCAACAATGGGATGGACTGCCTTGCTGAGTGGGAGGCTTTCTGTTCCCAGTAACGGTCAAGAAGGCAATAGAAAAGTTCCTTTTCAGGGGCTGGCAGGGTGGGGGCAGAGTGTTGGTATAGGACCCTCAACTGTGTAGTAGAATGAACGTGATACAGCTTTTCCCTAATGGTTGTGGATCTTGAAATACTCAGATTCAGACACTAAGAATAATCACGGTCACTGTGTTAAATGGCTAATAATGAGAATACATGTATATATTTCGAGATTTATATATATATATAAAATTTTTAAGTTAATTTATTTTGAGAGAGCGTGCAAGTCGGGGAGAGGCAGAGAGAGAGGAAGAGAGAGGATCCCAAGCAGACACCATACTGTCAGCACAGAGAGCCCAACGCAGGACTTGATCTCGTGCACCGTGAGATCATGACCTGAGCCAAACCAGGAGTCAGTCACTTAACCAACTGAGCCACCCAGGTGCCCTGAGATTATTTTTTTAAATTTTTAAAAAATGTTTTAAATTTTTTGAGGCAGAGAGAGACAGAGCACAGGCGAGGGGCAGAGGGAGACACACACACAGAATCTGAAACAGGCTCCAGGCTCTGAGCTGTCAGCACAGAACCCAACGTGGGGCTCAAAGCCACGAACTGTGAGATCACAACCCAAGCTGAAGTCAGAAGCTCAATGAACTGAGCCACCCAGGTGCCTCCTGAGATTATTTTTTTTAAGGCAAATTTGTTATTGTGCTTTTCATAGTATCACTGCACTCAATGTAAGTGTGCATTCTATATATATATATATATAGATATCTATATATATATATATATCTATATATAATGCATTCCATTACCAAAAGCTGAACCTGTCACAAGTGCAGGCTACTCCGTTATTCACATATCAGCTGTGTCTGGCATTGTCTTGCTTCGTGCCTTACACACAGAAGTTCAGTGAACAAAAGAGCAGAAGTGTAAGGTTTGGAACTGAGTTCTTGGGATTTGGAATACATGTTGAAATAAAATCTCATGCTATTAGATTACTTTTTCCTAAAAGTACGTGCAGTTGACGTAAAAGTTGCACATGCAATGACAGACCATTCCAACACGGATGCTGAGCTATCTCGAGTCCCGGAGCATGTGCAGTCCCAGGACAAGACGTCAGACTGGAGGAGAATTTTGAAAGCATTGTTATCTCAAAAGCCTTCAAGTGTATATATCCTTTGACTACCTGTTGCCGTATGAATTTATGTTAAGGGGATAATTAACAACGTAAAAAGTTTTAGGTAAAAGATTGGTCATTAAAACTCTTTCTATGAAGCAAAAAAAAAAAAAGCCAACTGATGAAATTATAATAGAGGATTAGTTAGATATATTTAGTGTAGCCATAAAATGGAATACTATATGCTATGGAAAATGATGTTATAAAAATATATTTATTGATATAGAAAGATATGTATATGCATAAAATAAAAAGGAGTAAAGAACAAAATTACAGTATAATCCATCTTAATTTAAAATTGTATGTGCAAGGAAAACAGTTGCAAAAAATTTTGAGCCAACATATTAAAGGCAGTTATCACTGAATTCTGGTATTTTCAGCGTTTTAAGTTTTTTATGAGATAGATACATATATGTGTATGTGTGTGTGTGTGTGTGTGTATGAACACTGATTTCCTACATGGGCATACAGCAGTTGTGTAAAGAAAACTCAAATTAAAAAACTCCTTTAGCTTTGTGGCAGTTCAATACTAGTGGGAATGACAACATTTAAAACATAAGTTCCTGACCATGTTGTCACCAAAAAGTGAGGGAGAAGAGAGATGATGCCTTGAAAAGGTGTAATTTTGAACAATTAAAAATTAATGGTGTGGTAGATAGAGAATGTCAGGTCCAAATGACTGGCTCCTTTCTGAGTCTTAATGGGGATTAGATTTGTCTTATTTACGAGAGTTTCAATTTCTCAGTCCCACCCCCTCATCACTGGAAGAGAAAGCAGAGTCCAGAAAAGTCGAGTGTGCACTTCAAGGTCACAGGACGGGGACAAAACTCTCCCACGTGCTCTGGTCAAGGTTACGCTGCTCAGTAATAGAGTTGGGAATGAGCGAAATCATACCTCAGATATGTTTTACAAGAGTTACAAATGACTGTCCAGGACGTACCACCATGGAAAAAAAGACACCTTGGGGTCAAAACGCGGCTGCAACCCTGAGTGTCACCTGGGCCAGCTGTCCCCCTGCCTCATCCCCAGCACCGTCATGTCTGCAAGGGCGTGATGATGTGCCCTTTTTAAGGCTACCGCGAGGATTGAAAAGGGGACGAGTCAGGAGTAAGACAACGTGGCTGACAAAGCCTGTGATACGTGCTTCACATTATCGACAATGTGCATCTCCATGTGGAAATCAGCAGTAAAGAGGACTTTCTCAAAAGAATAACCCATTCTTTTTCAAAGTCGTCACTGTTACCCTCCATGCTCTGAGAGTGTCACACGCTGCCTCTGAGAGACAAAGGGAGTGCCAACACGTCCAGGCCATTCGCGGGCCGGTCGGCACTGCCCTTTCCACCAGCCAGTCTACACAACTCCCTGAGACCCCAATTAAAGAATCTGGGCACAAGTCATGTGAAACTTATCAGGCACCATACACATATCATGAAGGAAAAATTTTTAAAAATTAAAAACATCACGTTGAAATATAAATACACCTTTTGGTTAATGCCCCCGTTTAATTCGGCTTGTTTCGGAAATACTTAGATTACCTACAAGCTCCCATCAGTGTAAAGACACAAGAAAAAGTGATAGTTGATGTACCAGTTTAACATGCATATTTAATCAACTAGACAATAAAGTAAAATCAAGGCATCTCAATATCAGAACCAGCAAGAAATGCTGGTAGAAAAGAACCCTTTCTCAACTGGCCTAGTTCGACATCACGCACCAGCACATCCCCAATCCTTGCTTTCAGGTAACATTCCTTGCATGCCTAGCAAAAGTACACGGCCCGTCGTATTAACATACCACAGTCTACGACTCTTCCAACGTCAGCATCGATGGCACAGACGTCCAGACGGCAGCTGTGTGCTCCTTGGCCTCAGCCTCTGCGTGAGCTTCTCTGCGCACAAGAGAGGACAGAAGAGGTGGTTAATGGAACTGAGGTCACCCCCTTGAATTGATGGGACAGAGGGTGTCCCTACATGTCTGCCACTCCCCTTAATGCAAGGAAGACCATGCACGCAGGCCTCACACTCATGGCAGTGCGGCTTGGGCACAGTCCTGGGCCTACACAGCCCGACTGTACCCTTCAAAGGCGTAGTGCCTTTGAAATCGAAGTCTGCTCTTTAGTAACAATTAAAGGACAAGGTCAGGCGTGTGAAACTTGAGTCAGTCCTTAGGCCTCCGGCCTCTGTACAAAGACCACCAACAAAGGGAGAGGACTCAGAGATGAGCCTAGGTGCCCGGGACACCACTTGCCCATCAGGGAGTAATCACAGACATCCACAGAAGGTTCCGGACCGTGGGGTGTGCACGCCCGCTTGAAATATGGCAGCGGGTGGGATCGAATAAGAATCTCAGAATCAGGTTGCTTGCCTGAGGCCACATGAGGACTAATTCTACAATGGAAATAGGAGCTTTAAAAAAAAAAACAGAATAAAGAAAGATGGGAAGAGGAAGGAAGGAAGTCTGATATTTCCCATTTTCTGGGTGTGCTCAGAGAAGTGGGGGCCTTGAAGGGAAAGAAAGGAATAGAGTTCCTTTGGAACATTAATTCAACTTTTTCTAACCACCAAGCATATTCATTCCAATTTTAGCAGCTCTGTGGGAGGAGATAAGAAGCATGACATTGTACGCGCTCAACTTTGCTTCTGTTCTGCGCCTCTACCTGGGACGCCCTCCCTGCGGGTCCCTACAGCCCTCCCGGAGCCACACTTTCCACTGGGGAAGTGAGGAGACTCCAAGCCTGCCTGCTCACAACGGCACCGACGGAAGTGGCCACTACCGACCATTGGCCTATGAGAGGCCGGGCTCTGCATTAGAGGCTGGGGGCCCACAGTCCCATTTTGCTCAGGGCAGGACGTACCATTCCCACTTGACGTTGGTTCAAGGTACCGTGTGGCGCTGGGACACACAGCTAGCACACAAGACCAGCTCTCTCTGACTTTAGCGTTCTTTCTACATCTCCGGGCTGCCCTCCACCGTCCCAGCCCCACGAAAACGTCATCCTGGTTTTTTTATTCTCTTGGAAGGAAGCATTTAGTCCTTTTGAACACAGCCTGGTTCACATGCAGAAACATTCGCTTGTGTCTTCCAGGGCAACACATTGTTATTAAATGTGGAGACCATTTTGGATCACCCCCCAGATCAAATGTAGCATGTGACCAATTTTAAAAGGGGTCACGAAGGTATCAAGTTTCTGCTGATTTCTAATAAATGGGAAAAATAAAACAGAGAACCCATTAGAAGCTATTTAAGAGAATTTCAGGCCTTGGAATCTGACTTTATTACCGAAAATGGCATTAAATCTAGTTTCTACTTGGGTTAGAACATGCTTGCCTGTTGTGAGTCAGAAGTAAAAGTTCTGATGGCTCCAAGTGGCCCCATATGGTTCCCTGTACCAGCACAGGGGAGGCCACCTGTGAATGACACTGACCCAGCCGACTGGGGAGGGCGGAGCCAGTACATGCCTGGGCCTTGTTCTGTCTCCTTTAGCTGAGCGATTCTGTGCAGGGAAGGGGCAAGGGCTGCATGCAATCCTGAGGGCGGGGAGGGAAGGGCGTGCGACAGGAGGACAGGCTTTGTGTCGAAACATCTTTGCTGAGGTCTATCTCCCAACCCACTCAGAAAGAGAAGTTCATGGCGAATGAATAGAATTAATGCTCACGTGATCAAGTAAGGTGTAGGTCTGTGTGTATGTGCGTGTGTGTGCATGTGTGCATGTGTGTGTGCACACAACACACTCATTTCACCTAAAATCACCATTGCTTTAATTTGTTTTTAGTCAATTATCTTTCTTTTTAAAAACTCAGTAAGTCTATAGAAGTTTACATGACTTCACGTTTATCAAAACAGGGTATCGGATTTTGAAATGTTGGAAAACATTGCCTAGACTCCAACTTATTCAGTCCACGGTCTTTCGCATTTCTTCTTAAGGCCAGAATAGCCAGCATCCCGGCTCTAATGGTCTGTGCAGATACTCACAGCCACGTGAGTTAAAGAAGCATGAACAAGCATGGGTCAGCCCCAGCCTTTTTTTTAAGTCTATCTAAAAATATGAATAATCTAATTACTGTGGATGGAAAATGACAGCATTTCAAAAGCTTTGGGCGAGTTTCTCACTTGTAAAGTGGGAATAATGGATTAGAGAGTTTTTGACCTCTCTGATTAAGCTTTATTTACCAGTAAGTTAGGGAGCTGGGTCTTCAAATTATGTGAATATTCTGGTTAATTAGTAAGTAAGAATGATTCCATGTTATCTTTTACACACAAAATTGTACTTCTTTCCGCATCAGAAGAGAAGTAGCAAGCCTTCCACGGAAATTACAACAGCAACACAACTAAAACTTCAACAGGGCAGGCTAACTAACTCCACAAGTTGGGGTCAGCTTTGGAACCTCACACACTGGAGACTGATGGAGCCATCACAACACAGAGCATTTACTTGTCCCTTCCCATAGCCTTCCTGAAAAAGACACCGGATTTATCGTTACCTGTGTCATCCATATTCTAGGATCTCTGCTATGGTTCCTTTTTGGGTAAAGGGAAGATATATTTACAAAGACCTGAAAACAGAGACTTGCCATGTGCTAATAATGACCATGCACTGGTTTACTTAATCCTCACAGCAAAGTAGGGGAATCACAAGACCGACTCTGCAGGTGACAAAAATGAGACACAGACAAGCTCAGTAACTGGCTTAAGATCACTTCATTCATAAACAGTAGGACCGGATTTGAACCCTGACAATCTAATGCCTCAGCATGTGCCCCTGAACACCACACTAAGTCCTCAATAAAGTTCGAGTTCACTTTAAAAGCCATGAAATCATCATACACCTAACCATCACACACCTAGACTGAGCAGAATCTCAGGAAGAATTTAATAAGAGGTTTCTTACTATCTAGGTCACTTGCCCCTGTGCTGTCCACCGGCCACGTGGGCCACTGAGCACTTCAGCCTGCCTACTTCAAGGTGACACGTGCTATGAATGTAACATACACTCCATAGGACGCTATGAAGGGAAGAATATAAATATTCCATGAATAAATATGTATTGCCTATTGATACAATAGTATTATAGGGTACATAATATATTATTAAAACTAACTTTGTCTGTTTATTTTCGTTCACTTTAATCTCTGTTGGAAAAGGCAGTCTTACGCTTGTAATTTTGTGACTTGCGCTATGGTCCCATTGGACAGTGCTGATCTGGAGTCTCACTTAAAGGGCTCGTTTGACCATGATTTACATTTTGAGTGTTTATCAGAATAGAGCCAAATATAAATGCTCGGAGTAGACACATTCTCACCAGAGAAGAGTACAAAACACTCAAGTCTGCCCCAGGAGTGTTAGCTTTGTCATCTTCTCAAAATGGGTAGCTTCTGAAATTAAAGTTCTGAAATTAAAGTTCGTAACACCCGGCTGATCAGATCAGGCAGATCGTGTGCCTCATGCTGGCAGATTGGGTGTGGCATTTTTGTTGAGCAGCTGAAAGTTGGCTGCTTTATGTTTATTGTAAACACGAATTATTATGCATTATATAAACTGCTATGTGTTCACATCTTTCTCAGTCTCCTAGGACTTGCCTCCGTGGCAGTGCTGTAGTGGCCCATACTCTGAATTCTAAAACCGTGCTATTTGCTTATCATTGGCTTTTCAGGCTCCCTAGAGCTAACTTCCATTCATACCTTATGGAAAAGCTGGGCTGTGAGAAGTGACCACAGAGAGCTTCAGATACATGAACATATGGCCACGGCCTATAGCAATGATAATAAAAACAATCCCAACAACCAGCTGACCACCGTGTTAACTTGGGCAGCCGTCCTTTTGTAAGACTGGGATAAGAGCTCTCGTGACATCGCCTAATGGTCTGCAGGGGAAATTTGGCTCTCGTTGGCCTGCCAATGGAGTAAGAGCAGACTAAATGGAGTGGAGCAGAAAATCCTCTCTAAACGGGGTGAGCACACGACTGATATTTTAAAGAATTTGGCATCTGAGAAATAATGGGATTTTCTTAGTATTGTCTGAGGAGACGAAAAAATGAGATTTAGATGTAGATCCCAATTAATCGCCTACAGAATCAGCAATCTCCAAACCCCAGGCTCACCTGTGTCACGGTGTAAACATAGCGGCACGAACCCACCACTGACAGGGTCCCCGGAGGTGGGTCCCAGGAGGTGCGGTGGGGGAGGGGAGAGTGTGCAGGGGTGAGGGGGGAGGGCGGGGAAAGGAAATTTGCTCCCTGGGGAAGACCTCCCCAAGTCAGGTGTGGGATCCCCGGGGGGAGGCAGGGTATTTATGTTCTGACACTGGCTTGTCAACTCACCATCACAACAACACTCAAGAGCGCGTGATGTCAGCCACACCCTCGAGAACCGCCGTACACGGGCAAAGCAGGGCCCTGCTCACCCGGGTCCCTTTCCTGGACTCATTTACCTTCTCAGCCAAACCAGAACCTTCAAAAACTGCTCTTCAAACCACATCCTCTCTGAGCGCCCCCAGGTCACATCCAACCACTGATTGAATAAATATTCGTGTGTGCCCGGGAGGCAAGCTGGGACAGATTTGAGCTGGGAGATCCGAAGCCCCAGCTTGTGCATCATCTACTTTCATTTTCTAGAAAGGGGGTTTTCATTAATGAAAGTTTAAAAGCCATTGGACTAGCCGATCTCTAAGGCCTTCTTCCGCTGGAAGGCGAGGGCGTTGTTAGGTGCTTTATGACACCTGGCGTGAAACCAGAATACTTGTACTGATTTGGCTTGTGATTAGGAACCTACATCTCCAGGAGATACAACATTGATGTGGGCATAAAGAAAGCAACGAAGAAAGGGAATCATTCAAGCTTAATTACTTACACTATGTACATACCAATGGGGAGGCTATTTAAGGAACTGCAGCCTGAAACGTCAAAATTCTATTAGGCGTCCACATGCCCCTCCACGCAACGGGCTGTATCTTCCCCGCGTTCATCATCCGACAGAGAAGAAAACAGCAGTCCTCAGCCCAGGATGCATATTGGAATCACCTGGGGAGCTTTTACAACACACTGACATCCACCTGGAGAGACTGCGATTTAATTGGTCTGAGGTGGAGCCCAGGCATCAGTATTTTTTACAAAGCTCCCCAGGTGATCCTAATGTGAAGTCAAGGTTGAGAGAAAGTGGCTCCAAAGAAAGGCTGGAAACCCGTCCAAAGAGTCCCGGGTTTGAAGCAGTGTCCTGCCTCTCGCCACTGCCGGGAACCTCGCCATTCGGCTGCCTCCTCCATTAGGGAGCACGGAGAAGGCGAGACAACATGCCTGCCCCACTCACCTTCTAGGGCTCTTATGAAAATCACTCTGGAAATATAAGGGACAGCTGGTAACAAAAACCACGGCTGTATAATATTACTACGTTTAAGGAAGCCTCAGAGAAGTAAAACTCAAAACCATGCACGAGGCACAGAAGCAGCATGAGAAGTGAGAACAGCCAAAAAATGAGAGGAAAAGGGCCATATTCCCGGGTTTTCGCCACAAAGCTGTGCTATGGCTTATCTATCTCTTGACTACGAAACCAGTGATTTGTGATTTGAGCTTAAATCCTTTTATGATATCAGATGAAAGTGTCCAGACACAGGGCGAGGAGATCTATGATTTTACATGTTGGAGCTGAAACCAGAAGTCCCCTAATCCTGTGATTTAGAAAATCTAGTCCAGGAGGCATTTACTGCCTGGAAAGAGCTGAAGCAGGCCACTCTGGGGCAGGAGAGGCAGGACACTGAGCCCAGAGGAAGACACCGGGTCCTGGTCCTAAAGAAGCCTACCTTACAGACAGGAAGGCAACAGGCAAAGGCAGGCACTCGCTCTTGGAGAGGGAACAAAGCCGTCCATTCAGATGGAGACGAGGAGGCTCAGAGCCTCTGCAGGTCCACACGCTCTGTGAGGTTTCTGGAAAGCTCACTGTGATGTGGCAGGTGGCTGGGTGCTCTCTGTTCTGACCCAGGGGTCACCCTCACACTAGAGGACTCTGCAGGTTTGGGACCCAGGTTTGGGAAGGACTTTAATATTGTCATGGTGCTTTTAACCATTTTCAGGGGTGCCTGGGTGGCTCAGTCGGTTAAACGTCTGACTTTGGCTTAGGTCATGATCTCACAGTTCATGAGTTCGAGCCCTGCGTGGGACTGTGTGCTCACAGCTCGGGGCCTGGAGCCTGCTTCCGATTCTGTGTCTTTCTCTCTGCCCCTCCCCCACTTGAGCATGCTCTCTCTTCAAAAATAAATAAACATTACAAAAAAAAAGCACGATTCTCAAACTGTCAGAGGAAAATGCATGGAGGGGTGGCCTCTGTACCAGGGCCGACCCAGTGCCACAAGTGCACGGAAGTGGTGCCTGGGGCTCCTCCCTCATTGCCCAGGCTGCAGCTGAGGGGTCTCTGCTCCCCCACTGATGTGGAGCTGGAGGAACCACTGGGTCCAGAGCGGGCAGCAGACCGGCGCCCCCAGGGCCTGTGAAGGCGCCGCCGTGTCAGACGCGGGGCTCGGGCGAAGGTGGGCACGGGCTGTGGGGGCCACACGTCTGGTGGCCACAGTGAATGCCACATGGGCTTCCAGCACCCTGGATACTGCCACGTCGTCTGGGTGCGTGACTCTCCTCTGGTGGGGGCCCCTGAGACACACTGGGCTAAGCAGTCCCACTCCCAAATGGCTTACGTCAAAATGACTCTGAAATTCGAGAAAAAAGTTACAAACCGCACAAGAGCCTGAGGCCCGGCTATCTAAGGAATTTCTGGGGGAACTCCCCCGTTGAAATTTTTAGGCTGTCTCTAATTTCTTGTCATGTCTGCGCGCACACGGCCCTCACTACCATGAATCGCCGTCTGGGAGAGGGCACGGAAGGTCCCGAGGTGGCCAGGCTGGGGGTGGGCAGGCTGGGACCCCCCCTCCACCGGGCCCTTGACGGCCCTGGCCAGACAGGTGGGCATGCACCACTGACAGGGACCCAGCTTCGGGTCAGCCCTGTGCTCAAGTCATGCGAAGAACACAGTTTGTATCTGTGATCAGAACGGGCCTCGAGGCGGGTCCACGTTTGCTCATCACACAGAGGAAAGTCTGCTGTCAGCGAATCAGATGTACTGATAATATTTGACCGACTCTTCTCTGCAATGAATCCTTGTCCCTGCATCCTCAAGCATGTACACCAGACAATGAACTCTGGGGGCAGGGCTCACAGAGCAAGGGTGAGGGACAAGGTGAGAAAGTCGGCCAAGCTCACATCCCTCTCTTGCAGGTGCCCCTTCCGTTGGCAAAACTGACTCACAAGGAAAATATCAGGTGGCTGAGATGCAGGACAGAGGGAGTGGAGGTTCAGGTTCAAGGCCAGCTGAGGCCTCGGGTGGCGAGGGAGTGGAGGGCCCCGGCCCTGCAGACGGAGCCCTCGTCACAGAGAGTGGACGCCAAGGCACGTCACCCTTTACCCAGGACAGGGGGTTCGCCTCCCCTGGTCTGAGGGCTGGGGGGGGGGGAATGGATAGGGACAAGGACGCCACCAAGGAGTTGGAGAGGAGTGCCCCATGTGCTTGGTGCCGCCTGCCGGGTGCCCTGCAGGAGCAGGGGAGCCGAAACTTCCAGAGCATCATCCCCAGAGTCCAGGCGTCACAGAAATGGGGAGAGGTCGTTCCCTTCAGGGCGCGGTGATAGCTGGAGACTGTGCTCATCAGGACAGGCAGAGCCGGAGGGGCGGTCCCGGGCCTCCAGGCGGGGGGGCAGCCTGGGGGCAGGACATGGACACCAGCCCTCCTCCTGGCTTATCTGGAGCCACACGGGTGGTTTTACAAATGCAAAAAGGGAAAATGTGGGGCGGTGTCTGTGTTAGGACCTCAGGCTTCTGCACTCTGGGCTGCAAAGCCTCAAGGTGCCCTTCTCTGGGTGGGCTGTCCGAGGGCGCGGGGGTACAGGAGGGCACGTGGGGGAGGAGGTGGTCAGCGCTGGGGGCTGCCACGTCCTGTGGGCACTAGATGGGCTTAAGGAAGTGGTGAAATATGTGCATCTATGAGTTGGACAAGCGTCTGCCTGCAATCATCTGTCTTCACTGCTCATTGTCAAACACTAAATTAGTATGAAACTTCAGGCCGTGAGGTGACAAGACGGAAAGACGAGTTTGGTCACAGATGATGGTGACAGCTGACAGGCAGTTTCCAGGCCACCTGCCCATGCTCAGAACGCACTGTGTCATCAGAGGGGAGCCCCCCAAAAACAAGCCCCCGAGACACTCCCAGATGCTGTTGGGACACAGGAAAGCCCGGTTGTCCTGACAGCACATTTGGGAGGGTCTCTTTTTAGGAAGAGGGTGGAAGGCGGTCAGTACCGCACCCATGTGGGAGCACTGCGTCGCCTCGAACCAGCTGGGGCCCCCCACCCCCCGGGCTTTGTGCAGTGGTGCTGAGGCCCAGCAGCCGCAGCAAAGCCAAGAGGGGACACCAATGAGTGATGAAGCTTGTACCTCTATTTACCACGCATGGGGAGAGAGGAAAGGGGACGGCCAGGCTTTGGGGAGGAATTGTCTCCACCGTACCAATGCAACCAAATTGTTCCAAGTATGCTCCACTTGGTAACTTCTTTCTGCTAGGGAGGCCAAGGATTTCCGAACTCCATGTAAATATGAGTCATTACTAACCCTTTATTGCTCAAGGATAACTGGAAGCTCATTTTATCATTTGCCTTGTAGACCAAATCCATTATTAACCATTTTTGAAAATAGTAATATGGGCACCATACCCTGCCGGGCATTATAAGATCAGTATCTCTCTAGATCTATACCTGTATCCGTTTCTAGACTCCATAGACAGTCCCAGCCTGCAGGTGTGTAACGTTCCAGGTACAGAAGCAACCAGTGGGCAACATCAGGTAAGTGTTCTTCAAAACGATATGCTTCTCTTGGGCCGTGACCTCCCCACCGTGGTGGGGATTCAGACCCCGGATCAGCAGATGAATACATGCCAGGGAGGTTTTAGAGGGAACTCCTGACACGTGCCCCTCTGTATGAAGTCTGCGATTCATCTTTCTCTATCAGATTCTCTCTGACACTGTAAGCACTGAGGTCTTGGAGTAGGTGTACGAACTCAGAAAAGAGGAAGCAGGGACTAGACAAGCGTCAGGAGCAGTGCCCTGAAGCCTGAGTGTGATCTGGGCAAAAAGATAAGAGGAGGACATTCCAGACAGGGGGGGATTGGAGCCACGGTGCACTGGGGGCCAGTAGGGTGGCAATCAGCCCAGACACAAAGTGTGGCCTGGAAACCGTATTGTCTGTCTTGCAACATCCATTTGGTGAGTTATGTACAGCAAGACTGAAAACATCAGATAGTTTCTTCTTCTGTCCAGCCATGGGAAGAGGCTGACCCAGAATACAGGTGCTTCAGCTTAGGAGAGAGGGGCAATCAGCCAGACAGGGGTGTCGCCAGGGAGAGGGAGACAGAGGGAGCTTCTGCCCTTGGACCTTCTCTCTAGACAGAGGGAGCTTCTGCCCTTAAAACCATTTCATTTCAAGACGGAGGAGGGGGACAACCCAGATACAGAGAATCAAGAAATTCAAGAACAGACTTATACTTAAAAACTGATCGTAGGGGAAAAGAGAGAGAGAGACAAACCAAGAAACAGACTCTTAACAATAGACAGCAATCTGATGGTCACCAGAGGGGAAGTGGGTGAAACAGGTGACCAGGATGAAGGACGAACTTGTGAGGAGCACGGGGTGATGCATGGAGTGTGGACTCACCATACTGCCCACCTGAAACTAATATCACATGTACATTGACTAACTGGAATTTAAATAAAAACTGAATGGAATTAAAAAAATAATAATAAAAAAGTAAAAACTTGCCATCGCTCTCTTGAAACAAAAGCGCTTTAAGAGCAAAGAGGTGACAGTGCCTTTTGGAACCAATGGGAGGAAAACAGCTCTCAGGAAAACAGATCGGTGCTCTGAGAGAGATTGCTTGTCCTATTTGATAAACGGTTCCTATTCCCACTTAGATGATTTTTTTTTTATCTTAAGAGAAAGGGTGTGATTCATGAAAAATATTTCTGTTTTGAAGGGCTTTTCCCCTTTATTTAAGAAATTAAAAATTTAAAACGCTTTGTGATCAATGTTGGGATGCTCTTTTGGGTATGGATGGTGTATAATTTCCTTCTTCATGTTGATATTTCAGCCATGATACAGACATTTTCTTTATTCTAGAAATGCTGTCTCACTACTGTCATTAACTCCAGGAGACAAGGGAGGGGGAGTGGGAGTGAGACAGAGGCCTGTAGGACCCATCAATGATAAGACAAGGAGATCGGTGGGGGCAACGTGGGGGACAGAAGCTCCATGCTGTTGCCATGCGCGCACCGTCTCCCCCGTGCCCAAGGGTGCAGCTGGGTACTTCTCCTGTATGGAAGGAAGCCCTGGCCCGCCTCAGCCTTAAGAAACCCACATTCAGTGGCACGAGAAACAAGCTTTATCTTTTCCTGGGCACATCGCTAAACAGTTTGAGCATCACCCCCGGGCAGTGCTTGTAACCCCACCCCGGGGCCCCAGGCTCCCCAGACCATGATGATTGGTCCTCACGCAAAGGACAACAGCTCGCCGTGCTCCAGCAGGGCTGGCAGCAGCCGCAGGGAGCCATGGCCCTCTTGCCACATTTGCTGCCACCAATCTGGAGGACATTGTAGAGCCAGCTGGGGCTACCTGCAGCGTGGATGCTTTTAGGGCAGGCCAGTAACAAGGCAAATTCAGGTTCCCTGCAATTTTGGCGAAGCGCAGTATGCACAACCTTTCTTCAGGCACGCCAATGCTGTGGGTTTTCTCTGCTTCTCTGCTTCCTGAAGGCATCTCGGCAAAGCCGCAAAAGCCTCAGTGTCCTAGAAATGCCTCTGAGTCATTTTTCCTGCTAGGCTCAAGTCAGAAGCATCTTGAAATTTGTATTTGAACAGTGCTAACAATAGGGCAACACAACCAGGGCACCTTGTTCAGGACAGAAGTTGAGGTGGGTGGGACACCTGGACAACAGGCGTAAGCCAGGACCGTCCGTGGCACAGGGTAGAGTCTGCCTGCCCGGTATCGGTGAAAAAGGTCCTCACCAGGTGCATGCTCTTCTGCAGACGGGTCAGGACATTCCTATTAATTCTTCCCCAGAGACAAGTTTTAAAATTCATGACATTCAGACACTTCGCATCTCTCCACTTGCCCTCCCACCATGCCAGCAGCCGTCTGCGTGGTTCAGGATATGCTCAAAGGCACTAACTCCAGGGAGGGCTTCGGGAATTTCTCAGGGAAAAACAAGTGCATCCTTTTATACAGAATGAAATACTGTCCTCCTCCTCCTCCCTATTACCATCTGAGCACTTTCCCAGCAAGGGAGGAAGGCCAGAAAAATAAAGTAAATGCACTTAGGAGCCATCTAAGGTAAGCAAACCAAGCCCTACATTTCAGCAAGGCACATCTACTCTGAGAAGCCACCACCAAGACCGGTGTCACCAAGACTTTTCCCTAGTTTTCCTCTTGGAGTCTTGGTGTCAGGGTCTGACATCTAAGTCTTTAACCCATTTTGAGTTCACTCTGTGTATGCTGCAAAATTAAGGGTACGGTTTCATTCTTTTGCTTGTGGGTGTCCAGTTTTCCCACCACTATTTCTGGGAGGGACTCTCTTGTGCCCATCAGGTATGCCTATCACCCTTGTTTCCTGTGCTCTCTATTCTGTCCCCCTGGTCCATGCACCTGTCTATGTGCCAGCGCTCTGCTGTGTTAATCCCCGTGCCTTTGAAATGATACTTTGAAATGAGCAAGTGTGATGCCTCACACGTTGCTCTCACTCAGGATTGCTTTGTCTACCTGGGGCTTTTTGGTTCCATGGGAATTCTAGGATTGTTTTTCCTATTTCTGTAAAAAACGCCATTAGGATTTTGATAGAGATTGTATTGAATCTTTCGATCACTTTGTGTAGTATTGACATTTTAACAATATGAAGCAACAGAAGCAAAAATAGGACAGAGGAGTTACATCAAACTTAAGAATTCTGCACAGCAAGTAAGACAATCAGTGAAAAGACAAAATATAGGATGGGAGAGAATGTGTGCGAATCACACATCTGATAGGGGCTACTATCGAAAATACACAAAGAAGTCCTACAACTCAGTCGTAAGCAAAACAAAACAAAATAACTCAGTTAGAAACGGGCAAAGGACTTGAAGAGTCACTTCTCCAAAGACCTCCAGATGGTCAACGGACACGAGAAGATGCTCACCATCGTTCATCATCAGGGAAAGGCAAATCAAAACCACAATGAGATACCACCTCACACCTGTCCGAACAGCTAAAATCAACAATGCAAGAAACAACAAGTGTTGGCGAGGACGTGGAGGAAGGAGACCCTTATGCGCTGTTGGTGGGAATGCAAACTGGTGCGGCCACTGTGGAAAGCAGTATGGAGGTTCCTTAAGAAATTAAAAAATAGAATTACTATATGATCCAGCAAACCTACCTCTAGGCATTTATCCAAAAGAATCCAAATCAGAATCTCAAAGAGATACTCACACTCCCACGTTCATAGCAACATTATTCACAATAGCCAAGGTACAGAAACAATATAAATGTCTTGGGTGGGTGAATGGATACATATATATATATATATATATATATATATATATATATGTGTGTGTGTGTGTGTGTGTGTGTGTGTGTGTGTATGCAATAGAATAGTATTAGCCTTATGAAGAATATCATCCTGCCATTTGAGACGACATGCATGGACCTGGGGGACACTATGCCCAGTGAAATAAGCCAGACGTGGAAAGACAAATACTGCATGATTCCACTCATAGGAAACGTCTAAAATAGTCCAACTCTTAGCAACAGAGTAGAGTGGCAGTTGCCAAGGGTGGGGAGGGACAAACCATGGGCACCAAGCCTCCGTTAGGCAGGATGAGGAAGTTCTCCAGCCCTGTAGACAATATTGTTTCCTCAGTCAACCACACTAGGCTATGCGCTTAAAAATTTGCCAAGAGGATAATGTCATGTTAAGTGTTCTCACCATACACAAAAATCAAACAAACAGGGGCTCCTGGGTGGTTCAGTCAGTTGAGTGTCTGACACTTGATCTCGGCTCGGGTCACGATCTCACGGTTCATGGGATGAAGTCCCGCATCAGGCTCTGCGCTGACAGCATGGAGCCTGCTTGGGATTCTCTCTCTCTCCCCTCTCTCTGCCCTCCCCTGTTAATGCTCTGTCTCTCTCTCTCTCTCAGAATAAATAAATAAACTTTAAACAAACAAACAAACCAACAAAAAAACCTATGCTAGCCCCCTCTCCCTGCCAGTGAAAAAGACAGTACACATGTCCACGTACTTCCTTCCTTCCCACTTTCCCTTAGCTTCGGGTCAATGTCCACACCACCTGACAAACATTCTGAGTGAGGATCTGAGAAGAAAGCGAGGGTAGTTCTGATCAACTCTGGACGGAGATGAAGGGCCGCGAATATCCGTAAAATATCCCGAGCATGTTTGGTCTCCCAAGTGTCCTAGAGATTAGTAAATCTGGGCTGTGGCAACCAGATTAGTCTTTGATCAAGACCAGCTTTTAATTCTGTGCTAAACTATAAATGGACACACTCAACATCCAAGCCAACTGACATACACACATTTTTGGTAACGATCATGTGCCTCGTGATGGCCGAGTGCAGTGGGACAGGCTAGCACAATTCAAGAGATAAGATCTCTTCTTGAAGAGATAAGAGGGAAGTCCAAACAGCGAAATCTATGTGGTAAACAATTAGATGTGACATCATTCAACAAAGCTTAACTATAAACATTTCCTATGGGACAGGACTTGCAGGGAAATCTTCAGGAAGGAGCTATGTTTCAATTTAAAGAATGCCTTTGCAGTAATAATTTGCTAGTCGCAACTAGGACACTGACCTTAATGGTATAAAGTTCTGTAAACACTCATTCAATAAAGGCTTTTCTTAAAGAATAAAAGAGCCAAAATTATTAATGTGATAAATACTCCTCTGTGTTTTGAAAATAAATCCCTGTTATGGATGTTGAAACTCTTAGTTGTTGGAGGGGGCAAGATAAGGTGATGTGCATGTGGGGACTCTGGTCACCACAAGCGTCACTCTAAAAGTGCGGCCAGCGGTGCACAGGAAACAAGTCCTACCTGGCATGCGGGGCACCTGCCCCGGGAGGCCCCTTGAGCTGCGGGCAGTGCTCTGGCCGCAGGAACTCTGCTTATGACGGTTTGTTCAGGAATAGAAAGCACTGGGATCCTCTTCAGGGACAGGACCCAGAGCATCTTGCCAAGGCCCAGGAGCCACGGGCTTGGCAAATCCTGGCCTCACCTCTCAGTGCGTCTCTTCCCACGTGTCACCCAGAGGGACACCCTGCCGGGGGCGAGAGGAGACCTCACTCCACCCTTTTGGGGTGCCAGCCAGGAGCCAGTATGAGCTGGTCGTGGGAAAGGAGGCTGCATGTGTGACCTGAAAGCGAGTGCCCCCGATCAGCTCAAGATTCCAGGGGACAGAGCGTGGGGAGGGAAGGGGTGCTCTGGGGTCGGCCTTGAAGAGGGAGGTTTGTCCCCTCACTGAGACACCGCTATGGGGGACCGCTGTGCTGTCCCCCGTGCCCGCAGGGCTCGCCAAGCAGAGAAGCTACGGCTAGATTCCCTTCTTTGAGATGAAAGCGTAATTATCAATGAAACTAGGAACTTCAAACATCCAAATAGTTAATCATGTGTTTTTCTGTAGCTCTGCTTAGTGTTCACTCATCTACCCCTTCAGAACTGCCAGTGAGAGTCCCGCAGACACAGACTAAGAGAGAGCCACTCAGGACGCCTTTAAACCCGCCCCATCTCAGCCTTTGCCCACACTGTCGCTGCCTGCCCCTTGTCGGATTCCTAAATCATATTTTTGCTCAAGATGATTTTCTACCAGCTTGCTGATGTATTATATCCTTTTAATTAACTTTAAAGCAAAGGAAAAAAAATCAATACCGTTTGGTATGTCAATGACTTTGGAGTGATTCCCAAGCTGTTTAACCTGGCCTGAAGTCAGTTTGTTATTTTGAAACACTAGAATGGCCAGTATGGCCTCGCGTCGGAGAACAGTGTGAAATAAACTCAGAAGTTCGCACCGTCTTAGGAAAACGTTCTTTGTATCTAGCAACTACTTGCCAGTTACTGGGAGTCGAGTCGGCGTGGTATGCCTCAAACAGTCACATAAATACAAAATACACAGCGTTATTTGTTCACGTGTGACCACAGGTATTTAACGTCTGGTTGCCTCTGGGATTCCTATTATTTGTTAGAGAATGTTTGACACAACCCTGTGGTCTAAAGACCCCAAGTTCTGTTTCCTGAGGAGTCACCAAAGCAGGGCTGTGTTATTTCTTTTAAAAAATATTTTTTTCTTTTTTTAAATGTTTATTTATTTTGAAGAGAGAGAGACAGAGCATCAGTCGTGGAGGGGCAGAGAGAGAGTGAGACACAGAATCCGAACAAAGCAGGCTCCAGGCTCCAAGCTGTCAGCACAGAGCCTGTCTCGGGGCTCAAACCCACAAACTGCGAGATAATGACCTGAGCCAAAGTCGTAAGCTTACCCAACTGAGCCATCCAGTGCCCAAGGGCTGTGTTATTTCTAACGGCCGGTGCCCAGGCCTGTGTCGACATCGGTCGGTAGAATGGGCTGTGCACAGACCAGCCTGTCAGGGGCCGATGCAACAGGCTGGGGGGCCACCAGCGAGGGGCATGCCGTTTCCCAGTGCTTCAGAGTCGAATTCTCCCCGTGGGGACAATGCACCAGGAGTGAGGCACATCTTTCCAAATAACCACACAGCGGGGTTTTTTTTTGGTTTTCTGAGTAAGGGTCTAACTTAAAAGAACTCTGTCAGCCGTGCGTTCTGCGGTGTCTAACTTCTGGCGGAGGGAGCAGTGGGCTGGGCCTTCTCACCACATGCAGGTGCTCTGCGAAGACACAGGAAGTGACTTCCTACCCGCTGGATCTTGCACACAGAGTAGCCCAGAGCGGACACCCACCCCGGACCCCAGTGGGAGTCGGGGCGAGGACCCACCAGTCTCCCTCCTGTCTCCCTGTCATGTAGACTCTCGCTCGCTGTCCTGGGGCAGCCCCTGGGCGCAGCGGCAGACCCTCCAGGAACCCAGTCCTTTCTTCTAACCTGCGTCAAAGCGACACAGACCCTGTGCTGACACTGGTCACCAGTGGAGCACACCTTGTCCCTGGCTCGCCCTTCCCACCTCTCTCCTGCCTCTGTGCCCGCTGCACCCCCCTGCCTCTTCCCTCCTGCTCCCTCTCTGCCCACTGATGCCTCTGTCTTCCCTCCTCCCCCGCCTTACCTTCTGTCCCCAGAAGGACATTTTACGTGAAACAGACTTGGAGACAATGCCTTTGGAACTGTAGGATGTCCTATCTCACAACCGTGGGTGGACACACTTGTTATTTCATTGTTTCATGTGGCAAGTATTCAACCTGCATTTTTGAGCCCTGCTCTGTGCTAGGCACTGCCCTCAGAACTTGGTTACAGCAGAGAATAATACAACCAAAAGGAAAGAGTTGGTGAAGACAGCTGTTCTAATTTTTTCTTTAATTAAAAAGTTTGATATGGACAAATGATGTAGATTCCCCACTGTGCCCAAATATTTAGTTCATGTGAATGCGACCAAACAAAAGATTTTAGACATATAATTATGCACCAGGCACTGAACCACATTCTGTTGATATGAAAATAAAGAAGAAAAATGGTTTGATATATTATAATGGGGTCAGACTCACAAACAGGCCTCTATCCACTCCAAAGTTTATACCCATACAGTTAATACTGGTTCCATCAATTACCTTTAACGTATATAAACATAAGCACATTTCATAACTGCTACAGAAAGTGCACACTCAAAAGTAGGGAAAATTTTTAAAAAATTAAAAAGAAATAGGGAGAAAGAAACTGATAGACCATTATGTTCACAAGTACGGAGTGTGGCAAGGTTGTGACTTCTGCGAAGAGGTGTGCAGCCAGACTCGAGGTCGGAAATGTAGCAGACTGCCCCAACGGCTGACTAATGAACGTGCTGGGCAGTAGGGGTTGGCTGGATTTCCAGAACGTTTGTACAAGTTGATAAAGGAACAGAAATGGTCTTAGATTTTCCCTTCGGGTGAGTTTGCTCATCTGCACAGGTGAGCTTGGAAATGAGGGCACCTTTCCTCTGAAATGGTGAGGAGGGGGACGGCTGTGTTCCTATTCCTGCCAGACGTGCAGACAAACTTGACTGAGCCCTCAGAAAGCAGGGGCTGCGCCCGCCACGAACCTGCCACTGATTCTGCTCACGGGAGTCCCTCCCTTCCCTAGAAAGGCAGATAGCTCTCTGTGCTCAAATGGTGGGATTGAACAGAAACTAGAAACCTGATCAAGCACTTGTAACTCTTACAGAATTTAAATGGGCTCTTTTCTCCCATCTAAAACTTTGCTAAAACCAAAATGCTCAGTTAGATTACAGATATGCTAATACACAGAAATTATTTGCTGTATGAATAAAGTCCTTGAGAGACGGGCCAGTTGACAGTTTGGGAAGAGGAAGATTTTGTTTCAGCACGAAAGCAGCCCTGACTTTGGGGCTGTTCATGAATCTGGTCACTCACCAGCAGCACAGGGCCCCTCTTGAATAAGTATGAACCTTTATTTTTACTATTCAGTGAATTATTCAATTTACATTTACTCAGCATCTAAATGTACCTTTATTTTTTATTATTCAGTGAACTATTCAATTTACATTTACCAGCATCTACTCTTTGCCAGAGAGTGAGAAATTAGGACCCACACTTAATTCTAGGTTAAAATGGTTTGAAAAAAAAAAAAAAGGAAGAGAAAAAAAGAACAGTCATCCATCACGATAGTAACAGTTTGTGAAATCGCTTTCACGGTCCTTATCTTACTCCTTCCCTCTGATCCCTTATGAACACAATGCCTTCCTCCAGTCTTGTTTTAGAGGTGGAGATTTCGTTCCAGATGTTAGGTGATCTGTTAGAAACGTGCACAGCTGACACTAGAATGGCCACGGTCTGAGCATGTGGTTTGCGCTTCTGGGGAAAGGTGGCAATTCTGCATTCTTCCACTAGGGGCACCCTTTCTGCACACGCACTGCAGGGAGAGCAAAGGCCACCAGGCTCAGTACCCACCCGGAGCTCGGTCAACTGCTACCGACTGGCCTGTGTTTACAAAAAGTGTGCTCAAGAACAATGTAGTCAGAACTTAAAAGCCAGAGGTTACTGTTCCTTAAGGGCTTTCACCACCCTTCAGTTAGAGTGGGTTCGGATGAAGTGCCCTGCCCCACCCCTGCGCTGTAGGCACGCTTGGCCTGTGGGTTTATTTCAGCAGAAGGAATGTGCTTGGGCAGTGTGTAGACCATGCTGGGGGAGTTCTCACCAGCCACGTATGAGAGGCACACATGTGCTGCAAGAGTCCACGTTGAGAGCAATGTATTTACCTCCAGGAGCCAAGAGAGGACTTTAAAAAACAAACATAACACCCCAAGACCAGCTTATCTGAAACTGACCACAGTGCAGGCTGTGTATGTAATAAAATTTCATTGCCAATGAAAATAACATTTGTCACTTGACTTCTCAGGAGAGCAAGGTATGAAACAAGATATCCCCTCAAGAATCCTCCTTGCGTCCTGTTGCCCACAAGGAAAACACGTCCCAGTGAACCACCTCGGAGCGTCCCAGCTCATATACAGTTGCCTGGCTATAGATAGTCATCAAAAATCCGGGTTTCCTTTCTTTTATATTTCTTATTTGTGGTGTCTCTTGACGACTCTTTTGTCCAAGAACAATAATTTGACTTGAGATTATGCAGAAGCAGGAAACAAAGACACCTAAAGCTAAACTAAGATGTCTTAGCCACACTGAATTTAACAAAATATTAACACTGTGTATTATTTATATACCAAATCAGACTAAGAGTTGAGCAAGTTGTCTACTGAGCACCTCTTCTGTGTAAGACACTGGAAAATCCATATGGTGGGAATTAATCCACTTTTAAGGCATAAAACACATTCTCAAAGAAATACAATCTAGTTTTGGGAAGGAAATGAATACATTCATTAACAAGTAGCCTGTAGGGGCTCCTGGTGGCCTAGTTGGTTGAGTGTCCGACTTTGGCTCAGGTCATGATCCCACGGTTTGTGAGTTCAAGCCTCGCATCAGGTTCTGTGCTGATGGCTCAGAGCCTGGAGCCTGCTTCTGATTCTGTCTCTCTCTCTCTCTTTCTGCCCCTCGCCCATCCATACTCTGTCTCTCTTTCTCAAAAAATAAATAAACATTAAAAAATTAAAAAAAAAAAAGAAGTACCCTGCAAAGTTGGGTGACTGGAACACTGGTTTGGGGGTGGGACAGATGCAGCAGCCACGCAGGTGGGAGGGAGGTGGGTCCCTAGCAGAGAGTGTAGGTTGCTGGGGAATGACCCCCCTGAGCTGGGAGGAGGAAGGTGACCTTCCAAAGTCCACACCCGTTGTCTTTTCTGGGCTCTGTGCTAAAGACCTTCCTCACCCTCTTCACTTGTATTTAATAATAACCACTAGCTTACTTTTCTTTTTTCTGTTTAATCTTTTAATCCTTTTGGCTCACTCCTGGTGAAGGAGTTTCAGGGAGCAAGTTACTCCTTTGTACCTGTATCACCAGGAACCTAAGCAGCTCGGCAGAGTTTATTCTGTGACTCGTGGGGTTTACCTTGCTTTGGAGATGAAGTGAAATTGATTATGAAAGGTGCAAATCTACATCACAAAGCCTTGCACGATCTACAAAAGTGTCACCATGTAGGCAGAACCCAGACAGTAAATAGAAAGCATATTGCAAATTCTAGTGAAAAATTATGGGCAGAGTATGTAGAGAACATGTCATAATGCACACTTGACCTTATGGGACCACACGGGTTCTCTCCATCCCAATGTTGACATGCTAAAATGGATCTCTTAAACCAACTTTGGTTTAAAATACACAGGTATAAAGCACAATATTTAAATATCTATTTTCCCAAATAAGTTTAATCCAGCAGAGCCAATTTATTTATTTATTTATTTATTTATTTATTTATTTATTTATTTTAATGTTTATTTTTGAGAGAGCAAGAGAGAGAGAGACAGAGCACGAACAGGGGAGGGGCAGAGAGAGAGAGGGAGACACATAATTCAAAGCCGGTTCCAGGCTCTGAGCTGTCAGCACAGAGCCCGACGTGGGGCTTGAACCCACCAACCGTGAGATCATGACCTGAGCTAAAGTCGGATGCTCAACCAACGGAACCACTCAGGTACCTCAGCATAGCTATAGTATTTAAATTGCTAGAATAATTTTTAGTTTTTGAAATTATCATAAAACGTGGAGGATTCTGCATTGTCCAGGAGATTGCCCTGTCTGGGAGACAGGTCACTGATGCTGGCAGGGTTACTGACGATGTCAAATGGCTGCCTATTTCTTGACCATGTTTCCTCGGGGTCCAGTGCTCATCTACCCACTTAACTTCAGCGCCCCCTTCTTGGCAAATCAGAGGGGGACCTGTGTAAACCTGGACAAAAGGAGGCCAGAAGTGTTCATGTCCTGTGAGTCCTCGTGAGGACGTGCCTCCTGGGATTCTGTGCCCTACACTCCTCCCTGCCCCACCCTTGCTCCTGCCACGGTGGGAGGAAAAACTGAGGAAAGGGGAAATTTTTCCCTTTCCAAGAGTTCAATTCAACTTCCCCCTTCAGTGCTAACATCGATTGCTGTGAATAAGCACTAGGAATTTGAGTTTTCAAGGGTCCTTCTCAGTTGCTTGAACTCAAGGATCAGATACACAACTATTTATTTTTAAAGTGGCATCAATGGTCGGAATGAGATGGAACACACTTATCACATAAGTAGATGAAGGAAAATAACGTGTGTGCAAGGCTGGGTTTTCAAATAGGAGTCTGGACATCTGACTAATGAAATTTCTGTACAGAGAGTTTAGAGGCAGTGTCATTCTTCCAGGTGGCCCCCCAGGGACTCAGGGAAATGGGGCACATGCATTCATTCAAGTGTTCAGGCAACAATACACCTCTTTCCAAATATCAAGGTACGTGGCCTAACAGGGCCAAAAGGGAAGTGATCACCACTTGGGATAAATAAGTTGATGTTGAGTCAGGGTGGCCTGGAAAGTCCAGGACCAGCAAGGTGCTCATGAAAGGTGGTGTTCTGTATACCACGCCCAGCCACAGCCTGCCCCCAGAGCAACAATGCCCAGTGCCCTCAGGGGGACACACCATGAAGAGTGCATTTCATCGCCTCACATGGGGAGGTTACAGTGTTCCATAAATAACTATAAATGCAAGGTATTTATACCTTGTACAAAATACACCTTGTAACGGTTCAGGGCAAGATGGCTTGGTTTCTTCTGGGACAGAGTAGGAAAGGCTTTGTGGGAAAGTGGCATTTGTACCAGCCTTCCAAGGGTGGACAGGATGTGTTTTCACAGGAGCCAGGAAAGAACACTGTGGCTGGAAGGGACAGTGTGAACAGTCAGAGCACGTTGGGTGGACAGCCAAGCTCCTCCCTGCACTCCGGGTCTGGCTTGGATGGTGCAGTGATGGACGGCGATGGAAGGGACACGTAAGAACGGGTGGGGAACCACCTCCACTGGTAGGATATGGTGTTTGGGTTGGATTCTGCAGGAAGTAAGACCCTGGTGCTGTTTGAGCAGGAATATGCCAAAGCTGTACTTTGGAACAACAATGTGAAAGCAGAATACAGAATGTACGTGCAAGTGTGTGCATGCGAAGGGGGTGGCGTTCGAGGCTACTCCAACAGTCCGGGAGAAAGATAATGACAGTCTACTCCAAAGGAGTGGGAGCAGGGATGGAAGGACGGAACAGTTGGAAGAGCTATTTTAGAGACAGAATTGGCAGGAAGTAGCCACTGATTGGCTGCCAGATTAATTATCCCAAAGAATAGCTCTGGCCTTGTCACTCAACCACACAAAAACCCTCAGTAATTTCCCATTATCTGGAGAACAAAGTCCTAATCTCGTCTCATGTAGACTCTTGTAAGTGTGACACTCACGACCCAGTGTGACCTGCCTCTACCTGTGCTTCAAGGCTGCTCTTTGCTGTGCACCTCTGCATAGACCCTGTCCTCTCTTCCAAATGGGGGGGGGTCTCCACACACCCCCAGAAAACCCATGTGCATTCTTCCCCACGAGCTTTCTCACCTGATTTTCTCTGCCTGAATTTCCCCCCTATTCTATAATTATCCACTAGAATCCTACTTTTTCTTCAGGGATTGTCTCAAATACTATGTTTTTCATGTAATTCCCCCCACCTCCGCCCCAGCCTTGCCTGACACAGCCTCTCCCTCCTTTGAGAACATTGTAACACTTAATTTATAGTCCCTCATCTTTTTTACCAGGTTCCAAATCATATTATAGACATTTATAAATTTTTCTTTTCTTCCCTATTGGTGTATAAAATTTCCAAGGAAAGAGGGTAGTTCTGACTCACTTTCTTTTAACCCACAGCATCTAATATGGTAAAGATTTGGTTAAAGGAATGGACAAAAGAAGTGTAAGAATTTCAGCAGGAAGGGGGTTCCCAGGAAATCCCTCTGCCCACAGCCAACAATAACAACAACAAAAGTAATTGGTAAAACTATAGAAAAAAGAAGAAACTCCCTACTGCATCTGATCTGTGAATACACTATACTCATTGGGTTAAACCGCCAAATGCTGATGTGTCATCCCAGCTGCACACAGCCCCGCTCATGCCTCTCCACCCTTAACTGTCAGTTTTGGTCCCTCAGACCCCTGATCTTCACAGGGCCAGTGAGAGCTGATATCAAGACCGCATGTATCATCACCATGATCCCACAGGAATCAGAAAAGAGGCTGAAGGTAAATCGTAGCTGATGGAGCATGAGGAGGAAGACATGGACCACACTGCAGTTTCCTCCAGACCACATCACATACACGTTTGTGTCTGACCTGTGCCTTCAGAGCTGATGTATCTGGACAAGGATGTGGCCGAGTAGCCTGGGTCAGATTACCATTCTGCCTCTTCTGATAAACATTCTCAGTTCACCTTGTGTAACAGAAAGGGCTCCCCAGATGGAGATGCACAATAAAATTGATTGTGAATGAGTAGAAGTGAGAGCCCTAGAAAGGCCTTCCTGGAGGTAAATGATGTACCAGACAACATCATCTAGAGAATGAGGGAAACAACTTCATCTAGAGAATGAGGAGAAAACATCATCTAGAGAATGAAGACAACATCATCATCCAGAGAATGAAGAGACAACATCATCTAGAGAATGAGGAGACGACATCATCTAGAGAGTGAAGGAAATGACATCATCTAGAGAATGAGGAGACAACATCATCATCTAGAGAATGAGGAGACAACATCATCATCTAGAGAATGAGGGAGACAACATCATCTAGAGAATGAGGGAGATGACATATCTAGAGGATGAGGAGACATCATCATCTAGAGAATGAGGAGACAACATCATCATCTAGAGAATGAAGAGACAACATCATCTAGAGAATGAGGAGACGACATCATCTAGAGAGTGAAGGAAATGACATCATCTAGAGAATGAGGGAGACAACATCATCTAGAGAATGAGGGAGACAACATCATCTAGAGAATGAGGGAGACAACATCATCTAGAGAATGAGGGAGACAACATCATCTAGAGAATGAGGGAGACAACATCATCATCTAGAGAATGAGGAGACAACATCATCTAGAGAATGAGGGAAACAACATCATGTAGAGAATGAGGAGACAACATCATCTAGAGAATGAGGAGATAACATCATCATCTAGAGAATGAGAGAGACATCATCATCTAGAGAATGAAGGAGATGACATAATCTAGAGAATGAGGAGACAACATCATCATCTAGAGGATGAGAGAGACATCATCATCTAGAGAATGAGGAGACAACATCATCTAGAGAATGAGGAGACAACATCATCATCTAGAGAATGAGAGAGACATCATCATCTAGAGAATGAGGGAGATGACATAATCTAGAGAATGAGGAGACAACATCATCATCTAGAGAATGAGGAGACAATATCATCTAGAGGATGAGGGAGACATCATCATCTAGACAATGAGGGAAAGGCAGCTGTGGCACACCACATGGGGGCCTCAGTCAGGTTGCAGTCAGGGTGACTGGACGTTCCAGAGTTGTGCTCACTCAGGGGAAGCCAGCACCTCCACCCCCAGTGCTCTCAATCCTCCTGCTGGCCTGGCACCTGGATTGGGGTGGGGGGTGGCTGGGCAAACTGGGGAAGCACAATAAGCCCTCTGCCCCTACCTGTGACAGACCAGCCCAATTAAACACATGCGGTGTGCCTATTTACTTCAGGTGTTAAGATTGACATCAAGGTGCCATGTTGTGAAGGGTCCAGGAGCAGACATATTCTACCAGAAAAAGCTTGGATCTTTGTTCTGGGATTACTTAAACAAATTGGCCCAGCAAAAACTTTCTGAGAGCCACTAACTCAGTGCAGCAGCTTCAATTTATTAATGGCATGTGCACAAAGAATTTGGGATTCCAAGTGCATTTCCTTGCATTAGTTAGGTCCTCGGGTGAGCTCATGTCTTAGCCTATAGTGCATATGAATCATAATGCTCAGTTACAGGTAGTGCAGGATCTAATTGTGTGTGTGACGGTGCCACTCGGGTGCAAACAAGCTCAGATTTATGGATGGCCGTGCGGACTGCAATTCTAGACCATGGGTGGGGGTGCTACCTTACTCACCGGGGAGAGTGGGGGGTCAGAAAAGGAGTTTTCAGGAAAGATGGATCAAGGGGAAACACGAGCACAAGACAAGAGCTGGGATTTCAAGCCTGCAGAGTCACCCAGGAGCAGTTCAAGCTTCTGGGCCCCTCCCTTTCCCACTCTATTCCCACTTCCTTGTGGGACCAGCCTTTCCACTTCCTATGGCTTCTCCCTTTGGTGTCTGACAGGTTCGTTTCCTCTTCTTGACAACTGACAACTAGAACTGCAGTGTATCCCCCATCACCTTCCACCCGGAATATAGCCCTTCTGAGGTTTTCTAAGGGTCTTCATCACCAGTAGCTTCTTCTGATCGTTTCATCCCAGAATCCATTGTTGCTATTTCTAGAGCCCACAGAGACAGAAACAAAGCCTGTACCGGGTACCCAATGACAGAAGGGGACAGTCGTTGAATGAAGGGCATGTCATCCAAACTCTGTGGGAGGCCCCGTGAAGACACGGGGGACACCGAGGACAGGGATGTGTGGGGGGGAGGGGGTTCCTGGTCAGGAGCAGGCTGAGGGGAAGGAGGGAAGAATAGAGACAGACAGAAGGGCTTTTCTTAGCTCCTTGGCAGCCTGGCTAATGGTCAAGGACCCATTGCTTGACAAGGGGAAATGCAGCAGAGGAAACAGTGGGGACTGGCCTGGGCATCAAGGAGACGTGGAAGGAATGGACCAGGGATACACTGGGAGCTTGAACAGTTACTTACATGTTTATATTCCTTTCAGGGCAAATGTGAATTAGGGCTTCGGGCCCCACATACACAAATCTCCAACATGTCAGAGAAGAAAGCGGGGAGAAAGTAGCACATTTTTACTGTGGTCTTGTCCTTTTGTGAAACACAAAACTGATAAAATTCAGCACTTTCCTTCTGGAAATCTTGGTTGATAAAAAACGAACCTGGAGATCAGGTGTAACCCCTGGCTGTCAGGCTCTTCACGCACACTCTTTCCAATCTTAGCTGCTGTGTCTTGGGGAGGTGGCCACAGTGGTCACTGTGGGCTGAGCCCCCCGTTGGGGCCCAAAGCTCATGAGACACTAGATCTGAAAGTGGACAGTAAGTGTGACACTCCCAGAGAGGCTTTAATGAAACACGATTTCAGTTTGTAAATTAGCTTGAAATAACTATTTCTTGGGAAAGTTGGGGACCTGTGAGGAGGACAAAGGCTCAGAGAGCTATTACGGGAAAGACCCAACTGGAGGGTATGGTGGACCTTAGCGAAGCTTTCAGGATGGGAGTGACACGTTTACTGGTAGAAAAGCTCCAAATCTACTTTAAAGTGCCAAACGGCAACCTTGCTGTGGCTCTATCCTGAAACAAAGGAAGTGGGAGACATCATTTGCATTGTTACTTTTGGAGATATTATACATTCTGTGAGTCACGTTTACATTCGGTCTTAATATAGAAGGAGTAAGTTATTATTAATTTGAAAGCCATATCAGAGCCTAAATCGAATGGCTTATCTTCACTCACAATATAAAAAACACTTCTGGTTCAACCTTCACTCTGTTACAGAGTTTGTCGTATATTTACCTCTACAACACAGCTCTTTCTCTGAGAAAAAGAAAAGAGAGAGAAATTCCTACTCACACATGGACATTTCTAGAGCAAAAAAGAAATACCTAGTCCCATTATTTCCTTGAATGTTTTTTAAAACTGTTTTATGATTAGTCTCATGGAATTATTTGTAAATGCCACAAGATTAAATGTCATTAATCTTTTTGTTAATCATTCAGGAAAAACAATAAATCTCTAGATTGTCACACATTTAGATCATAAAATAAAATGACATGTATTTATGAAAAGTTTTTAAAAAGCAAACTATGGGGGCACCTGGGTGGCTCAGTCAGTTAAGCATCCGACTCTTGGTTTTGGCTCAGGTCATGATCTCACCATTTGTGAGACTGAGCCCCATGTCGGGCTCTGCACTGATGGTGTGGAGCTTGCTTGGGATTCTCTCTCTGGCCCTCCCCTGCTCAAGTTCTCTCTCTGTCTCTCTCTCTCTCTCAAAATAAATAAATAAACTTTAAAAAATAAAATAAAAACCAAACTATGAATAATTTTTGAAATGGAACTGTTACCCGCTTGTCTGTAGGTATAAGTCCCCAGATGCCACTGGAAATCACGTGCAGACCATGGATAACATAACACAATGAGCCACCACAGTCAGATGTCACTGGGTAACAACAATTCAGAGCATCACCTGTCTTTACTACTTTCACTATGTTTATGTAAATACAGGAAGCCTTCTCCTTGTTCCCCACATAGCCAAATTACTTTTATTTTCAAAAATTGGTCCAAATGCGACCTGTTTATGAGGTTCCAATGGCCACGTGGCCCACAGGACCCATACATCTTTCTGTACTCTCCTCACAGGTCCTCTGCACAACCGAGGTGGGTGATCACCAAGCAACATGCAATGTTTCTCTTGGTCCCTTGATTGTCCATGAACATTTTTGTGTGTTTGTTGCTATTTAACTTTGTCTGTATTTGTATTTTGTGTCCTCAACTAGATTTTTAGTTTTTAATTTTTTTAATTTTATTTAAGATTTTTTTAAGTTTATTTATTTATTTTGAGAGAGAGAAAGAAAGAGCAAGTAAGAGCATGGGGGAGGGGCAGAGAGAGAGAGAGAGAGAGAGAGAATGCCAAGCAGGCTCAGTGCAGAGCCCAACTTCAAGCTCGATCCCATGAGCCATGAGATCATGACCTGAGCTGAGATCAAGAGTCGGCTGTTTAACCTAGTAAACCACCCAGGCGCCCCCAGATTTTCAGCTCATAAGGGCAAGGACTATGCTGCACCCCTAGTTCAGTGCTTGACCCTATAGACATTCAGTAAAGAAGTGCTGGGTCTACTTAAAGCCATTAACCATCAGCCAGAACAAGTGCTAACTTGTACATACAGGGGGCCATCAATTCCACTCTGGTGTAATAAAAAGCTTTGCACTTGGTGATTTGTTTTCTTAAACGGTATATATCTTTAATAATCTGAATTCTTTCATGAATATGCTATTTTGCTTCTTATGATTATGGAGATAATAAGAATACCTACAATACTATAGATTCTTGTGGGTTTTACATGATATAGTTCATAAGTAAAGCAGTCAGTGTGGCACATTTGGTAGCTAAGTGTTAGGTTATTATAACCTGGTTATTATAACCAAAACCTGGCAGTCTATTTTCATTAGTATTTCAATATAATATATAAACAGTTGGATTTGTATGAAGACGGGAATGGTGCTTGTCACTTAACCCACTGAACTTTTTAGGGTGCTTCGGTAGCCCAGTCAGTTAAGCGTCCAACTCTTGATCAGGGTCTTGGGATCCCAGGGTCATGGGGTCAAGCCCTGCGTCAAGCTCTGTGATGAGTGTGAAGCCTGCTTAGAATTCTCTCTCCCTCTCTCTGACCTTCCCCCACTCATGCTCAAAACAAATATTCAAAACAAATAAATAAAAAAACTTTTAAAGAACCACTCCTGAACTTTTGGTCTTGTGCAAGTATGACTTTGCTGGTTGGTTTAGCTGTACGATGTCCCACTTTAAGACTGAGCTGCAAAGAGCTGAGCTGTGCTTCTTGGCATGTCTCCACCGCCTGTGCATTTCCCCCCCACCTTTTTTAAATCTCTTCTTCCTTTCACTTCCTATCTCTCCGTGCCTGTGTCCACTGCCCTTTCCCTGCATGCCCACACTGACTTTCCTTCATGGCGTTTCTCCACTACTTCTGGTGTGAGAAACACTGCCCAAAACTTAGAAGTTCCACATTTTGAGCTCTTGAAAGAGTGGATTGTTTTATTAAGTGGGACACATCTTCTGTTGAATTTTCCCCAGGGAAGCTCTTTGGTACGAGACATCTGGAGAGGCTGGAACGGCTTCTGTGAGCTGGTGAGGAATCTGTTTGAGGTGTGCACAGGGTGAGCTGTCTAACCTCGCCCATGGGCTTGGTTTCTCTTATTTCCCTTCCCATGAAGGTTTAATGTTCTTGTATACTCCACCAGGATTTTGTGAGGACTCTTTTGAGCTGGGGAAGACCACGTGCCATGGGGCACGGTGGTAAAAACCCAGTGTTCGTCTGGACCCACAAGATCTTGTGTGTCGTTCTGGGTGCTTCAGGGTACCAGAAGTAGGACATGGGTTGTGTAACACATTTTAGCTGCTATAAATGTGTTCTGATTAGGCTGCCTTTCCCTGGATGTTACTACTACGTAAACAGAAAGGAAAGGCGAGACATAAAGCCAATGGGTCCATGTCCTTAAGCATCAAGCCTGCAGACACTGCCCTTCTTCCATCACGACAGGTGAAGAAGATCCACCACAATCCGATGGAGTCAAGAGAAACAAAGCAGGAATGACAGAGCCACGATAGCACGTACATTTCTGTGAATCTTCTCAGGACAACTCACCCGCTATAATGGCCAGAAGAGAATTCTTGCCAAAGTAAAATAAGACCATAGTCACAAAATGGATAAAATCAAGAGATACAACAACTTAGAGTTAGTTTTCAGCTACACATTTGAGTTTCACACAAGATCCAGTGGTTTTTCAAGATGATCAAGAAGTTTGATTGGATGAGTTCTGGGAAAATCCAGCTGACCTTGGCAGTCCTTGATTAGACCCATCAATCAAAAATAATGCCTCCTCTAAATTTTCCAGGGTGCTGGTGTTAGGCTTGCTTCCTGCTCTTCTCCGCAACAGCACCCCAGACAAGGACTGGGAGGTGCTGCCCTCTGTCAGGGGCACGGCCACCAGCGCGGAGCCCCATCACCCTGCAGCGACACCTTCCCGGAGCAGGCTGTGCATGAGAATGGCAAACACCATTACAGAATGTTAGAAGGGGAAGGAGCTGAGAAATGACAGAGTTCACTCCCCTCATGTGAAGCCAGGATTCTGGGACCCAGAACACTGGAATGACCTATTCAAAGTCATCCCCAAATCATCAGGAATGTGAACTGAGATGAGGTCCTCCCACCCCACCAAGACACACATGGGCTGTCTGTTACTATCTAGGTTGGCTATGGACAAACAAAGCTCGCTGAGAAAACAAAAAGGACAAAAAAGAAAAGAAAAGAAAAGATGACTACAGTGGATAATATTTGGTGAAAATCCCCTCCAAGAAGCTAATTGGAAAGAGAAGTTTCCTAGTGTCATTGGCCATTTTCAATAGATTGAGGAATTCCTCAGAAGCTTGTACAAGGTGTGCAACATAACTGCTACGATCAAACCAGCAGGGCATGTCTATCTCTGGAAGAGCCTCCAAAAGCAGTCAAGGAATTCATTACTGGCCTTCCTGATCCTGTCTTTGCTAACTGAAAATCCAGGGACACGAGCCAGCAGTGATGGTGTTGCACCAAAGTTACAGTCAATGGCCCCATTGAGCACAGTCCCCAATCAGAGAGAATCTAAGTGGGAAGAAGGGCACAGACGTGGGGCCATGTTGAAGGAAGGAGGAAGGGAGTGGAGATATCACACTGAATGTTTTTAAGAGAGAGAGAGAGAGAGAGAGAGAGACCCATTTTTCTAACGTTGACTGTCTAACATCACATCTCAGGAATACGCGTATGCTAAAACAAATGATTCAATCATACCCAAGATGTGGAGTATTCGTCACAGGCTGAGTATATTTTCTAACTTTTGCAAAATTTAAAATATATGCAATGTTATGGATGAGGAATGAGGGGTCCCCTGTCATCTCACAAATGTGACGGCCTTCCCTGTCACAGTGACCCCTTGATCGGGTACTGTTTTGATCATTAACTTTAAAAGTAGATGAACAGGTGGCACAGCCCATTTGTAAACAGGTGTTGTTAGCTCCTCCCTGGAGAACAGACACAACATTTCTTGGCTTGCACTTCGGGTGTGGGTCTCTTAGGGAAAAGGGTTGTTTTTGAGCTAACACAACCCCAGTAACAGCATATTAACTAAAAAAAAAAAACAAAAACAAAACAAAAACCAAAACCCAAAACATTTGGGCAGTGAAACTACCTCCACCCTTATTCCTGGTATTATGAAAAGAACAACAAAAGATAACTGATAGAACACAAACTCAGTGGAAAATTCCAAGGGTTAATTCTGTACAAAATGTGCCATGTTAACCAAGGAACAAGTCATAAATTAGTCTGCAATTTACCCAAGCCAACTATTAAGATTCCCCTCCTGTTACACACAAGTGTCCAGCATCCACCAGCACGTCCTGCTTCGTGCAACCCCTGACTCCTGTTTTTAAGCAAAGACATGCAGCTTTGCAGTGACTGAGCTACTCAAATTCCCAGACTCCAAGAGACCATAAAAACACTACTTCTAGTCTTACTTTTCTTTGGTAGGGTTTAATCACAGATTCTTAATTCTGAACAGATAGGTATGTTCAGTCAGGTCTGACTCAGTGGAAATGTGGCAGGGAGTCATCTGAATGGTCGGAAATGCATGACCAGTTTCCAATTTGAACTGTCCTGTCCTCTTTCTGATGCCTCTTCAGCCAGTGGGGAGCCCGCGGATGACCAAGCCGGGCGGCTCTCTGCTGGCGTGGTGCCGGCTGCTGATGTCACAGAGGAAGCCAGAGGTGAGAAAGTAGGACCAGGGGAGCTTCCTGTTTGTTTGGGAGGTTGGGTCCCGGCCGCTAATCCGGGGCTTAACCACGCTCTACTCAAACGTTCTGTTGTTGATCTCTGGGATCAACAGCTTTGAGATGCTCAGAAACTGCAAATCAGACAGCTGACATTTGCCAACACTCCTTCCTCAAAACAGCATTTTGCTCACTGTTTCGTGCATTCCCAGGTAAGCAGAGACTTGTTTGCATCCTAACTGTACACTATAACAGGATGGCTGATGTCAACCTAGAAATTCTGATGAGTGAGGACCAAGGACGCAGAACCCACACAAAGTCCAAATCTCGAGCTCTAGATTTGTGTAAGAAGGTGATAAACTCAAATCATAGATTTAATTAAGTAAAGAAATGTGATTATATAATGCTATGTAATAGAGAGCTAAGTCTCAGAATGACCACCCAGACCCCTGAAGTGTTAATCATCTAAGGAAGGGACCTCAGTGTTTACTCCACTTGTACCATTAAGTCGGAAAAGTGGTTTACTCTATTTCAAAACATATTCAAGGGAAAGTAGATCTGGAAGAAATTGTGACTGCCCTTTATCAGAAATATATATATTTTAAAAATATGTATATATACACTTAAAGTAAGTATATATTTGTATATAATCTATAAATATAATCTATAACATATTATGTATATGTAACATAACATATATGTTGTGCAAATGTAATATATAAAATATTAGCTATTTATATATTTATTTTACAGATTATACATGAATATACACTTACTAAAATGTGTGTGTGTGTGTGTGCGCATACGCACACACACACGCACACACACGCACACACGCACACACCCTGAAACACTGTGGGTCAGAAGTTTAACTGTCATCTCCACCTCTTTTGCTCTTTTGACATACTAGGTGCTCAGTGTGTGCACGTTGTATGAGGTGTTCAGTCAAGTGGTAAGAAGGAAGGGGCAGCTGAGTTTCAGGAACCAATGCCTGCAATTCCCAACACTGACTTTGATGTTTTTTTTCTTGTAGGAAAAGATGGTGAGGGAGCCCCCAGGCTGCCCATCTTCGTCACTGACTCTAGCTAGGCTGTTAACTAAACTCTTCTAAAATGCAGAGTCTGAACATAATTGATAAATGTGCAAGTAGGGTCCATGAGAAAGAACAAAAGAAAGAATCACGACCCCAGCAGCTGAAATTCCCATGGTGGAAGTCGTGTCCCCTGATCTTGACCTGAGTTAATGTCCGCCCCAGACATGGTGGCCTCGGTGCCAGCGGCTTGTCTGAGCTCCCTGGGGATGTCTCTTTCTGTTCCTTTGGTGAACTTGGGCTTGGGAAACTGCCCATACAACACAACATGTGGGATGGGTAGGGGTAAATTGATATCATGGAACTAATTCACACCATACTGGCCATAGGAACACTACGATTAGGCATAAAATTTTATTCTTCTGGTAATATACTTCAAGCCCTAAACAAAGCCAGTGAAGACAGGAATTTCCCTTAGGAAGAAGAAACAAGAATAAAAGAAAAAACCCAGTTACCCTGGAAGATAAACAGCACAACCCTCACTGGCGACTATCACCATTCACTCCAAACTACAGGATGTGAGGTCAAACATACACTCGAATTTGGAAAATGCAAAAATGAGGACCTGTCATACTGACTCCTGAGCGACCGGAACCACAGAATTTCTCAGTGCAATACACCCAGTTACAGCATGTGTCCAAAGTGCAAATGATCACTGTGTCATAAAGGAAACCAGCAAGTCTATCTGCAGAAGAGGCTGACGTGGGTAAAGCTATGACCAACTGCCATCAGCACATACATCAGGGCAATTGCAACTTCCCACCCTTCAGGCTTGTGACGATTTCCCCCTCTTCCCTGCAACTGGTGATTAGTACCTTCCACGACCCAGACAACAAACAGCTGGATGGATGCCAAAGGACCATACATCCGTGGTCTACCGTGCCCTTTTTAATCAACTTCCTAATTAAAAAATGCCATGCTGGCATGAGGTATGAAGGGACTGGGCTTGGGCTGTTTCACAAAATCGCAGCCCCTAATCCGGGGGTTGTGGAAAATCTGTGTTCTTACAGATGTTTATGAGTTTTCCTGGTGCAAAGATAGAATCAATTTGCTTCTGCCTGGCCCTCAAGACGTATTAAATTTATCCTGAAGGAAACTGGTTTCTGAAAAGCTCTTGCCCAGATGCATTAGGCAGGTGGGAGTTTCAGTGAACCAGAGGGTCCAGTAGCAGATGCAGCATTGATTTCTGAATGTTCACAATCTAGCAGACAGCTCCAGAGCAGACTTGATTTGATGGCTCTCGATGGGGTGCCCTGCAGACTCGATTGTTTCCACAACCAGTCTGGCTAGCATTGTTTCATGGCGACAATGCTCTGTGCTCTCAGCTTCTGTTCAGATGGCACAGGCTAGTGGCATACATGTGCCCGGGTGGCAGGGGATGGGGCCAGATTTGAAGTCAGGCTCTAAGAACTATCTATCCCTTTCAGGGCTGAGTGGTACAGTAGGCCCTGAGATCGGGAGGTGATACTGACTTCAGAAGGCCATTCTGTTGAGGGCCATCCAAATACACCACGAGTCTATGTTGAGATACGGCAAGAAGATACCACCCAAAACAGGGTTTGAAACTAGAAATCCTAGAACGACCATCTTTGTCAATGTACTAAAAAGAGCCCCCACCTCATAAATTATTAATTCACGAGTTGTTTGATTTAGAGATGTAGAGCTGACATTCCAAACCTGAAAATATCTCAAGCGAATGTCCAGTAAGCTTAAGGACATTCTCTCTAAAGCAATTTGAGACTGGAGCTGTCAGACTTTAGCCAAAAGCAGTCGGTGTGTAATATTGAGCCATAAAGTTCCTTGCAGCTCTATTGACGGGTGCACAAATATATCCAAAGCAGGTTGACACGGAGCACGTATCAACCCAATGGCTCAAGGGCTTTCAGCTTGCACAGAGCACTGTCATATCGGCGGTTTAGAAACACATACACACGCTCACTCACAAAACCCTTGAAGAGATTAATTGACTACTCCTGGGAGTGCAAAAATACATCGTAGTATACAATGTTAAAGAAATAAGGCCAAAAACAAGCTCTTGAAAGAAAAATATTTACACCATGTTCATGCACAATCAATGGGATCCCTGGCAGAGACTGGCCCTTGTCACCTGAGGCAGAGCGGACCCCTCAGGGCACACCGCTGCCCGTGCACCAACCACCCCTCCCCAGCGAGGCAGAGAAGGCCTGATCTTTCACTAATGTTTTGGCATCTCACTCGTTGCTTTGAAAATTTGCTATGGAAAGCTGCTTTTCTTTCCAAAGTTGATCTCCAGCCATAGAGGTAAACCAAAAAAAATTTAAGAGGGAGGGAGGAAGGAAGGAAGGAAGGAAGGAAGGAAGGAAGGAAAAAAGGAAGGAAGGAAAAAAGGAAGGAAGGAAGGAAGGAAGGAAGGAAGGAAGGAAGGAAGGAAACAAGAAAGGAAACAAGAAAGGAAAGAAGGAGGGAAGCAAGAAAGATTCCCTTAGAAATCACATTTCCAGGCAGGTGCACATCACCATATTTCTAGCTGTGGGACCTTTTATTCTTTCATTGTCTTTGAAGGCAAGCCCTTCCCAACCCCACAGTGCCTGAGAGCTAATGTGACAGATAGTGGCATAAAGTGAGTCTGTCAAGTGGAAACTCATATGACATAATTTTGGCCCTTAAAACAAGCTGGGCTACAACTCTGAGACCCAGCCGGGCACAAAGGAAGACACTGGTAGGTGACACACCAGTGTCCCCTTCTGTTAGTAAATGGACACATTGAGAGCAAAAACTAATGCTCATGTTTTGCCCCAAGAAAGTTATAACCTGTCATCAAACTACAAGGAGTCATTTTGATCACAGAAAGCTTGGCTCAATGCTTAGATAAAATCTAGCATGGAAAAAGAACAAATATTTCCTTCCTCTAGGTAAGATTCAGGAATCTGAGAACAATTTGCTGTTCAATACTGCTGAGTTAAATAAAAAAAGTCAACTGTTTTCTCATTCTTGTTTACCAGAAAATTGAGAAATAAAATTGAAAAAAATTATAATATGTATTCATAGATGCAAAAATAGAGGATTCGTCTATTATGCAAAAAATAAATGGAAAATCAGCTCAGTGTGAGTATTCAGAAACTTGCAGCACGAGGAGAAAACGGTCAAAGCCAAACGTCAGGCAGGAGCTTCCCACAAAGGGTTAATATGTTTTCCGATACCTTGTGTTTGAGGTTGAGGTTGAGGTTTGCTGGAGAGAGTTTTCTCTTTTTTCGGAAAGGCAGAGTTTTTTTTTAAAACACAAGAAATGACCCTCCAAAAAGTTGCATTTTCTGTCAAATGGTTGCTGTCATTGTCTAAAGCAAACAGCTAAATAAAGTGAAGCAACTCTTTCAAAAAAAAAAAAAAAAGAAAGAAAGAAAGAAAGAAGAAAGAAAGAAAGAAAGAAAGAAAGAAAAGGAAAAGAAAGCCTAAAAATAAAAGCAAACTAGAATCATGAAGTGATGTGATATATTTAAGAAACTGTCAATAGACGGTTTGAGGGTAATAATTCCTACTTAAGTTCCACCTTAGAAACACGCGAAATAATTAGGTCAGTGAAAATGAAAACCTTACCTTTTAAGGAGAGTAGAAATTATGAAAACAAGAGGGAACTATTTATCAGTGAATTCCCGGAGAAGGAAGTATATTTAACTAGACACTGAAACACCCATACTGCAGTCTTAAAGCCAGAGAATTATATAAGAAATGTGTGTCACTGGTGACAATGGAAAACTGGGGTTCCGGCAGGCTTACCGTTATTTCCCAACTCAGGAGACTGGTTTGTAAAACCAGCTTCCAATTTTTCTTTCCCCCGGAAAGAACGGAAAGTATCAGAGGCTGTGCTGATTTTCCTATTTCCTATCTATGGATTGTACAGATCAATAGAAACTTGAGTTCGGTTTCCACAATCTCCAGTAAGTTGCTGGTTAAATTGGCTAAAATCCCCTTCCCAGCCAGGAAAAATATACACCAGTCAAAACTAATTATGTCTGGGCTTCACCTGAAACAACGTTCGCGAATTTTACTGGCCTGGAGACACTGTTCCGGCAAATATTAATTAAACACCTTGAATAATGGCTGCTGTACATTTCTGAGCACAGGAATCTCTAAACGGGGAATTTTCACTCCAGACCCAGGCACGGGAAGATGGATGGAGCATCCACCCCAAACCAGCAGCAAATGACTGTTCTTTTGTTACTGACCAGGAGGAGTTGAACTTTGCTCCACTTTGGGAAGCAGAGCCACCGCTCTGGAAACAACAAGGAGGACAGGACATATTTACCTGCAGGGACCATCAAAGAGAAACCTGGAGCATCGCAAAACAGAGTGGTCCAGACGCATGATCTGTGGCTGCAGCCCCCGGCCGCTTCGGCTAGGCCGGCGTCTGGCAGGCAGCCGTCCCCACGGCAGCCACCCTGCCTTCCATGTCGGGGACTCACCCAGAAAAGCCCGCACCCCGCTCCACGGCCCCAGAACTCTTGCGGGGCTCCTTCAACGCCTACCATTTGTTCCGCGTTCATCCAATCAACTTTCCACTGCACATCTTCCCTCTGCCGGCGCTCAGACGCCGGGCCACTGCTCATCTGTATGCTAATTATTTTGCCACATGGACAAAAGTAATAATGCTTTCAGACAGGAAACTAACAGGCCTGAAGTCGAAGATGGAAATTAATAAGTTGACACCACTAAACGCCGGCCGGGCTGTCGCGCGTGCCGAGCGGGGCTCCCGGGGAGGCCATGGCCGCACAGCACCACCAGCACGCCGCTGACTTACCCTGTGTCGGGCTGCATCCTCTAAGAACTACCAAACATATCCATTTCCCCAAATCCTAGCCCGGGGAGGGGACTTCAGCGCTGTGCTAGGTATTTTTCAAGGGATAGCTGTGGCTTCAACCAGTCATTTCTAACCTTCCTGTTTATGAAGCTTGCAACACAGTCAGACAAGATTGGGGATGCGTGCTGTATGTTTCTTACATTGTACCCACAGGCCCCTAAATCTCCAGAGCAGAATGGGTATCATGTGCAGAGCCGTATTCACTGTAATAGATGGGAACTGTGAATACCAGAGGCAGGCCGGGAACAGTCACCCCGGAGGCAGTGGATCTAAAAACACCCCCCACCTCCCGTCATTGATGTTACGGTGGATTCACGCTGTGGCCGAAGGAGTCTCGCAGAGTCAGCCAGACCTGCAGTGCTTCACATGGTGCGAGTGCCTAGCATCCAAACAAAACAAAAAGAGGTTCCGAAGCCTGTGCTGGACCGCAGAAGCGGAAGAGCAGCCACACAAGAGTTAACTGAACTGAGTCTTCACCGTCCCTGGGGTTGCCAACCACACTGGGTTCTGCCTCACTACCAGCTCCTGTGATCACTTTCTTTTAAAACAAAAGACATAAAACTATCTCTCCAAGAAAGTTCAAACATCATTCGTCTCTCGCTATTGCTCGAAGGGAAAAAAAATACCAGAGAAAGTTTGATCCGCAAAGGCAAGACCAGATACGATTTCAAAATACGGAAAGGAACATAGATATATGACTTTCATTAGCATTTTTCCGGTAAAAAAAAAAAAGTGCTGATTTTATAGATGGCTTCTTGGGTCAAGCAATAAAGCTTCAGTCCAGCAGTAACTATACCACCGCGCTGTCTGCAGACCTCTGTTATAACACTCACCACTACGAAAGTCCACATTAAATCACAAAGGCTACTTAGCACCTCCCACTCCTCCCCCTGGACGTTAGCCTTGCAGACACAGACTTCTGTTTAATGACAACCCAGCAGCACACAGGTATCTGGGGGCCTGCCCACGATGATGTGATACCGGAGGTCTAGCTCTCTTGGAGAAGGAGCCCATTCTTGGCTCATTTGCACGCCAAACCAGGCGATTTTAAGAAGTGCTGTGATCTGTCATCAAATAAGAACTGACAGGTAGGGAGGGAAACAACCGTTTGCTGGGGAGATCAGATGAAATAATTCTAAAGAGCTGGAAGTTGCAACGAGCAGATAAATCATATGCAGCCTTGAAATAGAGAGAAAGCGATACCTTTTCGCAGAAGAGTTGGTGGCCATCGAGAGAGATCCCGTTCCGCAGTCTATTTCTCTACACATGCAGGGCTATTTCTGCTGTGGAGAGCCCATGGCACGTGTTGATCGCGTCTCCCTATACATCCCCGCTCCATCCGCCCCTACCCTCCAGCGCTGTCACTGTCAGCTCACTGTGTAGACGGAGAGTCTGGGGCAGAACCACCACCAGTGATAAACCACTGCAGGCTTTCCACAGAACACAATGCTGACTGTGGCTTCCGTCGGGGTGGGGGTGGGGGGTGGGCAGTGCACAAGTCTGAAGTTCCCAAGAACACCTTATTCTAGCTTTCAGAGGTGATTCCCCTAAATCCCGAGCCTCTTGCCTGATGTGTTGAGACCAGACACGCTGGTTCCTACACAGGCTACAGTTCCCTTCCCACCCAGCCCTGCTGGAAATCACTGCAGTGCGAGAGCTAGAGATGCTTTAGGGGAATATCCTGTACCATTCTGCCTTCTCACAGCACAACACCCCTTTCACTGAGACTAAAATATTTTCCTCCCCCTCCCAACTTTTCCAATAATCACCACGTGGGGAGTAAGGATTTTTTTTTAAAGAGATACATTTTAGGAAAAATATTCCAGGAGAACAGCCCGACACAGCAATGCTTATCAGTATTTCTTCACATAATAAATAGGCATTTGTGCGTTCTTCCTACTTTTATAACACCTGGCTTACATTTTCTCTGCCATCTCTGATTACTTCTACAGATACCCTGAGGACTCATTATGATGTCAAAGCTTAAAACAGTTTCATTGTGAAAACAGGCATAGAAAAATCATTGTGTATGCTTGAACAATGCAGGTGTGAAAGAGACACAGAGAGAAGAGAGGGAGGCAAAAACAGACAAACAGGAACAGAGTTACAGAGAGAGGAAGAGGGAGGGGGAGAGGGAGGGGGAGAGGGAGGGGGAGAGGGAGGGGGAGAGGGAGGGGGAGAGGGAGGGAGAGGGAGAGGCAGGGAGAGAGAGGGAGGGAGGGAGAGAGAGAGAGAGAGAGAGAGAGAGAGAGAGAGAGGACAGGACACAAAGCATACTCCAAAATGAAACCATGTTGCATTGAAATACAGCCTACTCATGGAAAATGTATAGCTGCTACCTTAAAATAATCTGATATCAGAAAAATCATACAATAGATTACTACAAAAGTAGAGAGTTTAATATTATTTCTTGTACAAGTTATGATCACTGTAGACAAGATTTCTAATTTGTGGTATGTGCCAATTAAAAAAAAATATCCTTTCTTTAAATATCAGCCACACATGATATTTGGATACAATTTACCCCCACCAGTGCAAAATAGAATTTAAAAAATAATTTTATGCACACACACAACTTAAAGTTTGTAATATCTTTTCTCTTTAGTTTAATTTGGAATAAACATAGATCAGTGCCAGGTGTAGGGTTGTGGTAAAGAATGTGGTTTGATGAAACTTAGCTGGCGTGCTGAAAAATATGTTAATCATTTGCAAGTCTTGTTCAAGTTTAGCCTCTGTTACTCCTTTCTAAGGAATGCTACACATATTTTCAAAGAAAACAAAAAGAAGACATTTGTGAAAAGGGCCCTTTTAAAAATTTGAAAGTAAGAAAACAAATAATACTATTGCAATGAAATTATGATATGAAGTAATTTGATTATAAGAATTTACCAAAAATAAAGATCTTTCTTTCTGAATCTGCATTCATTTGCTTCCTGGACAGACTTCTGGTGGGACTTTGTGTCAAGGCAGACTTTATGGCTAGGTAGTAGATGCAGTTGAAAACCTGGTTATTGATTGGAATTGTAGCCCTGAACTCAAGGGGACAGCCAGATGGGCCACACTTCAATGTCAGGGCAGGGCGGTCTTTACCGAAAAGCGCCTTGCTAATCCCTCTTAGTACACTAAGTGGGTTTCTTGATATAAAATATTTAAGGGTAATTAAAATGTTAAGTTGTTTGAAGTTAAAAAGATAGCCATTAAAATATGAAATAAGTAAACAAAGTATTTTAGGTGATATACTGTGTTTCTTAAACAATACCTCTCCCTCAAATTAGATTATCTTACAGGTAGAGTTGGAAATCTACCCATATGACTCTGAAACATTATTTAGGCAACAGAATAATTTTTTCACAGAGGACTGGTTTGGATTTTTAAATCACACATGTGAGGTGTTTCTAAAAGCAAATCAACAAATAGTCATATTAGTGACTCTAAATTTCAAGTATAGTTTTAACGAATAGAGAAACTTTAAAAAACCTTGAAGTTGCAAAATAAGTTATTTCTTCTCCCTAATGTATTGAAAATTGGCATAGAAAACAGACATAAAACATCAGCTGCATTCAGTAGTAAGCCATGAAACATAAATATTTTCAAGACAGTAAAAAATAAATAAGCTACGTGAAAACACATCAGGAACAATGAAAGCCATACACTGAAGAGGCTCCTTTTCTAAAAATGCTCACATTTTCCTAAAATCATGCTTGTGCTGTTTTTATAACCCAAAAGGAAATTAGTTGCTTTCATTCCTTCAGGGATTTTGGTACATCACACATTCACGGTCACAAATTATTTGGCCTTCAACTTTGATGTCAGCTTCACATGTATGAAATCAGCCTAAGTTTTACTGGAGGATGCAAGTTTAGCTCAAGAGAAGTTGAAATTTATGTTTTACATGCACTTATTTATTGCCTTACAGGTTCATCTTGATAATCCTAGTTCATGGTCCCGAAAACAAAATTTTATCAATTATTACATAAATTTCTATTACAAAAATATTTTCCACTTGAAAAAACATGTCTACCTAGTGTTTATAGTTTTTCCACTCACAGTTGTACATATGCACGTAATTCTAATGTAATCATGTTTGGTGATTTGGAAAGTAGGGTAAAATTTTTATGTGCAAAATAAAATACTGAGATTGCATATCCTTTCTGCCACCATCTTCAGAACACCCAATTGTGACCGTAAAGGCTGCTCCTGCTTCTTCCTCAAGGAGCACAATCATTAAGGTGATGAAAGTAAGCCATTTTCACATTGCCAGTAAACTAGTAGGAAGTCAGTCACCGCTGAATGTAATTGCTATCAGCAGCGGACAGCTCCCGGTGCTGAAAGGGAAAGGGAGAGGAGCCTTGCTCACAATAGCTCACTCAACCAGGCTTTGAAAAATCACAGCAAAACTGAATGAGGTGGCAAAGTGCTCAGGCTGAATAGCACTGTCTACAGAACAATGGCAGCCAGCTCCAAATCCCACTATAATCACATTAATGAGATTAATCAGTGAATTAGCAGCAGTCAAATGTCAGGGAGGCAAGGAAGAATCCAACCAAGATTGGTAATTAACTTTTTTTGGGGGGGGGGGAGGGAAAAATCAACTATGCTACCTCCTAGGTTTCTCAGAAGTTGACAATTCTGCTTTACAAATCTGAAGGCTACATGTACTGATCAAAAGGCAACAGCATAACCCTTCATCTTATAATATAGATGCAGGTATCACGCTACTGTGCCTTAACTACAGTCCCCTGAGAAAAGTGATGTCACTTTAAATAATCCTCACAAACTATCAGGCTTTTGTTGTTTTGAACTTTCTAAGTGTGAAATTAATATTTAAAATGAAATCATTTCTCTAATACTCAAGCTAAAATATATTTAAAAAATGGCTGATTTAAAAAGGAGGGATTATATAACAGCCGCTAGTGCTTATGAGTAGTCCGTGCTACTGTAGCAAGAGTTTTAAAAGAAGTGCCATCAAGTAAAAAACTATCTTACAAACACATCAGCCATGGTCTATTGTCTCTAATACAGAAAATATGTAACCACAGTTCAACTTTAAGGAGAACTTTAACCAATGAACTTATTGTACTCAAGATCATAGAATAATACACTTTCTTCCACATCAATTAGAAAAAATAAACTTCCATTTTTCAGGAATGTGTCACTTGGTAGTGCATGTAATATACAATCAACACTTTGTATTCAAAGTTCTTGAGAGGTGAAAACTTACAGGAATGCAATGGAACTGTTTTTCAAAAAGGAATACTGTGCAAACCATTTTTTTTAAAGGTGATCACATTTTTATCTGTATCAGTTAGAAAGCAACATAACTTTTATGAACTTGAACAATTAGAAAGACTCCCTTATGCCTATAAGGGTGGTGGTAGGGTGCTTTTCTCTATGAAGTTAATTTTGTGCAGTAAAATGCACTTAAGCCAAAAAGCTCCTATAAAAATATTTTTACCCTAAGTAAATAAATAACTTAAAAATTCTATACATTATATAGTGTTAGTAACATAAAAAATTGCCATGGTTAGTTTCATACTAACTTCAAAATCAGTGCTCTATATTTTGAATAAATAACTATCATGTGAATATTTGCATATATATTTATTTCTTTATTGTGACCTATCTTGAAATTAAAGTGTGCAGTTTGAACGTCCAGTTTATTAATTTAAGTTGCTTTAGAAGACATATTTCTGTTATAATTGAAATAATGTTTCATCATTATGAACTTCAAACATTCAGGCTATAGTTAAAAATCTTCGTGTTTCTGAGTTTAAACAATATAAGCCAACTTTCTTACCATCTAGGCAAATGTAACATCACAGCAAGGACATCTCATGTTTTAACAGCCTCTGTAAAAATGCTATGCTTTATTTGCAATGTAAAGTAACCCAGTAAAGTCTCTGTGAAGTTCTGGCTTCAGTGCCCGCAAATCCTCCAAGGATCGTCATGCAGCAAGTTTGTTTTTTTTTTTTTTTTTAAATAAACAACACCACAGTTAAGGCATGCATCTCAATACCCATTTTGCCGTAAAGAGAGACTTCTGTGGATTACGCACTCTCTAGACCTGGAACATTGCAGCTCCCAGCCATGCTGTAAAAATAACTTTAAAAAGGAGCAAACAATGGGCACTGCAGCACGAGGCTCCGGACCACGGAAACACGTCCGCTGTCCACCGAGTCCACAGAATTCACCTAACGAAGACCACATACCTCACGACATGACCACAGCCGCTCACAAGTTCAAGACAAACTCACTGCTGGTAACTGTGCTGGCTCAACAGACACCCAAAGAAAAGAAAACCCCTTTCCACCACCGGTCTGAAAGGAAGAGAGGAATATGCCTACCACCGAGATGCAGAAAAGGTTGCTTTTTGTCTCCAGTGAATATTGACATCATAACCCATAGTCCAGGGAATAAAGCATAAAATGAAATACACCCACCAACAATAGGTAAAAAAATCAGGGGGCTTCAAGAAGACTGCGAGGAAAGCTCTCTCACTGCTTAGTGTGCTGTAGCTTAGGGAAAAAATGTCGCCCGGGCAGGACTGACAAATGCAGTGCGATCGGCTCGCAGGCCTGAGGGATCTGTTTCACTTCCACATGCGTCCCCTGATGCACACACTCCCACTCATGCTCTCGATATGCTTTTTTTTCCTCCACATTTTTTTTTCACGAGCTCCAAATCCCCGGCATATGACCTTCTGTTAAATAGATAAAAAAAAAAATTGCTTATCAGTCATGCAAATGAGGCTGAATTCATTTTCCACAACAGATGGCCTCATAGATAATGATGATGGAAGAGAGAAAATTGAATGTCTCTCACAAGGTGGCCATGGCAACCGAGAGCAGAATAATATCAATAATAAGCTCACTGCATAATAAGGTTGTCAATCCCACAAATCAAAGTCTCCAGCTAAATCAGGTGTACCACCCCAGCTAGTCACCAGGTAAACACATACACACACACACACACACACACACACACACACACACACTGCAGTTTGCACTGACCATGAAGAAAACTAGAATTTCAAGGCATGCTGTGGAAATGCGCGCGCGCGCGCGCGTGTGTGTGTGTGTGTGTGTGTGTGTGATCGGAGGGGGGTGGTTTGGTAATGGAATGACAATGTGACATATCTTTTCTTTATTTTCATTTCATTATCTTTTCTGTAGTGGACTTGCTTTCGGGAAGGATGTTTAAATAGCCATGTTGAAATTTGGAATATGGAATCTCCCGCCTCCTCCTCCCCCACTCTCCCTGTCTGATGTGCTGTCCTGCATTGATGCAGTAGCAGCTTGCTTCAGGCTTCCACCTTGGCTCCCAGGGGGACATCCTGCAAAATGAATCAGCAGCCATCCTGAGCAGGCTGATTAAAATGAAAATGGCAAGGCACATGTCTGGGCGGAACTGGAGCTTGGCTTTGCTGCCTGTCTGGCAAGCATGCTCAATATAGCTCTTGCTAATAATGGCTTACTGCCTTTCGTTTTTTAAAAAGGTATCGCCCTTTTTCCCCTTAACTGACTGGTGTTGGAGTATGTGTGTGTGTGTGGGTGTGTGTGTGTGCGTGTGTGCGTGGTCGGGGGTGGGGGATGGGAATGGATTCTTCGGTTCTTCTGATTTTCCGCTGCTCACATGCAGACTGCCTGCCTGACAGCACCATTATGGTAAAGCTGCACTTACCTCCGTCATTCTTCGGGGGAGGGAGGTGGTTGATAAGTCTTAGGGTAAAAGGGCCAGTTATGAACTCAAGCCGTCTGAAAGACCAAGTCACCATCCTACACCTAGATACAATCATTTCTAACCAAATCTGAGGCAACAGACCTTGAGAGAGCGCTCGCTGCTTCACAGGCTCACAGTTGGACTCTGAAATGCAACCTATTTCTGTTTCAAGGCTTTGCAACCCACCTGCTACTGTATCCCAGATATTCTGCAGCACAAAGCATCCAAAACAGGAAAATGAAAGCTGACTAACTGATACAATAATCTAACAAATTTAATAAAAATAAATCTCTGACCTTTTTTCATAATTCTCAGGCAGATCTTCAAGACTGCCCTCAAAGAAGCTATACTTTCCAGCATCTCTGTCCAATTTTTCCGTTTTTTTAAGGCATTCTGGAAATCAGAACATGACCATCTCTCATTTAAAAAATGGCTTAAAAATTAGAACCAAGGGTTTTCCTGAATTCATTATACTTTATTTTTATTATACATTTTTCTAAGTTATAATAGTCTTTCAATTTAGTTGTCTTAATTTCCCTTCTCGATTCCTTTTGGTAACAGATGCGTGATGAGTGTGCTCTGTGTGTGTGTGTGTGTGTGTACTTATTTTTGCCGTTAGTGATGCTTATCTCTGCGATGTGATCTTTTCTCTCCCGCACCCCTGCCCTGTTGCTGCAGTGCGAATCAGAAATCAATAGAGCTGCCCTAATGGAGACTCCACTCAGCACGAGGCAAAGCAGCTGCCGGCTCCCCTCTCTCTCTCCCTCTCCCTCTCTCTCTCTCCCCCCCCCTCTCTCTCTCTCTCACACACACACACACACACACACACACACACGCACACAGAACGAATGACGTCTGCGCAGCTTTTTCAGCTGATTGGGCAGCACATCGGATGTTCTGTGGAGCAAAGAATAGGAATCATTTACAGTCAGTGGAAAAAAAATGGGAGCATGCATTCTCCTGTGTCTCAGACACTGATCCTGAGCTCCCCAGACAAGCAGCCGCCTGTAAGGGACACTTCTTCAGGTTGCGTGGTCACTACCGAGGAAAGGAGGACTCCAGAATGGTCAGAGAGCTAGACGTAGCACTATGGAATGCTTCCATTTTACAGAGGACAAAACATTTCTCTAAAAGAAGTAAGCAGAATAAAATGTACAGAAAATTTGTATGTTTTGGTCAAATAGTGAACTCCGCTGCACTATTTTTAAGAGTTTGAATATACAATCTATTATTACTTTAAAATACCCCCAAATATACTTTTAAAAAATAAGGTCCAAATGAAAAGAATAAATGTGTGTGCCTACACACAGACACACACTTCTGTGTTTCTCTGCCTTAGCTCAGCTGTATTGGCACTGGGTTCAGTTTCCTTAGTTATAATTTAACCCCAAGTATCTTATCTTATAGTAAGAAGGAAATAAATCTCTAAATGATACTAAGGCATGGTGTTTTAAATCACAGACTTATATACGCGAATATGTTCCTTAGATATATGTACATGTCCGTGAAAATACACCGTCTATCAGATACAGGACGCCTGCACCTATGTAAGCCTTTGTGCACAAACATGTGCACACACACACATACGCGCACGTGCATGCAGAGGCATGATATTGTTTCAACCACTTGTGGTTACCTGAAGCTGCAGGTGTATCTCACTGACAGGACGGGCCCCGGGGCCAACGAGTGTGGCATCTAGTGTTGGCCACGAAGTTCAGCAATCTCTGGGCTGTGCAGGGAGGGAACGCCTACCCCTCACCACGCAGCCAGAGCCTGCAGCCCCACCGCATCTCACGGACAAGGAGGGCCCGGCCAGAGTCTGGCTCCTGCCTCCATCCTCTGAGGACTCCAGAGCCTGACATGCCAGCACTCAGGTGGCTTAAAAGAAGGAGAATGCACACAGATCATGGAGCTGCCAAGCAGTGCTTCCGTCTGCACTTTGCAGTTACATCGTGGGTCCACTTCATACATGGAAACCTGGTACTCTGCAGGCCGGTGAAGTAAATAAAACCCTTAGGACACATCAGGACGGGGAGTACCCCAAAAGGCTATTCAGGTTGGAGCTCTTACCATAGTTAGTGATTAAACCATGCGACGCATCATTTTCGCTTCCAGTGATCTATCACACACTTGCTTAAATTATTTCTAATATAGTATGTTGCCCTTCGATGTTTGTTGGCTTTCTATATGAGGAAATGCAGCTTATTCATATTGTCTTATGAACGATTAATTAGTAGCTCATCAATTAACTGCTTTCTAAGAGAAAATACATATGTGTTCCCTTTTAATTGGCACGTCCTCCGATTTAACACAAAGAAAATAAACTCCAGGTGCACTTGTGGCTTGAACTATGAACGCACACTATATGGTAGGCTGTGCACTAGGAAGGCACGCCGTATGGTAGGCTGGGCTCCAACTATCAGCTGCATGTCCTGAACTTGCCAACCAACAGTGAGGGGATGTCTGGACTTGTGGCCGGAGTCTGCTCTCAACATGATATGTATCTACAGGGGCCTTTGCATCTGTTCAGATGCCATGTTTCACACCAAAGCAAAGGAGTGGGGACCAGGTCTCCATGGGAAGCATGAGGATAACCTTTCTGAATCTTGGTACAGGAAGTTCATGACATTGTCCTAAAGGGTCTTTTTAAATTTTCTTCAGACCTACACTTGCATCAGCGACGGAATGGTGTGGTATAAAAGGGAGCCTTGGACTAACTCAGGACAGTAGCAAACAGGATAAATCATCACACCTGGGTAGCAGATAGTTAAAACCTGGAGCCTAGACACCACCACGCCCATGTGTATGCCATGCAAACTAGGCACGAGATAGCCCCCACTCCACTGATGGTTGGGCTTTCCAAATTAGACTTATATGAGGTAAGAGCTACTGTAGTAATGTATCAAACAATGATAAAGATGGGAAACCCACCTTCAGTGCAGGGAATTAGCTGTAATCAGTCAATACACCTATAGAATGCTCAATGTCAAATAGTAAAAAAAAATAAAGTGAAGGGGATTTACCTGAAAGACAGCAGTGAGAAAGAAATCTGGGGGTCGTGGCACAAAGAGTTGGTGCATCAAGGATAGTTATAGGCAGATGGAGGTTGGATCAGACAGGCCATGAGCTTGGTGAGACTCTTGAATCTGCCTTGGGTTGACTGTTCTAATGCATGTTAACAGATATTGGAAGAGTCTGAACAAATAGGATTCTAAAGCATTCATATTCAGACCCCTTGGCCTGACTTTATGGAGCTGGTCATTTTAGGGCAAAATATAGAGTTATTAATTGCATCAAATGTAATTCTTAGATCTAAGAGAGTGTCAAGAATTTAAGAGTTAGATGATTAGAGCCAACAAACTAGGATAATCTGTAAAATATATTTATTTCATACCCAAGTTCATAATTTAAAGAAAATGAGCTACGATTTTATAAAACAAGTACTTTCCTGATCCCCACTCTCTGAATTCTCTCACACCTGGAGTCTTTATATCACATTTTCTGACCTGTAATCATATGTTTAATACATCAACACCTATCCAAGATATTTGAGGAAAGGAACATAGGCTTCTGAGCTTCTGAGCACATGGTGATTGTGCCACGCAAGGCACATGTTTCTTGCTCTGTGATAGATTCTCCAATTCACGAATGGGCCTCATCACTAAATTAAGAAAGATGCATCTTAGACCATTTACCTTATTTGGAATTGAATTATTCTTCATTGTACTAAAAACAGTATTAAGTATCATGTATGTCTAGCATCCTTTTTGTACTGAAATCTGTAGGAAAAGAGAATCTAGAAAACCCTTGGGTGCAGGAAGATACTAAGGATAAACAAGAGGAAAATATACCAAATTCCCTTGTCTTCACTGCAGCAAACATCTCATTCTCTTTGACTTTCCAGCATCTGAATCTCCTCCCAATATTCAGTTCCTCCCCGACATTTGGGTATCCTTAGTAGGTAAGAGCTGCCTCTTACTGCAGATACTAACATTACTAGGCATTTTTCCCGACTTCCCTTACAGTGACGTTATGGGCACATGACCTGTGACCTACCATTACTATGAGCCCATCTTAAAGTTTGAATCTTGAGTTGGTTGCACAAAGAAGCTTGGCCTTCCAAACCCCTTTCATGATAATGGTGGCAGTTTAGCACAATTAACTAATTGATTAATCAATTCATGGAGAGGAATGTCAGTGTCTTGTGCTATGGTGGTGACGTCAGTGTCCTAACTGGACCGGCTCTGCTGCATATTTTTAAGCTTTGCTGCCAACAAGCTAGCCTCCAAGTCTGGCATTCCAACTGTCCTGACAGTTCTGTCTTTCTGCTCAAGTCAGCATCATATTCACGTGAACAAGTACACTGAGTAACACACATATTGGTACTTGGCATGTGGCAGACAAGTCAAAATAGGATAAATGGGAGAAATCAAGATTCATCACTTCATGGTAGAGAGCGTCTAGCAAGATGGGAATTTGCTACTCATGGTACCTGGTGTCAAAACAATTAAATTCTCCACTGTGGCCGTGTGGGATGATCCACTGGACTGAGAAAGAAGGCGGCACACAGTGATCGTGTCTGATTTGCAGAACTGAAGAGACTTGGTATCTGTAAACAGGGGTCTGACGTGAGCGCCACCATGAAGATTCGGCATCCTTCGCCTGATCCTGGAAATTAGTAGATTCCCAGACCCAGGGCATTGAGAATGAAGGACGTCTTTGAAGAAAGACCTTGCAGTAATATCATGAAAATAAATGATCCTTTCTCAGACGACCTGTAGCCGTTTGTCAGAGAAATTATAGGCATCATTGGACACTAGCTTCCCCTAGCTCCTGGGAACCCAAAATATCATTTGGCCTACAGGGTAAAGTGGGGTCTTACGGGGAAAGGGGCTGGTGATACATTAGGTCAGTGAGGACTTAAACTCTCCCTATGTTTCCCCCAAATTCCTAAGGGTAGAGATAAAAAATGCATATTCAACAATTGGCAGAATCTGTACCTTAGAGCCATAATAAAAGGACTATCGGTGGGGGGGGCCCTGGGTGGCTCAATCGGTTAAGCGTCCGACTTCAGCCAGGTTGCGATCTCGCGGTCCGTGAGTTCGAGCCCCGCATCGGGCTCTGGGCTGATGGCTCGGAGCCTGGAGCCTGTTTCCGATTCTGTGTCTCCCTCTCTCTCTGCCCCTCCCCCACTCATGCTCTGTGTCTCTCTGTCTCAAAAATAAATAAACGTTAAAAAAATTAAAAAAAAAAGGACTATCAACAGAGGAAACCAAAGCATGGGGCATTACTGGAAAAATCACACATTAGTGTCACCAACAAAGTCTTCAGAGATACAATGAAGGGCTTCTCATCTTGTCCCCTTTCATTTACTGGTGCAGCTGGTGAGCAAGGCAGGGCTCCTGGAGAATGGTGGTAACTCACCACAAGCTCCAGCCAGGGGCGTGATGTCTCTATTGTAGCAGACCAACACAGCTCTGACCACAGGAGACAAGGCCAGGAGAGTTTTCCTTCCTGTACTGGGACCAACAGTATATCTTTCCCATCTTGTCTCAGGTTTAATTAATTCTTCATATTTTCAGGAAACAGAATCCTCTTCTGTCAAGCTGGCTGTAAAGCCTGTCACTGTGGCAACGGTGACATGTTGGAAGGACCTAAGGTACGAGTATCTCTCACTCTAGATTTCTTGGCATGATAGAGGCTCACTTGAGACCATCAGGCAAATGCAGTGAAAAACACAGGGTCCTGTACCTTCTAAAGTTATGGGCATCTACATGTCTGGGACCTTCTAGGTTTTGTCTAGCAACAGAAGGGCGTGATGCTTTTCTCTCTACTCTCTGCTTTCTCTTTCTCAGTTCTGCTGTTACTGGGGGAACAGGCCATGTAGGGTGTATGGTGTTGGCTGAGGGGATCAATCCTGATTATTTGGGAGTACAGCAAGGAGGTGAGGAAGAAATGTGAAAGGAAGAAGGGGGTTTCTGGGCATCTTCCGGTCATGCAAGGTTCACTGGTTGCAGTAAAGGAACACCAGAGACACTCAGGACCCCACCTCTCGTAAAGGCATCTGGGGCATTCTCTCAGGTGCATCCCTGGCTCTGCTGGGCAGCAAGGCAGTGAGGGATCATGAATATCAGTGTGTGCAAAGGGAGCAGAACATCTAACTGCATGTCTCCTCCTTGCTTTGTCACATACACTTTATAAGATGGAATCAACCTTCTCTGTTCTCTCTCACGTGATTTTACTATATTGGTGGTCTATGGTGCACAGAATATCGACACAGAATTGGGGCCAAAAACCACAGGAGTGAACAGCACTGAGAGATCCTGGGTCAGGAACTGACACAAAAGTAGGGGTCATTCCTTCCTTAAGAGGACAGAGCGTTCTTGATCATGAGATAATTACATCAGAGTACACACGTACCTTTCAGGGATGTGTACTGACATTGAGCAGCAAAAGAAAGAAATAGTGGGTGTTTGCTCCATTTCCATCTTTCCTTGAGGAATTTCCCTTTCTGTGAGTCTAGCCCCGGGGATGGGATGGTGATGCAGGGGGCTGAAGCTCCCGGCTGAGGAGGCAGGTGTGGAGTGTGGAGAACATGGTGGGGACGCTCTGGGTGAGCCGTGGAGCTGTGCCCTCTGGGCACCGCCAGGGTGGCTCAGCCTTCTCTCTTTGTCCTACAGTCCTGGGCACTCGGAGAACTCCCAATATCTTGATAAAAATCCCCTTTTCTGGTTAAATGTGCCAATTGGTTTCCTTTTCTAGAGCTGGAGAGTTCTGATGGACACAGCACACAGACACATGTGCACATATACACTCACACATACATACACACACCCCTGTTCTGCAAGGCAGGAGCCATGCTCAGGTACAGAGGCCCCTGGGGTTTGCCTGTCTACATGGCCACATTGCCCTCAATGTTCCGCAGCCATCGTCCCCAATCCTGGCTTATTTGCCCCCTGGCCACTGCCCCTCTCACTTAGTAAGACGCCACTTACCTTTCACATGGGGTGGCCCTTCTCCAACCAAAATCCTATGGCATTTTAGCTCTAATAATTATTCCTCTTCCAGCTGCCTATGCTAAGTCCCTCAGGCTTACGACAGGGAATAGAGTGGTCCAGAGTCTAAACCATATCAGGACTGAAGTGGGTAAGTAGGCTGATAAAAAACAAAATCTTCTTGGCTCTGTCGGTTCCCAACCGTTTTATGATATCAAGCTGGAAGAGACTTTACAAGGAAAAACATCTTAACAGCATATCTTTGATGTGTGGTCTTTTTAATTTGTAATAATGGACAATTCTTACTTTATCTTTTAGTAGTCTACACTGCAGGGGTCCTGTTTCCCAATTATGGAACAAAATGCCTCTTTCACCTCGTTCTACTCTTGAAATACACACAGAGGCCATCCAAGCAATGTGGGGACCAGCCATATTGCCCCTCTGGGGAGCCCCACCCTGCCCACTGAATCAGAATCAAATGCTCTGTTTTTTTTATTTTTATTTAAAAAAATTTTTTTAATGTTTATTTACTTTTGACAGAGAGAGAGACAGAGCATGAGTGGGGGAGGGGCAGAGAGAGAGGGAGACACAGAATCCGAGGCAGGCTCCAGGCTCCGAGCTGTCCACACAGAGCCCGATGTGGGGCTTGAACCCACAAACCATGAGATCATCACCTGAGCCAAAGCCGGACTCTTAACTGACTGAGTCACCCAGGCACCCCTGAAATTAGCTTTAGTAATATATTTTATTTAATTCAATATCTAGAATATTATTATTTCAAAGTGTAATCAACGTAAAATATAAAATATATTAATAAGATGTTTTACATATTTTGTGGGTCATTCCAAATTTTTATTGAGGTGTAGTTGACAATAACATCGTATTAATTTCCGATATACAGCACAATGATTCAATGCTTGTATACATTATGAGACAATCACACAATAAGTTTGGTTAACGTCCATCGCCATAATTACAAAATCTTTACATATTTTTAAAATATGGTGTGTGTTCTACCATTATAGTGCATCACACTTGGAATCAGCTAATTTTCAAGTGTTCAGTTACCATGTTTTGGGCCAGTGACCACCAACAAGATGCCCAGATAGAATCCACCAAATTTCTCTCCCATCTTCAGGTTGGGATGGGTCGGCTGGAAACTGCCCAGTTGAGAGTAACCATAGCAATGCTTGGATGAAGCCTTGCAAGGTAATAACCAATGACTCGTATCCTTTCACACATGGATACAGATATTAGTAAATATTTACTGACTAAAAATGAGCGAATATTTGCTCATCCCTGAGAAGGCTCTCCCTCACCACTGTTCTGGCCCCACAGAATCTCGCTGGTCCCCCCTTCTCTTCTGTAGGTATCCATGTGGGTGTATAGTTGTTGTTATGCAATCCTACAACTTTTGTTCTATTTGGATGCCTTTGGTTGCATGTAACAGATGGCTGTGCGATATTCCAGGAGTTCAGGGGTTTTAGAAACTCGGTCCACCCCATTTCTTCTGACCCCCTTGCATTTCTGGTCCCCTGAGTGGCCTGCTGTCTTGTCACTGCCCCATGGCCATCGCAGGCCACCCGTGCACAACTCGTGCTTCAGGGTCTGAGCTCCTGTTCAACTGTCTCTGCCGTCCCCTCACTAGCTTTCCACAGGCCCAGTGTGGACAGCAGCATATATTATGTTTTCTTCTGTCTCTTTTACCAAGGTAAATTTCCCAAGACCTCTCCTTACAACATTCTTGTGATTGATGACGAGTTTTACAGTAGGGTGGCTCAGATGTGCTTCTTCAGCACTATTTCTGAATGTACGCATTCGTGAGCAGAGCAGTTTTTCCTTGAACCTGCTTTCAGTCTCCCCAGAAAAGAATTTCCAAGACTGGGGCTGAACGTCACCGTGTTTTACAGAGGCCACGACAGGGGAAGATTTACGTTAGATGGTTGTCTATTTTAGGCAACGGACTTCAACTTACACGACTGGAATCTCATTTCCCAAATGCAGTTACTTTCCAACAAGAAATAAAAGCATAAACAGATACTAGAATTATAGAAAATTAGAAGTAAAAAGACTACATTAGAGATTATCAATGTTATAGTTGAGGAAGCTAAAGTCTACAGAGGTAGTGACTGGTTGATAATTACTAGTGAGAGAGAGACAGTAAGAGGTGGAAGGAGGGAGAGAGAAAAGGAGAAGGAGAGAGAGAGAAAGAGGGAAAGAGAGAGAGGGAGAGAGAAACATTCACAAGGGAAACCAAGCTTCACTCACTACAGATGGGGTTTCAGGCTGCATGAATGAACTTGGATATCTCTTCACTAAAATCACACTGTCTTAAAGACACCTAAGAATATTCAGTTAGCAGGAAATTGAAGATGTATTTATTTATGGTCTGATAGACCTCCAATTGGGACATGAACTCAAACCTGAATATAATCATCTATACCGAGGATTTCAAGCCAGGTTTGAAAAATCTCATGGAGTTTGCTGTGTCGCTTTAACTGGGTCCAGTACAGCAGTGGGGAGAAGAAACTTCCATCCCAGGACTTCATGAAATATTTTCCATGCACTATTTCATTTAATTTGAAAGTCAGAAAATATATTTATCAAGTGATATGTATGAGTTAACAAATACCCAAACTTAACACATCCAAAAGGCTCTGTTCCCTTTTGTGGGAGCCACGATTATCCCAGATTTGTGCACTAAGATAAGGTGGGAATTGTCCGAGATAGATTTGGGATACCTGCAGGTTTTCTGGCATTTCTTACTTAACTTCTTCGGTGCAGAAAATCTTCGTTCTCAGAAGACGAATTTGTAGGAAGACCCCAAATCAATCATAAAGCTAGTAAATCAGTAAATAAAGTAGATGCTATTCTTGTCAACACTTTTGAGATTAAAACCAAATGTGGCAACAAGGCTGCTTTCAAAGGAAGGCCTTCTACACCGATCGTGAAACCCGAGTCTCAGAGACACATTTACACTGTTGGCCAAAGCCATGCAAACACGGACGCACCATCCAAAATAGGACGGCAGGGGCCCATCTGAGCCTTCCCAAGGTCTCCGGGCTTCCTTTCCCCCTCGGGTTCAGAGGGTACCAGAGCAGCTCGAGCAATCTGCAAGTTCTCTGAGGAGTCAGGGATGGGACGTTTCGGGCAGCACCGGTGTGCAGAGAGGGATACGTGTGCTGGGACAAGTGTGCAAGTCTCAGTGCCCACACAGGAGCAGGCATCAGCTGGCGGCCCTGCCTGGAGCCAAGGCTGAGTGAGCAAAGGCCAGAGGCCAGCAGGGCCGCTGCAAGCCGTCTTTGGGCTGCAAGATCCACTCGTACGTACCCCGTGGGGACACGTGGCAGGTCCTCCCGGAGCCTGGCCCCTCCACCTTCCCCGCTCTGGAGCACCGCCTGATCGGGAGCTGCCGCATGGTGGGGAAGGGACGTCAGCCAGGGGCGGGAGGGGACAGTGGACACTGGAGGGCAGGTGGGCTGAGGGCCCGCAGAACCAGCGAGCTGGGGGCGGGGGGCGCACTGAGGAGAGTAAGTGAGAGCCCCTGACCTGGTGTCGTAAGGGAAGCACTTGGAGATATAAAAATATACACCTTATATATAAAATGTGGTGTGTATTCCTAAGGCATCTTAGTTTTATTTCCTAGTTTCCTTTTCAGGTTATGTGTTTAGTCTTACCAATTAGAAAATACAGGTAAATAACTAGAGTAAAGAAACGTCACGTGACCTTGGACCAACTGGCCTTAATGTAATTAACGTTATGCTCCTCAGGCCCAGACATCTTCTAAACACCTGTAACTCACCCATAACTCATGTTCTATGAGTTATCCCCCAAAATGGTCAAAAATCATAAAATCCAGAGAATAAACTGGGAGTTACTGGGGGTGGGGGGAGTGGGGGGATGGGCTAGGTGGGTGATGAGCGTTAAGGGGGGCACTTGTTGGGATGGGCACTGGGTGTCGTACATAAGAGGTGAATCACGAGGTTCTACTCCTGAAGCCAAGACTACACTGTATGTTAACCAACTTGAATTTAAGTTTTAAGAAAAAAAGGAACAAATGATAAAATCCATTAATCTGGCAATTTCTTTTTTTAAAAAATGTAAGACATCTGTCTTTATACGTGAAGAATCCTTACGCTGTCCTATAACTTTTCGTCCTTAGTTACCAAAAATAAGGAGAACCGAGCATCACTTATTCAGTCAACAATAATCACAAAAGTTGGTGACGGAAGACTTGTAGAACTTTTAAACTAAGAGAATCTTAGAAATAGTGTTGACTGATTCATATTCACAGCTAAGGAAACAGAGGCACCAGGAAACTAAGGTTATTACCTCTACTAAGACCTTATGAGTAGTTGGGTTGTACATATATAATTTAATGCAGACAAGACAATAGTGTATATAGAAAACTATTTGAACTATAAGAAAGGAAAGCCCAGAGTCTGAAGCCTAGGTCATCACCCTCACTTCTCTCCACTTGGCCTTGCTGCCCCAGGACATTGTCTGCATTCTATAGTCACACGGCCTGAGTGTAGCATTGGCTTCTCAGTGCTGAGTTCCCAGGCAAGTTATGTAACCATCCCATGTCTCTGTTTCCATCTGCAAAATGAGGGAGATAGTAGAATCCACTTCACAGGATGGTTCTGAGTATTCAGAGAATTAATTTATCTAAAATGTGGGGAACTTTTTGGCACGTAGAACTTGTCCCATCACGACTGGAGGATATTATTGTTAGGGTTACCATAAATGATGGTTGCGGTTTCCTCCTGGGATGAGCACAGAGAGGGAAAGGAATGAGAATTTGGAGGGAAACAAAGAGAACTTAGCTATATTCAATATGATACTAACTTTTAAACAGATGTGCTATATACACCATGGAATGTTACTCGGCCATCAAAAGGATGAGATTTTGCTGTTTGTGACCACATGGATGGACCTAGAGGGCATTATACTAAGTAGGTCAGACGGAAAAAGACAGATACCATATGAAGTAACTAATATGTGGAAACTAAAAGCCACAGCAAATGAATAAACAAACAAAAAGCAGAATCAGACCTATGACTCAAGAGAACAAGCTGATGGTTGCCGCTGGGGGGACGCAGTGGTGGACAGAATAGGTGAAGGGGAGAGGGAGGCACAGGTCTCCAGTTACAGAATGGATAAGTCACAGGGATGAAAGGGAATACGGTCAATGGACTCTAACAGTGTCGTATGGGGACAGACAGTGGCTACACTTGCCGTGAGCTCAGCATAGCCTACAGAGAAGTTGAATCACTATGTTGTACACTTGACATTAATGTAACATTATGTGTCAACTTGACTCAAATTTAAACAATGATGAATGCAAACATTTTTAAAAATTGGAATGCAGGGGCCCCTGGGTGGCTCAGTTGGTTAAGCCTCCGACTTCAGTTCAGGTCGTGATCTTGTGGTTTGTGGGTTCGAGCCCCACGTCAGGCTCTGTGCTGACAGCTGGGAGCCTGGAGCCTGCTTTGGATTCTGTTTCTCTCTGTCTCTGCCCCTTCCTTGCTCATGCTCCCTCTCTCTCTCAAAAATAAGTAAACATTAAAAAAAAATAAAAATAAATAAATAAAAAATAAACCTTGGAACCCAGATGCCAACACGTTAACATTAGGTAATGTTTGTTGATGTGTGCTTGGCGTGCTTTTATTCCTTTACTTTTCTGCACATCTGAAATCGCTCACATTCTAAAATATATATAACTTTTGCTGGTACAGCCTAATGCCATTTGCTTTCAATCTTTATTCCCTCCAAACATAACATTATTGACACATAGGTCTTTTATGACTTTGTATTTTAACCATTTTTTAAAAGTTACAAGACAAAATGCAAGGATAAAAGCATGACAGAAAACGGATGGAGAGTTTATTGAATTATTACAACACAAAAAGCCTGTTGACCCCAGCCCAGGTCAGTAGGACATTTCTAGCACCATGCCCCACCCCAAAGCCTTTCCGTATGCTCTGTCCTAATGCCCGTCACCCCGCCTCAGACTTACTCCTATCATGTAGAGCTTTCCACAGTTTTCCTGACCTCACACACATGGTTCAGGGCAACACGATCTTCTCCTCAGTTCCTGCAAATTACCTCTGGACTGCAAGGCTTAAACAGAGCCAGTTTCCATGCCTGTGGTGTGCCTTTGGTGGGGTTGTGGGTCCCCACCAGGAAGTACATAATTTCTGGTCGTGTTTTTGTGATGTCATTAGTCGATAATGCTGGACGATTAGATACAGTGAAGGCGCAAAATGATGATATTCTAATTATGTAATTTATTGTTTCCTAGGTTAGATGAAATATTTTTGTAAGGAGAAGCTTCCCTCCACCTACTCTTTGATTGCTTGATACACTTCACATAGTTGGAAAGGCAGCATAAGTCATTTGACCCCCCCTTTTTTTTTACTGTTGTCAAAATAATTAATTTGTTTCCTATCATCCTTTATAACAGAACAATTATGTTTGTCTAAATTTCTTCTTAACACGCAGATTTAAATATATTCAATTGGTTTTTATATATTATTACTGCTGTCCTTCCTGGAGCTCAAACAATAAGCTCAAAACTCAAAGCTGACTCATCTTTGGCCAGTGGAGCCCTCTTCAAGTTGAACCTTATGTCTTTTTGGTATGACTCATATAGTATTGCATGGCTTTGTTTCTGTCTGCTGTGTCAAGATGTCCCAGATTCGTCTTGTACCCTTCTTGCTCTATGTTCTGAGATGCTCCGGTGTCTTTTACTGGGAAGTATTTCTAGACCAGCATCTGGATGCTACGGATAATCTTTGCTATTGGACTGGTATTTTTTCTAGGCTTTTTCAATGAATACATAGCTACGGATCAAAGAATTCATGAGTTCGTACTGATATTACAATTCAAATTCAGGACTGTAGGCCTTTTATTTTGTATATTTTGAGATATATCACATCCCACATCACTAGCTTCTTTCTTCTATGTCGAACATCCATCAAGGACTGAGCCAATGATTGAATTAGAATATCTCATAATTACTTCCTTTTTACTCTACCCCCCAAAACATATTAGTTTCAAAATAACGATACTAAATATTACCACCACCAATGTAATTACTGAGAAGAGTAACAATTGTTCTTACAGCTAATTGTTTCATTCCCTCTCAAATTTTTATAGTTGAACTACAGTTACATTGTCAAAGGATACGACCATTAACTACTATACTCACTCCTTGTTAACACTTATTCAGGGTTATTTCTTCAAGGAGCCACACCAGAAATGATCACTGTAGCCTTTTGGCCCCGTGCCCAGCCACTTCCATTTATCAATGCCCGTTTTCTCATAGGCTCCTCAAGAATGACTCCAGAGAACTCTTCCCCTAAGTTCGCGTGCATCTTCTTTGCTGGACACAAAAATTCTTGGTTCACGTCGTCTTCAAGTGTGTTAACAATGTCACCCCATTTGCAGGTGTGTATTGTCCCTGAGGAAAGCCGGCAGGTATTTTCCCCACGTCCATGACCTACCTGCCTCCTCCTCTTCCAGCTGCATCTGGACAGACCAATCTCCCCAGTTCCTCATGTTTCCTTTAAACTTCCCCACACTCTTTGCCTTGACTAAAAGCTGGCCCTTGGGGCGGACAGTCATTCTGTCCCCATCCTCTCAAGTGGACACATGTCTTAGCTTCCAGAACCAGTGAGGGATCCAAGTGCTTCCCCCAAGCATAGCAACAGGTGGGAACTGATAAGCATGTGTTCATTGAATGAATGAATACTGAGTACCTTTGGCAAGCAAAGCCCAAGCACATAGGGAAACCAAAACAGTTAAGTAAAATGACCTGAGCAGAGAACACTCCCTGACATTGATAACTAGGACTGGGCTTACCGGTGACCACGTTGTGCAACATCCTGATGCAAGGTCACACTCAGAAGGAGACGAGGCTGAAAAGGGACTTTGCTTATCAGTAGGTGTCAGAATCGTGGTTTTAATTCTACTTCATCTTATTAATTTATCTTTTTTCACCTCTGGGTTTTCAGTCTTCAAAGAAAACAAGGAGGAAAGTGAATTCTCTATAGATAGAGGACTTATCCATCCTTCAAGGACCTGAACAAATTTCATGAAGTTCTTTGGGACTTTCTCTCTCTCTTGCCATCTTTTGGGGACATATCTTGGCTTAACTCTTTCCATAGACCACTCTGTACTAGCCTGACTCCCCAGAGGGGGGAAATGCTTTATCTTTGAACCCTCTACAAATCCAACAATAGGATATGGCATAAAATAAGTACTCAAAGATGTCCCGAATTGGAGAACATTTTCATCCTAATAATGGTCCACATTATCATTAGAAAATGAAATATGTTCAAGGACGTGTAGTCCACACTGACGATAAGATTTGGTATTCTGACTTCATATATGAATAATCACATTTTTAAAACTGTTTAAGAATACATAGAGATCCTCTTGAGACATTCAACAGCTCAGAAACAAGAAGGGATGTTTCCTCAAGATTAAGAGATTTGAACAGAGATTTGGGTGGGGGGGACACATTACCCTTTTGAAAACAGAAAAAACACATTGGTCCTTTATCCTCCACCAGGACACGATTAAATAATTATCTCCCGAGGATTCACTTGTTGGAAAAGGAGACCTAAACATTTTATGCAAATAAAACCAAGGCAATTTATAGCACCAAAGGAACAATATAAAGAAAGTAAAGGGAATAAATTCTTTAGCTTAACCAGTTTGTTATCAGTCTTGAGTAATATTATTTTGCTGGTTTTTATGTTCCATAAGTTACTGTTTTATGGATTTTTTATCAATCAGGGGATGATAAATAAATAAAAACTTACAACATGTCAAAAATTAATTGAAGAAAAGATTTAGAAATAGAAGATTGTGATTCCACATGTATTTGAATATATTCAGGTACAAAAATTGTCCCTGGTTCCTGTGTCTTCTACAGCCTGTGTGTCTCTGTACACAGCCCATATTTTATTTTCCATAATTTTTTCAGTAGATTTGATAAACTTCATTGAAGGAGAATGGGAACAGAAATGGACTTCACCCATGACCAGACTCCATCTTTTTTGTGCCAAAACATTTGTTTTATTTTTAGTAATTTCTGTTGGTATTTAGGCTTTATATGTTATAGTTAAATTATAATTTGATTCTGTTCCAGGTATTTACTGCTTATTTTTCTCTGTACTTTATGATGTAGATCAATAAATACAAACTTGGTTTTCCAGGGTTTTTTTTTCATTTTCTCAATAATTTCCACTATGTTCAGTAAATTTCTAATTCATTTCAATGGGTTTTCATCTTGCATAACTTTTTCTATAAAATTTGGAATTACCAAGTATGAATATTAGCACTGGTTTTATGTTATGCTTATAATTACTGCAACAACGTCTTAAAAATCATGGAGACTTTAGCTCATATTCATGTAGCCTCCTGCCTGACATAGAGAGACTCTTATGTGTAGTGATTTTACGGTCACATGTTAATGTCGTCCCTGTTTCTCAGGCTCTGGGTGGAGTCCGTCCGACGTCAGTGCCTTTCTTGACAACTGAGCGCGCTGTGCCCCTCCAGGTCCGTGTCTCCTTGCTCTCTTCCTCATCTACTTTTTGACCAGAGCAAAATTAATTTTTTCTTTTTGTTACAATACTCTCACTGTTAATAAAATAACTTTTGTGCCTTCTAAAGCCCTGCTGTTTCCTCCTGGGGTTTTGAGGCTTCACCGCCCAACCTTGTCACCCTCAGCAGCCTCTCCCTTCTCTGCTTGCCTCCAGCCTTTCCTGGCAGTTACTACATTTCTCCAGGTTCTTCCTCTACCAGACGGTCTACACCGGGTCTCCCGTCTTTGATTTTTAGAAGTACACTGTGTGATTGTTCCTTCAACGTCATTATCGTTGCAAGAAGCCTAACTCCAAGGCATATAGCACTTTCAGTAAAGAAAAATAGGAAAGAAAATACAACAGGTATGTTTCCCTTCTTTCTTACATATAATTCTGTTTCTGCTAATCCATGGATGCTCAAATTCCCTTCTCTGTCCCTGTCTCCACAGTAGCAGGTGGTGCTGGGGTTATAGGACAGAATGCCTCTCCGGGAGGGCTCAGGATGCTGCTCACTGATGCCGCCTGTCTCTAACTGGCAGGGTAGACACTATGCTTGTCCACGTGATAGGTACCTGGGGACGGGTGCTCTCAGAGAGGGAGTTTTCCTGCCAACCACTTCCCTTTGGTGGGGAGCCCCAGTCATGATGATTTGGGGCCTGGTGTCCTGGGCAAACGTGTTCCATCCCTGTGTCTAGGCAATTAAGAAAGAAATTCTGAAACTGCCTTTATTTTCATAGCTTCTACCCCATTTTATTTTCCAGGTGGTTGCTCATTAAGATTTATATGGTTCAATAGTAATAACAATAATAGTAATAAATAATATTACATATTCAAGACAGTACCTCCATCTTGTTTTCCCATAACCTGTTCCCACCCATGTCTGAAGGATCATTGTTTGATCTCACCTGGAGTCTTGCCAAGAGAACAGTTTCAACATCCTAAGTAAGAATTCCACCGGGCGACCACTACCATAAAAAGTCCAGAGGATGGACTCTAGGCCATGTGGAAGAGAATAAGGCACTTCGCAATTTGTATAAATTTGTAGGTAGTTATATGTAAGTGATTTGGCAAAGTTGTCCTCTCCCCGTTGGTGCTTCTACTGAACATAACTGGCAATATCAATTGATTGAATCCCGCTAATATACCATGTATTTAGATAAAGACCTGGAAAATTAATAATAGCAACCATTAGAAACTTGAACAGTTTCAAGTGCTGTGCATTATGGCAGGTTCTTTACGTATGATGAGTATCTCCCTCCCTCCCGCGTCAAACAGCCTCTGGGTTGTGTGATATGTTCAACCAGATGAACGCACAAAAATGAGGAAATATAAAAGGTAAACAACGTCTAAAACCAGCCCCTACAGATTCTACTGCTTTGATATGTATTTCTCCAACAGAAGACTGATCGGATAAATTTCCAGTGTTCAGGATATTTTGAATATTTCACCAAATGTGCATTTATCCAAACAAAAATCAGAGTCCTGTTAAATTATTCACTCCCGAAAATGACCTATGCTTATTTACAAAGCAATTCTTTAAAAACTTAAAAATATTTTTGTAAAAAAAATGAAATAGCATAAATAAAAATATTTTTGTGTATTGCCATGTTGTAATTTCCCTTCGGTATTCAACATCATTATCATTGCGAGACATTTTCAGTTCACTTACTCTGCGTGTGTTTGCACACACACGTGCATGTGTGTGTTTGTGTGTGTGCCTGTGTGCATTTGTGTGTGCATGTGTTTGAAATCTTTTTCTATTTCTATTGTGTAATATCATAGTGTGTTTCGGCAGATGTGTGAATTAAATGTATATACGCCACAACCAATTCCAAATGCAGTTCCCTTCCATAGGTTTCTTAATTTAGCACAGACATGGTTTCCACGAGGCTGGGCTCCCTCAAAACTGCCTTATTTTGTGGCAACAATTTTAACTCCGATGTTACACTTCGTCGCCAGTTGACAAGAGTCTCCATAGCCTTGCCAGATCTTTCACCTCCCGACACAATAAAGGTAGTTGATTGTCTGAACTAGTGGAGTTCTTTATCGGAAGCATCTGATGAAAAGGAGGCGGGCCTGGCTCCTGCAGCTGTTGGTGAAGTTTGCCCCCAGCCCCCGGGACCACGCAGTGGCCGTGAGCTCCCTCCTTCCTACACACCACACACAGAAGCTCGGACTCGGGAACAGAACTGATGATTTACAGGGACGCTTTTCGCCCTAACAGAAACATTCTACTTCCCTTTGGGGCCTGGGAAGGTGCCTTCCGCAGTCGCGCTTGTGAGTCATGGCCTTGGGCAGCCTTCATTTTCACCAGGATCGCGGAGACGAGGGGCGACAGAGAGTGTCTCCGGTTGACAGAGACGGGGGGACACAGACAAATGCTGTGCGGGCTGGAAGTTCGGACAGAAAAGCACCGCAGGATGAATGGGTGTAGCTGATGAATCTGCACTAACAGTAAAATGCCCTGGTTTCAAGGCCCGTTGGCGCTCGTACACGTTGTCAACATTAAAGGAAGCGGGGCAGCCAGTACGGAGACTCCACACAACTTTGGTGACATTTTTGTAAATACACGTTTCTTTCAATGAAGACATTAGAACAGACGCTCCAAACATTTGAGGTCCATGTGAATACTTCTCAGCAGACCTGCACCTACGGGCTTCCCAGAGACGTCACCAGGACACCTTTGTTGAATGGACACATGTCCCGAGGAAAGGGCATTTACTGACTTTTGACGAAACACGCCCTCTTACGGCACATTTTTACCCCTCACTCCTCCCTCTCTCTCTTCATCCTGAGTGACAGCGGCCAAAAAGTTTATTGCAAGTTTGGCGAAATGGGCGGCAGTGGTCAGTTATGAATACATCAGCCCAGGGGACAGGGTGTGGGGCTCAGTGACACCCTTGACCGTGTTACAGTCGTTGCTAAGAGAGCAAAGTTCCTCAAAGTTCTCATCACAAGCAAACACTACTCTGTAACTCTGTGTGGCGACGGGCGTTAACTGAACGTACCAATCATTTCACAATATATATGCAAATATCAAATCATTATCTTGTACACCCGAACTAATACTGTGCCTCGCGTCAACTATGTCTTCATAAATAGGCGAGTCATTATTAAATAATGAAATAGACAGTTGAAGATTTATGAATGAACACGCACGACAAACCACTGAAGAAAGAGGACCCAGACCATTCCCTAAACTTGCTACTGGGACCGCTGGCCTCATTTCTGGAACATACTTTATATCTGCCCAACCACACACAGCCTGCTCTCCACTTTGTGCATGCAGGTCGGGGGTGTTTGGGGGCCTTCGGCCTCCCTGACTCTGGCTGGGTCGTGAGGTGGCCAGCAGGGCCCGCGGCATGAATACGTCCCCAACCACTGTCCAGTCTGTGGGGCCGGCTCCTGCCACCTTCTCCTGGCTGAAAGCTCTTTGGTTCATCCATGGGCATGATCACCCTGAGTAGGAGCTCTTACTCTCTTGTACTCAGAAAGCGTTGAGCACAGAGAAGTGGGTTATAACCAGCCATGTTTCAGATTTAACCACGCGTGAACCTAAGAACTCTGCTCACTGCACATGTGGACACGGCCTCATGAGGCCAGGGTAAGGCTAGACGTACAAGGCGGACATCTCCCCAGTCCGTCCCGCGTCAGTGTGAAATCAGTCCCTGAGGGGAGGCCATCCAGGACAGCGGATAAAGAGAAGGGGGTGTGGCGATAACAGAGACAAGCCAGGACCGTCCCCTGGCACTAGGGCCTGGGATCACCGCCCTTCAAGACTCAACGAGTCTGGGCCCCAAGGTGGGCACTGCAAAGGCTCACAGGTCTCCTTCTTCTGAGGCACCCGCGTCAGTGCGCACCCGCATCAGTGTGCAAATGGCAAGGCCAAGTGAACCCACATCCACCTTCTTCCTGTGCACTGTGGATGAAAAGGAAAACCAAAAAACAGAGGAATTGTTCAAGGGAGACTGGAGGCATCAAAGGGCTTCCCGGCTGCTTTTTTGGGCTCGGTCTCTTTAATGCCTTTGCTCCTGGAAAGTGGATGAGCCGCTGTATGTATTCTCCATGTGAGGGGCTCAGCCAGGACGGGGGCCTGTGGGACTGTTGGAAGATCTGGGGGACAGGGGTCAGGCATCTGCGGACAGGGGGCTCTGGCCCGAAGATAACATGAGATGGGAGTGGTCAGCCTGAAGCCCTGCACACATGCTCTGGGCATCCTGAGCAGGGGTGAGGTGGGCTCTCACACGACTGCCTGGTGCTGTCCCTGCAGAGTCTAGAGAGGACGGGCCTCTGGTCACCAGTCACTGCCTGAATCATTTGGGGGCTGCTCCCTCAGCCCACCCAGCCCACCCAGGGCCACACCTGGAGGGGAATTTTGCAACTCCCTCCCTAGTGTTAGAAGGGAGAGCTCTGGTGTCGGGTCAGCAGCCCACTCCCTGCATGGGTGCATTTGACAAGTGCGGGAGCCACACCCGGCCACTCAGCCATCCATTCCACTGAGACATTGGGGCTGGGGTATCACAGAAATAGCAAGGAAGCAATAACCCGCTAGTTAAAGGGTTCTGAGTCACCTGAAGGAGTATCTCGGTTACCCCAGATTCTCGGGAAGGGCCATCTGAGGCAGCTCCGTTTTCTGGGAAGAGGTTACCCCTCCCGTGAGCAGACACCTTGACCTCGTGGTTCTGTGGCTCTGCTGCCGCTAACCTTTGACCTCAGACACTAGAACTCAAACTCAACTCTGACACCCTCTTCTAGGCTCCCAGCCACATGCTGTAACAAATCAGATGAGAAACAAAACGAAACGAAAGCCTGGGCCCTGTGAGGACCTCCAGTACCTGTGCGCGCACACTTACACGGCCTGTTCCCCATCCCCGCGCCCCACGTCTCTCCATTGCGCTCAGGTGGGTGGATCGGGTACCTTAACATTCTAGATGGAACTTCCCACGATGTTGCACCTTTCTTCTTTCTGATTAAGTCATTTTACAAAGAATTCCACCCTTTATGAGAGCCTCAGACCATCCTGAACGGGGTTGTATGTGCTTTAAAGTACCTCCAGGAGCAGAACTAAGTACCTCGTATTAATGAAATAACGTAGTGCTCTGAAAACCCTATGAAGTAGATGCTGTTATTATCCTATTTTGCATAGAAGGAAACTGAGTTTGAATGATAGCTGTTTGCCAGAACGTGCAACCAGTGAGCGCTTACCCCAGAATTGAACCTGGATCCGCTGATCTCTATAAACAGGCTTTTATGATCTCACATTGCACTGTATTATTTAAACACAGCTGCACGTATGCTGACTTCCTCCAGACTGGCCATTATTTGGAGCTCTGTCCCCCCCCCCACCTTTTTTTAAATAAGCTTTTTAGTACAAAGACTTCCTATATACCCCTCCCCTAGATTCTCCCACTGTTAGCATTTATTTTACATAGGTAGATTTTTCACAAATAATGAACCAATATTGATCTTACTATTTTTGTAAACTTTATTCATTTACTTATTTTGAGAGAGAGAAAGAGAGAGAGTGTGTGTAACTGAGGGGAGTGGGCAAAGAGAAGGAGAGAGAGAATCTCAGCAGGCTCCATGCTGTCAGTGCAGAGCTCAATGCAGGGCTCAAACCCACGAACTGTGACGCCATGACCTGAGTTGAAATCAAGAATCAGGTGCAGGGCGCCTGGATGGCTTAGTCAGTTAAGCATCCGACTTCGGCTCAGGTCACGATCTCGTGCTTTGAGGGTTCGAGCCCCGCAGTGGGGTCTGTGCCAACAGTTTGGAGCCTGGAGACTGTTTCGGATTCTGTGTCTCCCTCTCTCTCTCTGCCCCGCCCCCCTCACCCCGCTCATGCTCTGTCTCTCTCTGTCTCAAAAATAAATAGAAACATTAAAGGAATCAGATGCTTAACTGACTGAGCCACCAAGGCACCCCTGACATCTTAGTATTTATTAACTGAAGTTTGTACTTTATTCATATTTCCTTAGTTTTTACCTGAGCTCATTTTTCTGTCCTGCCATCCCATCCAGGGTCCCATGGCATGTTTAGTGGTGTCTCTTGAGGCTGCTCTTACTGAGGCAATTTCTCAGACTTTCCTTGTTTTTGATGATCTTGACAGTTTTGAGGAGTAACAGTCAGATATTTTGTAGACTGTCCCTCCATTTGACCTAGTGTGATGTTTCTCTCCTGGTTAGACCAGATGTTGTGTCTCTGGGAGGAAGACCCCAGAGGTAGAGTCCCACCCTCATGGCTCCATATCAAGAGTCTCCATTTATGACTGTCGATATTGACCTTGATCACCGGCTGAGGTCATGTTCATGGGACTCTCCAAAGAAAGGTACTTGTACCCCCTTCCATCCCGTCCTCCTGAGAAGGAAGTCTCCAGGCACAGCCCATATGTAAGGGCTGGGGGCTTCTGCTCCTCCTAACTCGAGGGTAGTCTGTCTACATAATTTACCTGACATTCTTCTGCATGGGAGCTTTGTTTCCTCTCCATTCATTCATTTATTTCATCTTTTATTTATATAAGTGTGAACTCACTGATGATTATTTTGCATTTTGGGCTTTAATCTGATACTAGATGACTTATTTTGTTTGCTCAGTCATTTTTTCATCTGTGGCCATTGGGAGTTTTCCAGGATGGCTTCTGTGTCCCTCTGACATGTCCTCCGAATTGTGGTATTTGAGCACTTCCTTTCTCTCTGGACCTACAAGATGTTCCAGGCTCACCTTCTCTTTTTCCTGCCTGTGTCTAGAATCGGTCATTTCCCCAAAGGAACCCTAGTTCCTTTTTTCAGGAGAACAGTGTCAGAAACCAAGCTCTGCCTTCCGAGTGATCTCGCTGTTCCTGGACAGCACTGCTTTTCGGCCACTCAGCAGCCAGAACCAGGAAGCACACGTAGGTATACTACCTGCAAGAGACACACACATCTACAGTTACTTTTCCGTCTCTCAGTCTGCGTCTGTGTTAAGCTAAACCTGAGGTCACACTGACGTCTCCAAATCTGAGACAGCACCACTAAGAGAGCATACGTGGCTCCTTCTGGCCTTGTGCTCTGTTTCATCACAGAATGTGTTTCCTGTCGTCTCGTCCATGATGTAGGTCTCCGTCTTCGAATACTCACCCACAGCAGTTCACTTCTTCTCTCCCCATTTATGCAGCTTTAGAATAAGATGACAAGTTTCATCCGAATTGTGTGCGAAAAAAAAGAAGGCTGACTCCAAGTGAGAGTTTGAAAGGCCCTCTTCTGCTTCAAGCTTCAAGGTAAGGAGTTTCACTGTCTCGTGGGGCCACTGGGAGGACTTTGATGTCTGCAGTCTGTCCTCAGCTCTGCTCTAAACACGTGAAGTGGGGAGATGGCTTAGCTGAAGTGAGGCGATCCATATTGCTATGTGTGAGTCTGCATGTGAGTAATAGTGAGTGTTCTACCATCAGAGGCTCTTCTGCGTTTCCTGGATTTTTTACTTAAATATGAGAAGATGGCTCTTCCAGTGCTCCTCAGGCTCATTTCTTCAGGATTAACAGACAGGAATAAACATGTGATCAGCCTCTTACGATTGCTTGATTATTAATGTTACTACAAACATAGAGACCATAGCGACCTTTCCTCAGAGCCTCTGCATGGTCTTTATTACTCATAGACGACCTACTGAACTATCTCAAAAGTATCTGAAGGGCTTCCTGATCCTTGTGAGGTGGAGAACACCTCTGGGAGACAGAGAAAGGGCTCACCTGAAGCCAGGAGAATCGAGGGCCTTAGGAGGTGGCAGGCAGAATGATGGAGGAGGCAGAGAGCACCGACTCCTGGGGCTGAGGGCAGGCCAGAGTTCAAGGACTCTTCGGTTCACAGCCTAGAAAGGTGGCGGGGGGGGGATCCTTTCTTGAGGACAAAATACCATTCATCAAACTATCATAGATCATGACATTTTTCAGGTCAGTCATATTTGAAATATTCGGCCCATTTCTCTGTATATTTGTCAGGCAACTGTCCCAAAAGGGGGGCCGCCCTGTGGAGCTGCTCTCTAACTTCATACACGAGCCTCCTAGATTCATGTTGGAGTTGTCCGCTTCCTGTGCCTCGAAGTCACTGAGTCACAGGAATGAGGAGAACAGGTCATGCCCGAGGTGCGGGTCCCACCAACGAGGCCACATACCCAGCATGGATCCCCAGACTTCCTCCTTAAACTTGTGGCAAATGGGCTTGAATGCCACAGGAAGAATTTTGTAGGAGTTTTTCTAAGAATGAGACTCTCTAGACAAAAATGTACTAGAATTACACGTGGAACTTCCCTGCTGAAGTAGCCCAGCCAGACTAGCCCACAAGGAAGCTTATGTGTCGACAAGCACACACATTTACACACAGCTTCACATCAGCCTTTGAGGGGAAGGATTGCCAGATGTCAGAGAACAGTCTCTAATAAGAAAGAATAGATGTGAAACCAAAGAAAAGAGAACCTCAGAAACTTGTGGGAAACAAAAGTTATAGAAGAAAAGTAAGCAAAAAAAATGATATTTTCAGGACAAGGGAAGATTACTCAAACAAGAATGAGAATTTATCTGAAAGGGAGGAGAATTCAAAGAACCAAAAAGACCCCTTGCATACTGATGCTTGATGGCAGGTGCAGAGAGTCCAGTGGAAGGGCTGGGCGACAGTCTTGCGGAGATCCCTAGAAAGTAGAACAACAGTGGGATGACAAGATGGAAAGTGGAAGGAAAAGGGATAATCCTGTTGGCCAGTCCAAGCAGGAAGTCCAACGTCTGCCTAATAAGAGACCCAGGAAAGGAGAAAGAAAGAAAGAGAGTGAGGAAATTATCCAAGAACGAAATTGGAAACATACCCACCACTGGAGGATGTGAGCTTACAGGTTAAGACGCTGTACTGAGGGTCCAGATTCACAGTCGCAAAGGAGCCCACACGGAGACACACAATCCTGAATCCAAAACACATTGGAAAGCTGGGGAGAGGTCACATGAAAAGCCTGAGGATCCAGAAGTCCAATGAGCTTTTATGTGTGTGAGTATCCAAGAGAAAGCACTTCCAACATTCTGAGGGAAAGTGATTGCCAATGTGGCATTCTATCCAGTAAACTAATAATAAAGTAGGAGAGTAAGAATAAGAAAGTAATAAGAGACAAGGTGTTGTAGAGCCCATTAACCACATCCCTGCCCCCATTTCCTTATCAACAGAATCACAGTTTTGCTAGTGACAGTGGAGTGCCCGGAAAACCACCACAGCCCCTAGGAGTGTTGGTGTCACATAAATCTGCTGATGGGAGGTGAGCAGAGTTCTGCTGCTAAGGGTATTTTCCCTCCAAATAGAAGGACGAACACGTGCAAGGAGAAAGCTTGGCTCCTTCTCTCTGGATCGCAGACTTGAGGTCAGAGGCAAAGCCCAGGATGACATACAGAAACATGGGGTGGATACACCACCTTGATGACGTAGCAGACACCACACCACACCACACCCGAATATCTTCCACGCCTCCTGCCGAGTCGGAAACCAAAGGAAACCCTAAACTCTTTGGCTCTGCCATAAGGGTTATATTTTCAGCTACCAGCAGCCAAGTGCAGCCCAGATGTGTATCTGTCAACGATTCGCCTCCTGCGCGTTCCTGCCTATGAAGAGACTTGTGTGCTCTGCACCTAAATTCAGGTGGTAAACCAAGACAGCAAAAGGCCGTGGGATTCAACGCAGGGAACAGGATGAAGGATTTTCCGACATGATGATGATGGAGACAACTCCCTGGATAGCCCCTGTGTGGCCAGCCCGGGGGGGGGAGACCCACCCTAGCTGCATCAGGAGGAGATAAGGCTCTAGATGGCATGTTCAATAATGCAGTGCAGAGGTCACATGATGGAAACGTTCTTCTGGTAGAGTAAATATGTACATAAAATAAATAATCAGATAAGAGCACTGGTATCTCCAGGGTAAACAAACAAAAACATTCAACAAAGAGGGAAGGCAGGCATCACACCTATGAGCCTCAGTTACGGGTAATGTTCATGTTGCCATTATCACGGAGACACTGGGTATTTTCTCTCCAAGTTATAATGTACCTGCTTTCGGAGGTTGGGGAGGAAATGCCATCACATCTGGAGTGGACATGAGTGGTCTAAATTCTCACCTTCAACCCAGAAAGTTGACAAAAATATAGGGGCGCCTGGGTGGCTCAGTCGGTTGAGCATCTGACTTCGGCTCAGGTCATGATCTCACAGCTCGTGAGTTCAAGCCCCACGTCGGGCTCTGTGCTGACAGCTCAGAGCCTGGAGCCTGCTTCAGATTCTGTGTCTCCCTCCCTCTCTGACCCTAACCCACTCGCATTCTGTCTCTGTCTCTCTCAAAAATAAATAAACATTAAAAAAAGAAAAGAAACAAAAAGTATAGCAATATGGGAATATAATTCAGAAATATGGAGGGAAATCAGAATAATAGATAAATATCAAAATAAATAGCTAAAAATTGAAAGTGGCTACTTGTGAGGTTAGAACTAATGGCAACTATTGTCCTCAAAACCTGTAGAACTGCTTGGTTTTTACAATCTAAGTGAATGTGTAATTTTGATAAAGCAAAACAAATTAAAGGACTATATTCTGGAGGTGCTAACGTTACATTTATGGTAACACCTTCAGGTTTTCTAAAATATGGAAAGGTTTCTTTTCCTCATCGCCTGGGTCAATGTTTAATTCTGTGTCTCTTTCATTTTAAAATATCTCCAGTCTAGGGATAAACAATCAAAATGAAAAAAAGAAAGAATGAATAAAAGATAATATCAGATTTCAATGTGCAACTTCTCTGAGCTAAGACGTCATCTGTTTCAGAGCATAGCAAATATACACACTTAACACCTGTATGAAAAATGACCAGGACAGTTTGCCATTTGTAGAAAATGGCCCCACTGAGATGTACCCAAACACCACAGTGCATGAGTATTGTTGCAAACACAAAACCCTGCAGAAGGCCCTCCATTCCCACCTGCCCCAAATTTCCCCTCCTTAAACGTGTTGTGTTGAATCTGTGTGTCTTACAAGAATGAAATCCAGGTGTGTGGGCTGCGTTCACCTCTGGAGGCTTTGGGGATTGGTTCGTTTCAAAGCCCGCTTGGGTTTTTGGCTGGATTCACCCCCCTTCTCTTCCTAAGACTGTTTCTTTGCTGCTCATCAGCTGGGATCAGTCCTCACTCCTGGAAGCCATCCACACTTCTTACGCCTTCCACACAACCCCACTCCCGATGTTTTCTTTGGGCTTTGCACTCATTGGCACGAATGACTACTTTGCTGCTTACGTTATTTGAATTATTTTGTCTCTTCTCTCTTTTATGAAGCGATGGTCATTACACACTTATGCCACAAATCCACTATGTGGACGAAAACAATTCAGAAAGATAGGACTCTTTCACAGCTGCTTAAGGTCGTCGCTGAAGCAAAGTGGTATTAAGTATTCTTCCCTATTCCCTAATTACTGGATATCCTACTTCTTTTCCACTAAACAATTACACCAAAAGAAAAGAGCTCCTCTGATATACTCAAACTATTTAAAGATACTATCTCTAAGCCGATTACTCTAAAGTTCTATGTTGCTTTTATGTACGTTTTGCCCTTTTGCTGTCCCAAGTCATCACCGCGACGCGAGTTTGCAGGGGCCCCAGAGCTGGTGAGCGCGCCCTGGCGTTGGGCTGGACAGCAGCTCTTACTATACAGATGGCAAACTGTTAGCATGTGAGAGACAAATGAAAATGAATATCGGACGTGACAGAAATCAGGTATTCACCTGGGCTACTCCTGTGTGTCTCCTCTTTGTCTAACCATGCACCTTCGGAGAAGCAAAGCCTGAAAGATGGGTTCCCGAACCATCTTCCCCTTGGGAAAGAGCACACATCTCGTCTCCCACGGCCTGCACCCTGGCCCTACTGACCACTGCTGTAAACCCCTTCTCGTCACTCACTTGGTCTTTTTTTAAGCATCCCATTAAAGCAAAGCTAAGTAGACTCCATATACATTTTTTAAAGGCATGCAGAGGGGAAGGAACAAACAGAATGAGTAGGTGGCGTGTGTTCTCACAATGCAGAGCGGCAATCTGATGAACAAGAGAGGAGGGTGCTGCCTGCTGGGTTATCAGTTGGAAGTCCCTCCCCGTGTCACCCAACCTGATTCCAGTCGCCCCACCATTACGGACTCGTTCCTTGAGGACGTCATTTTTAAAACTCCAAGAGCCTCCTTTTACCCTGTAAATGTCCCTAGACGGGGTCTTACTCTGCGCTCACATCATTATTATGCGATAAACCTTAGGAAGAGTCAGTCACTCGCTGAGAAATCTTACATTAGTCTGGAAGGAAGACGGGGCTTTGGGCTTTGCTGAGAGAAGCGTCAGGAGGGGATCACAGTAAAATATTGCTCTTCATAACTTCACACAGGGCTGGTCCCACATCTGTTATCCTGAAAAAACAACCAAGTTCAGCGTTAGCCATTTTGGGTAATTTTTTTTTCCCTCTTTCTTTTCCTGATCTGAACATTCAGTTGTTTCTGGAATTATGACTTACTTCACCTGGGGACTCGAATGGAATTCAGGTCACTGGTGACTTCCACTGCCTAATTTGAAAGGGGGTAAGATTGGTGGTTAAAGACAAAATCCTGACTCTGGGGGCAGGGGGCACATTGTTTAGCAAATGCTTCATTATTTTAGAATTTCTATATTCCTGAAATTTTGTACCCCTTCCCGACATGAGGAAAACACAAAGTCAGCATTTCATCACAGCTCAAGAAACCATTTTGATCTTGATTAAATTTTTACAATTCATCCTTTATGCTGAAACTAGTGAATCAAACACGATTGTAGTCTAGAAAAGCCCAAAGTCAGTTTTACTTCCCAAACGGGCCTATAAACCCTCACCCCAAACCTGGGAGTCAGACGTGTGTCAGGCTCAAGTTTCTTATTCAGGCATTAGGAAAGATACAGGGCACAGGTACTGCGCTTGGCATGACATCCGTGGGTCTGGGGAGCGCCCGGCCGTCACGCCCAGCAGTGCGCGAGTGGACGCCCACGGAGCGAAGGCTGCGCTACGACCAAGGGTCTCCATCTGCCCAGGCAGGTGTGGCTGTCTCACAGCTTCGGAGCGGGGCGGGTTTGCCTACAAATGGGCAACTAAACAAACACACAAAAATAGTTTTTCAGCGTGTTTTGGACTTCTGAATTGCAGATGACAGATTGTAGACCCATATTTTTATTGCTGCTATGTATGTGGAAGGCTCTTAACAACAAAAAAAAAAAAAAAAAAAAGAAAGAAAGAAAAGAAAAAAGGAAGGAGAAGAAAGAAAAGAAGACTCAACTAGTCTGTGAAATGGTCATCTTACTTTCCACAGCCCTTCCGGAGAGAGGGAAGAGGCAAAGTCAGAGAGATCCCGGATAAAGGTTTGAGTATCGGTCCCATAAGGTCCTATTATTCAAAAGATAATAATTAAAGCAATTCTAAGAAAGGCAAGTGAGTTCATTTATTTTGGAGAGTCATAAAATGTAAATGCAACTAAATAAATTCTTTAGCTGTACCAATTTATACAAGCAGTAAACCTAGGGTAACTTAGCAACTACCGCCTCAGAAGAATAAAGTATGTTTAAGAATATGCATGATTGTCTACCGAAAGTCATGGGACTATAACAAAAGAAAATTAATCTAATGGTCAGTCTGCTAATAAGGATGTTCAAATGAAGCATAATTGTGTAAATTATTAGATGTCAGGGTTACTTTGGCAGGTTCCAATTACCTTGGCATGTTCTAGAACCTATTGCTAGTAGATCATACCAGTAAAGCCAAGTGGAGAACAAACAAACAACACAGAGCTTTTGGACCAGAAAGTTCTCTGCTGTTTCTAATGTAGATTAGTTCTTGGGGAGAAGAGGGGCAGGGAAGGGCAGCAGACCTGACTTTGTGAGAATGAAACTAGAATTTTCTATATCAAAATAGTTGTTAAGTATCAGCTGACTTGGTGATCAGAAGACCAATTTTCCATAGAAGAGAGGAAAACAAAAGAAAACATTTTTAAGTAATTGTAAGCACTAAGTCATGGTCAGGCTATCTGGGCTGAGAGCCGACCTTTCAAATTCTAGGCTCAAGAGTAGACACAGCCTATCATGTCGCATGCCAAACTATCTCTGTGTTCGTGATCCCGAGGGCTTGGTGTTAAGACGGGTCATTTCACAGAGGCCCAGGTCCTGTACACACAGAAACACAAAAACTTAAGGCGACCACTGAGCTCCCGTGAGTTTGAAGGCTTGTATTAAACTTGGCTTTGGCCTGATACCGTGACTTCCACGCAGCTTTTAAACTATTTTTAACTCTGTTATAAAATACAGTGCACCGAGAAGCAATGTCGCAAGCAAGGGTCCTCTCAAAATACTGAAAGAAGTGCTAGACGTGCCATCTGGAAACCCCAAAGGGCAAAATGAGAAGGGAGAATCACAAGAGAATGAGAAGTGTGAGGTGGGCCTGTAGGTCACAGGGATGGAGCAGGTGGCCAGGGGAACGTGGTCTGGTAAACATCTTAAATGACTGCATTTCTCATGAGGAAAGACGTCGGGCTGATCATAAATGCCAAGGAAAGTCAGACAAAGGAAGAAGTGCACACACACACAACACTGCGTGTTCATTGACTTTGCATGGGATACTTACTGGCAAAGACATCCTCATTACTGGCAGAGGTAAACGTTCGTGTTTCTAGGGTGTACGCGATCCAGACTGATAGGCAAATTATTGAAATAATTCTTATCTCTAATTTTAAGGTGCTGTCATGTACGTGAAACAAAAGCAAAGGGGTGTCCTTTGATGCACTTTACAGCTCAGTGTCACCTGATAGGTTTGTAATCATTTACATGTGCAAATGCCAATCGGTTATTAGAAGCAACCTCCAAAAACACATTCTGTTCTATCTTGATTTCACTTTTCCTTTTGTTTAAGGAAAGTCCTTGGCACGTAACAAGGCTGTGCACCCTCCTCTGAAGGTTGAAGTAAGCCCTGTGTTCCAGAATAGTCTCCTGATTCCTGGGGTGACCACACCACAACTTTCTGAATTTCAAAATGTGGTGAAATCCAGATGGGAAACCTGGCCTCTTCCGAGGCCCTCTGATTTGTGTGTGCACTTTTGCTGTATTAGGACTGGAGTCTGGTGAAGACACACTGTGCAAGTTTAGAAATCAAATCTGATTAACGAGAAAGACCCAGTATTATAATCAGTACTTCACATGCTCTATAGGCCCGGACAAAATATTGAATAGTAAAGACCAAAATCGGTGTTGGTAAGGCTTTTGGAGCTGATGCCACATTTTATTTGTTTTACATATATAAGTATATGTCCATATTTATATGTATTTCACCCTGAAATGATAACTATTAAGGTAAAATGGGAGCTTTGCAAAGGTAAATTTCAGAGCCTGGAGTATGGGAGGGGTAACGACAGAGCTGGCTGCTCTTCAGACCAAGACAGCTCCAGGGTAAGGTTCTGGAGACTGAGAAGGAGCACTGTGTTCTCTACGACGTGGGGGAAGAGCTATAAATGAGACACGGAAACATTACTCAGTGTATTAAAGTGTATTAAATGTCTAGGACAATTAAAATATTATTTGTTGACCAAGCCCCTAAAATGGGCAAAGCCTGAACCAGCTCTTTCTGGGGATGGACATGAATAAGTGGCCTTCTGAGGATTCTACCTTAGACGGTGAAAACAATCCAAAGGCACTTCAGAGAGCAGAAGGTATGCGATGATGTTCTCCACTTGGGGTGCACGGAGGATAGATATTTTACAGCGCACTTTACAGTTAAAGCACGCGCACATATACTGTGGGCAAGCCCTCTCATAGATTAGAAAATTGGTCTTTAGGAAGGTTGTATAATTATCATGAGGTCATCATGAGAAGATGTGGAAGAGATTGGACTTGAACTCAGGACTTGTGAGCTCTGAACCAGGCGCTCTTCACGACAGCATGATGCTTCTCTTGAAACGGAAAGGAGGAGGGCAGTGTTCCCCTCATTTCAGAATAAAATGAGGGAAAGGAGTTTATGTCACACTGGGCATAATTAGAACTGAATTCAAGGTATTTCTCCCAAAATCTGGTCTTCAGCTCAAGTCTGGTTGGCACACCAGCAGCTCAGCATCACCTGCAAACTTGTTAGAAATTCAGATTCTGGGACCCCGCTCGGGCCCCACGCACGGAATGAAAATCAGGGTTGAGCTCAGAGAGAACCTTGGTTCTGGAAGCTTCCTGGGGGTCTCGTGCCCTCCCCGCACAACCCTCAACTCAGTAGGTGGAATGATGTCCTCGCCGTGTGAAGCGGAACACCAGGAGTCTTCCCCGAGCCTCCTCCCCCTCAGCTTCTAGAACTGCAATCATCACGTCATGCCTGTTTCTCCAGAAAATAGTTCTCGAGTCTGTCTGTCTTCATGCATCTCCACTGTCACGCCCTGGCCAGCTTTTCACCTTGGCTACTACAAAAACCTCCTTACCACCTCCTCTGAGCCGTTTCACACCCAGAAATCTGAATGATATTTAACAAAATGAACATGCGGCCCAGCCCCCAAGCCTTGGCCGGCCTCTCCTTGCTGTCGGGATGAAGACCGAATCATTACAAGGTCTGCAAGGCGTCACAGTCTGGCTGTTTTCCCGGTGTCCACAGAGTGCACTGATAGTCGTGATGCAGCGATGGGTGCTGTGACCAGATAGCCCATTACAAAACCATAAACTCAGTAGTGAGACTGCATGGCTGCTGTTGTGACCACAAATAGAAACCACAGATGCCAAACCTTGATATGGAAAGGTCTCGGGTGACCCATTATATTGGAAAGCGAACAAGATTCAGGATCCTGGAGAGTCACTTTTGCCACGTGGTAGCCATGTGACCTTGGACAAGTCATTTCAGGGTTTTCCCGTAGAGTCAATAACATTCATTCTTTAAAAAAAAATATTTTTTTAATGTTTTTACTTGTGTTTTTGAGAGAGGGATACAGAGGGCCAGCGGGCAAGGGGCAGAGAGAGAGGGAGACACAGGATCAGAAGCAGGCTCCAGGCTCCGAGCTGTCAGCACAGAGCCCGATGTGGGGCTCGAACCCACGAACTGCGAGATCGTGACCTGAGCCGAAGTCAGACGGTTAACTGACTGAGCCACCCAGATGCCCCGATAACATTCATTCTTAATTGCCACACAGAGTTGTTCCAAAGATGAAGCAAGATCTACGAAAGCACATTGAAAACCAAAAGGTGCTCTGTAAAGTCTCTGGGTTCCCCTGGAAAAACAAAATGCACCTTCTCCCTTCCGTTGTGAAAAGTAGCTACCTTGTGTGCAGGTACTAGACCCTGTCAGTGTGGCACCTGGCAAAATCACTGTTGTTTTTGTGGCCCTTGCTGTGGCTTTGTGACGTCCTCTTGGCCAGAAGTCAGAGTTGCACAAGCACTTGGAATCGGAATTCCAGAAGCAACGGCACCAAGTACCTTCCTTTGTTCCACCTCGTCTGTGTCTGTTTCCAGCCACAGATTCACATGGGGCAAAAGATTCCTCTGACAGAGAGAATCTGAACCTCGCCCACTTTGGTGTTTTTATTGTATCAAGTTACATCCAGCTGGGTTCACTAGGCAACGTTAAAGAAGCCTTTATGGCTTGCTGGCCAACTTACAGTTGCCTTTGATTTAACCACAGGTTCTGAGAGCCGAGGTTTATAACCAGGCCAGGGAAATGGCCCTAACCCTTAAGTGCCCTGTTTTGAAGAAATGAAGTGGCATCGTGGACCCTGAAAACCTTTGGCCCTGAAGTTGCCTTAAAAGAGCCTAAAAAGGAGGAAAGAGCCATTGTCTCTTCATGTGGGAGCAGGGAGCTAAGCGGCCTCGGGGCCCTTAAACCCCCAGGGCACAGACTAGATGACCCTCCCTGGCCGACCAGCTCCCAACCACCGGCTCAACTCTCACCGACACCAGCCAAAAAGACTGGGAAATGGGTTTTAAATGTCTCTTTGGCATCATCGAATGGAAAGTGAGTAAGAAAATTCCTGAAACCAAAACTGAGGTGAACACAGGGACCTGTAACTCTGAAACAAGCCTTCTCTTTATAGGCTGAGTCTGGAGACCTTGCGTTCTGGTTTTCACGGCTTCTCAAGGCTCGGAGAACAGGATGCAAATTCAGGTGCCGCCACACTGCAGGCCACACCGCGCTTCCTGACAGAGACGGGCCCACCGACGCTCATAGTGGCTTCAGATGGATGACCTAGGCTTCTAAATGAATTACAGTGAAAACACTAGAAAAAACGCAAAGAAAGAGAAAGGAAAAGGTACATATTAGCAAACTAAAAAAAAAAAAAATCTGTAACGGAGATTATTAAGATCCAAAAGATAAGAAAGAAGCAAAAACTGAAACACTTTTTGCGTGGCTGGGAAAGAACATGGAGAAAAGGCACAGGCAATCCTGGGTGGAAGCACTCGGCAACAAATTCTAAACGCGATCAGGCTATGAAACGACTTTATGCCAACGAGTTCTAAACCTCAGGGAAATGGCTGGATTCCTGGAGAAATATGATTTCCAAAATTGACTCAGGGAGACACAGAAAACCAAACAGTGCCATAACCAGCACCGAACTGAATCACGGACTGTCCTCCAGCATCAAACGTTTTACAGGTGAGTTATGCCCAACCGGCAAGCAGCAGAGAAATTCACACCTATGCCAAGTATCCTAGGCAGACAAAAGAGAGAATACCCTCAAATCACTTTATGAAGTTAGCAGAGGCCTGATTTAAAAAAAAATACCGCAAGCACAATATGAAAAGACCACACCTTGCTAAGGAAAGTGGATACGAAACTTGAAATAAAATATTAGCAAAAAATCCAGCAATGTGCACATGTACACACACACACCAGACACACACACGTTCATGCATCAGAAACCAAAATCGAGTTGTATTTTTCTGAGGAGTACAATCTTGTTTAAACATTTAAGAAATCAAATAAAATGATTAACCAAAGTAACGATTTTAATTTGGAAGGTCACATGACCATCGCCATAGATGAAGAAAACGTACTTGATGAAACTTCCAACCTGTCCATCTTTTGAAAAAGCCAAACCGACAAGAAAAACCTCTTAGCTAAGTGAAAACAAGTAAACCAAACACGTGCATTTTTGGTCATTTTTTTCTTCTATTGTAAGTATCACTAAAGTAACCATAAAGGGACATTTACATTTTTTACAATTTTTTAATTCATTCATTCATTCAAAAAATTTTTGGGGTGCCTGGGTGGCTCAGTTGGTTGGGTGGCCGACTTCGGCTCGGGTCATGATCTCGCGGTCCGTGAGTTGGAGCCCCGCGTCGGGCTCTGTGCTGACAGCTCAGAGCCTGGAGCCTGTTTCGGATTCTGTGTCTCCCTCTCTCTGACCCTCCCCTGTTCATGCTCTGTCTCTCCCTGTCTCCAAAATAAATAAACATTAAAAAAAATATATTAAAAAAAATTTTTTAATGTTTATTTTTGAGAGAGAAAGAGAGAACATGAGCGGGGCAGGGGCAGAGAGAGAGGGAGACACAGAATCCGAAGCTGGCTCCGGGCTCCAAGCCGTCAGCCCAGAGCCCGACGCGGCGCTCGAACCCACAAACTGTGAGATCGTGACCTGAGCTGAAGTCAGAGGCCCAACCGACTGAGCCACCCAGGCGCCCCGTAAAGGGACGTTTCACAAGGCATAACCACAAAATGGCAGCGAGAATAGGAACAGAGGGTAGTTGGGTGGCCGTTGTCCTGGTCGCCCGGGACTGTGCGGTGGTCATGGGCGTCTGCCGTCCTCACCGTTTACGACAACGTCCCGCTTTGCAACCAGTGAGGCCTCGGTCTGGTGAACATGGGGTCATTACTGCAATGCAGAAATAATAGTGGACTTCAAAAACCGCCAGCGAAGCCGTGTCAATCGTCTCCCTAAAATCCTGAAACAACGTGTCTCACCCACGGTGAGAGCCCAAACGACCTCTGAGAGGCTGCACGAGCGGACACACATGCTTTCGCCTCCCTTGACCTGGCTAAGGTCATGCCCATGGTGCCCTTCCCCCCCCCCCCCCACCCCCCCGGACACAGCAGACACACGCAGGCTGTCCTCTCTGCTCAGGCCACTCTCTCCCTGCTGAGCCGCATTCTCCTTGCCCCCCTGCCTCGTCCCGCAGACGTCGCCCCTCAGGGAGCCCCACTGTGGCCGCACGACCTGAGATCGCTTCTGGTCATTCGACCCACACTCTGCCGCTGCCTTTGCTCTCTTCATGCTTAGAATCTGCTGCCTTGTCACAGAACTTAAGTTTTAAACTGTGTTTATAACCGGCCTCTGTGTCCCTCGATGACCGTGTAAATCCCGGGAGGGCTGGCATCTCAGACTCTCTGCTGTGAGCCTGGAGTGGTGCCTGATGCTTGGTGATGGCCCAATAAATGTTTCCGAATATGTGTCTCTGATGAGTGAAATCTGGATAGGAGGCTGGCAGGGCCTCCGCTCCCCCACTCCCCCCATCCCTCCTGGCACAGGTCCCTCCGACCATGGTGAAGACTGGAAATCGGGATCCCGAGGAGGCCGACAGGAGCCCTTGCGTGTTCACTCTCTGCTGCTGGAGACGGAGCAGCCTCGGACAACACAGCTCGACTGTCTTACAGTTTCTGTGGGTCAGGAGTCTGGGTGTGCGTTCGCTCGGGACCGCGCCAGGATGAAGCCAGGGTGGCCCAGTGAATCGTCCTCTGAGGCGTGGTGCCCTCCCAGAAAGGACTGGAGGTACAGTTGGAAGCAGGTGGACTGTCATGACCTTGTTCAGGACTGTGGGCTTTGTGTGAGGGCAGAGAGAAGCCCTGAATGTCTCCAAGGCGGTGACCCGGTCCGGTTGTCACCTTATCAGGATCGTTCCTGTTTTGGCACGGACACTGGATAGAAGGGGTCACAGGCGCCACTTTGCGTGGGCAGGAATGGCTCCTCTGCCCCGGACGGTGGCAGCCCGGGTGGAAAGTGGCCCGGAAGAGACACATAAGGCAGTGGAAACAACATAATACAAAGACTGAGTAGATATGGGGGCAGAGAAAAGGCCCGAGGGAGGTGGCACCACGTGCTGGGGCAGTGGACACGGCAGAAAGAGTTCAAGAGGGACGTAGGAGGTTGTGTTGGACGCGGCTTTGGAGCCCCCCTGAGACGCCAGTGTGGAGACGTCCAGCAGACGTCGGGTCAGACAGTGAGAACAGGCCCAGAAGCCTCCCACCTTTAGGCACGTGGGAGAAATGCTGACCGCCGGCCTCGTGCCTCACCTCGCCATCCCCTGGGGGCGCGGTTACGAGGACACCTGGCTGTGGCCCCGAGAGGAGAAGGGGCAGCAGAAGCCAGTGGCAGATAGGTTCCCAGCAAGTCACTTAATGTCTCTTAATGTTCTAATTTGTTAAATGGAGCTAATCATGCTGAGCTGCCTCAAGGAGATGTGCCGAAAATTAATTTACCATTTGAAGTCATTGAGACAGCACGAGCGATTACTTCTCATTTTATTATTGTTAGCGTGATGCCCGAGGGCCCTGGCCAGGGGGGTCCGAAGCATCAGGGACGAGGGCAGACAGGGGGGACTTTCAGGACTGGGCCTGGTGTCGAGAGTGAGATGGTCGTGAAGGTAGGAGTCAGGAGCACTGCTCCCCCCTTGCCGCACGTGCACTCGGGACCCCTCTCTCCTCCTTGTGCACGGAGCCTCTGGATCGCGTACAGCGGGATTTCGGGTGCTGTGTTTGCGGAAGGAGCCTTAGTGACAGGATGCTGGTCTGGGTGAGGTCTCTTCTCCCCTCCAAGTTGGAGTCCTACTCTGCCTCCCAGTCAGAAAACTCCCATCCCGTGCAACCACCAAAGCACCCCTGGCGAATCCCACACGTGACTCTCACCGCTGAGTCTGGCGAGGACCTTTCGTTTCTTGTCTCCCTCTTCCAGCATCCACCCCTGCTAACGCTTCCTCCTCCTGACACTCCTCCTCCCCCCAGATTCCTCGACGACACGTTCCTTGTCTCCTCCCGTGACCCCTGGTCATTAGCAAAACTGTTCTCTTTTCAAACCCGAAATGTTTCTGTGCCTCGGAACTTTGCCCTGAAACTGTTTCCTTACTTTGAAATGTTGTTCTGGATTTCTAGCAGCAAATGCTTCGGTGGCACCAGGATGTGACCACAAGCCTCAAAGAACCGTAGCGGTGAATGCAGGGCCCTCAGTGTCGTAAGAGGACGTGAGGCCCCCCACACCACACAGATGCAGGAAACGTTCAGCTGCGGCATCACATGAAGGTGGGGTCTCCGGAACGCGCCGTTTAGGACTGGATCGTGTGCACTAGGTTTTCAAGGGATTTTCGTACTGATTGCATTTACTGCAATATTTTCCGATGGCCAACTTGATGTCACGCGTGGGTATCTAAAGGGCGTCACAGAATCGGCACGGCCGAGGCGCTCACCTCGTCTTCTCCCAAATTTGCTGCTTCCACGGCTCCGTGAGCGGCAACTCTGTTCCTCTTATCGCAGGGACCAAAGCCCTTTCTCTGCCGCCCACCTAGACTGTCCAAGCACACCTGGCATCCGACCCCTTCTTCCACATCTGCTGCCTCCAGCCTAGAAGAGCCGCCAGCGGCTCCCACCTGATCATTCCGACAGCCTCCTCCCCACTTTCTGACAAAGTCTACTCTCAACAAAAGCATGGAGTGATCCTTTGAGGAACTAGTGTCTGCTCCTGGTATAGCTCTGCTCCAAACCACGCGATGGCTCCTAGAGTCACCAAAAATCAAGGGCAAGGTTCTCAGACTGGTGGACAATGCCCTGGAGGACAGGGCCCTCCCACCTCCCTGAGGTCACATCCTCTCTCCGTGGCCAGTGTCCATCCCTCACCTGCTTTTCTCACCTCACTGCACTTGTCCTTCTGACATAACCTGTGCCTGGGCTCCCTTCTGCCTTCCAGGTGGGGGGGCGAGCACAGCGTGGGCGCTCTTGTCCTGCTGGAGGGAAGCTCGCGGAGGAGCGAGGACGACAGGCCATCTCTGCTCAATGAATGAAATTTGGAAATATATTTCAGGGTTAAAATAATAAATCTTTGATTATCTGGAAAACCCAATTTTCAGAATAATACTCTGCACAAAGTGCTCGCCAGGCAGGACTGTCCTGCACGGAAGCATCCTTACTTGGTTTTGCCACATTTTAGATGAAATGAGCTTGTGTTGACCGACCTGGGAATGTACTCCCCATTCGTCACACTGCATACTACGTCCCAAAATTCCGAGTCAACAGCTTCCAAAGGAACGGATGAGGCACGATGGCTTTGTGTCAGGGGCTGCCCAACACCGTCCCCACAGCCGCTTATGCAACAGACACAGCAGTGAGGCTAGCCAGGTATATGCCCCCGGCCCTCCTGGCCTCTGATTAGCGAGTGGGGCCAGTGGACTCCCCAGCCTGTAGCCCGGTGTCTCCAAATGTAAAGAGAGCTTTCCTCCTAGTCTCTAATGTTCCTTACAGCATAAAGTATATGGTTTTTTCAAAAGGCAATTAACCATGGACAGAATTCAACTCCTCTCAATAACTCTTAGCTTTCCTGGAATGTCCTGGGGTATTTCATAAAAGCTGAAGTCCACAAGGTGCCACAGGGGACTGGCCACAAGTGGCTGATTCAGCTGTCATTCAGGGTCTCAGACGGATGAGCTAAGCCGGGGGTTCCTTATGTAACTCAACCATGCCTGGTCAAGGACCTTTATTAGCTGGTGCACTTGTCTTGCCCACATATTTTGTCAGTAGACTCCCCCAAAAGAGTGAAATCCAAGGTAATGAGGCCAATGGGAAGTCTGGTCTTTCTGTAACTGTCTTTTCTACTTTCTTCAAATGCATCCACCATCGGACACTTTTCCTGGCCTTCTAGCTCTTTGCACCCAGAGTGCTGCTGGCTGCCGGTGGTTCCAGTAAGATCTGGCAGGCTGGAGGAGGCACCTCGTACTCACGGAGCGCTCCCCTGATGCTGAGTGCTCCCCTCGACCCCACAGAACAACCGATGGCTGGTCTGTAGTAATGCTGGGCTTCCTTAGTTTCTCCACCAAGGTGTCTCACAGAAGAAAATCAGGCTAACTAGATTCTCTAGAAAGTTAGAAGTGTGCCCTTATTTGTTAAGGCTGATTGTGTAGGTCCCAGGGCTGCAACCCAGTGCTCACGTGATACCTTTTCTGGAATGTGTTTCAAGGAAAAGAAAATTGTTATGGGGCCCCGACACAGGCTTCTTGGAGCCACAGGGACCTGCCTGTCATCCTGGAAGGGAGGGCTGTGCACCTAGAAGACCACCTCCCCCTCCCAGGGGAAGAACGGCCTGGCTCTAACAGGGCACCCTAAATAGTTTCTGCCAAAGGAAGACCAGGGAGAGCGGAAGAGAATTAGTTCCCATGGAGACAAAAACATTTAACAGACGGCAATTCTCAAGAATTCTGCACTCACCAGTTGATTCACTCAACGGACATTGGCTTCTCCCATGGGTCCTGCTGGTTAGAGTCTGAGGCCTTAAGGGAGAAGCAAAAACCCAGACGCAGGGCCTCCGGGTGCTTCTGGTCCAGTGATGGAGGCAGGTGCGTCTCAGCAACATGATGCTCAGCACGATGGCTCCCCCCTCTGAATCCTTTGCAGGCGGCAGTGGCTATGGTATATCCTGACCCCCTTATCTCCTTCTAGACTCCAGGCTCATGGTAAGTAGAATGCAAGACAGGCAAAAGGTTAATAAGACACAGTCAGGGGGCGCCTGGGGGCTCCGTCAGTTCAACGTTCAACTCTTGATTTCAGCTCAGGTCATGATCTCACAGCTCGTGGGATTGAGCCCCATGTCGGGCTCTGTGCCGACAGTGCAAAGCCTGCTTGGATTCTCTCTCTCTCTCTCCCTCCCTTCCTCTCCCCTGCTTGTGCTCTCTCTTCTTCTCTCTCTCAAAATAAATAAATAAACCTTAAAAATAGTTTTAAAAAGAAGACAGAGTCAGAGGCCCTTGTATCACAATGTACCTGGAATGAGCTTCCTCAAGTGACCCAGGAAGCGTTGTCAGACTTGCAGATATTTTAGCTTGAGGCAAACTGAGCAGAAGAATTTTCCTGCACTCGCTCCCCACTGTGAAGAAGATCCGAGTTGAGTTTGGGCGCTCTGAGGACGCTCCGGTTTCAGCCCTGCTGGTGACGGGCGTAGGCAGTAACTGAGGCAAGTGCATAACCAAGGTGTCTCCACTCTTCCGCCTGCCGCCACACTTCCCCCGGGGACCCCAGGAGTCTAGGGCCATGGAAGGAGCTGCGCGTCTGTGCTCTGTGTGAGCCGTGACTTTGGAGCATGGGGGGTGTAAAACAGAGAAAAAAAATATGGTGTTTAGTGGTTCATAAATATGTCTAAACTTCATGACGTATAATTTTGATCAGAAATAAGATCGTCTCTGTAGAAGGTAGGGCGGTCTGTGAGCGACGTGGTGGCTTTGATGTCCCCTAGCCAGCACAGGGACAGCACGGGGCGCGGGAGCGCTGATGGAGTGAGGAAACTGGTCCGAGGCACACACATTCTGGAGCTGGACTCAGGTGGGGGCATGGGAGCTGGGGGGGGCAGACGCCAGCTTCGAGTGAATAGCCCGGGGCGGGGGGCAGCAGAGACAGGCTGCTTCAGACAACAGCCATGGGGGAAGCGGGCTGTTTCCAACAATCGGCGGTGCTTCATTAAGAGCCTACAAAACGGCTTTGAGCTATGAGGCAAGAGGACAAGAAATAACGCACAGCGCAGGCAGAACAGAAGCCAGAGCGGGCCAAGCAGGTTGTGGAGGGATCCGGGTTCTGGAAGGTTCTGCTCGCCAGCTTCCGGGTGCTGGGACATGGCGGGGGGAGAGCGGGGAGCCCAGCTGCAGGGACTGAGCTCCCCCACCACGGGTCTGGAGCCCAAGCGCCACCCTGGGTGACGGAGGAAAGGCTCACGTCTTTTGGGTGCAGTCAGTGAAGGGAACAGGGGCGGGTGCTGGCTGCCACCCCAGAGGTGGACGGGCCGGCACACCCGGCTTGAGACCATGGGAGAGAGGAGTCCCCTCGACGTATCCATCCCGGGCCCCACTTCTCCTATCCTCATAGGTAGGCTGGATGCGCCAACAGGAGACGCCACTGGGGAGACTCGTCCACGTGGCACGTGGTCAGGAGGAGGCGGAGGTGACGTGTGACCTGGAGTTGTGGCCCCCGGGCTCATGGTGTCAGTGCTGTGTCCTGCTCCCTTGTCCCAGCTGCTGCACCCACGGGCCACTTGCCTGGGTCTGACCGCGTGTCAGGCACAAACCATAGGAAATAAAGGAACATTCCTGGGGCATGGTGTTGGGAGCGTGTTCTAGGTCATGAGTAGTCTTCATTTTGTGAATGTCTCCTGATTCGTGTTCTCTTAGAAAAGCTACAGGGTTGGGGCGCCTGAGTGGCTCAGCCGGTTGAGCATCCGACTTCGGCTCAGGTCATGATCTCGTGGTTTGTGAGTTCGAGCCCCGCGTCCGGCTCTGGGCTGACAGCTCAGATCCTGGAGCCCGCCTCAGATTCTGTGTCTCCCTCTGTCTGCCCCTCCGCTGCTTGCACTCTGTCTCTCGCATTGTCTAAAAAATAAATAAACATTAAAAAAATATTTTTTAAAAAAAGAAAAGCTACGGAGTTAAGGTTGTTTCCCCCAAAGCACTAAGTATGACCAGAGCAGTTGACTGTGAAGAGCCTAGACTCTGAGTAGAGACTGTGAGCCTCTGGGGACCCACTTACACACGTCCGGGCCCTTGGTGTGTGTCACAGGGCTGCCCAAGGTCACCTCAGACATCACTAAGGTGGTAGCCTGTTGTGATGCTGGCAGCCAGACCCAGGCCCACCCACGGTGACTGGCGGTTAGACACATGCCCAAGGTGCCAGGTCAGGGGGCAACACGCACATGGCCTCAGTTGTTCCTTGAGGTGGAAGGAACGAGGGCACCAAGGAGATCCCACTCCTTAAAGGAGTAGGGGGCTGTTTCAAGAGGGAGAGAGCACCAAATAAAGTAACAGAACGTGGCAATTCTCTTTCTCGGTGAGGTGGTGGGTAGTGTTCTGGAAGGATTGCCTCTCAGAGATTAGCTATTAAGGTCACCATACTTAGAAACTCCAAATTAATGGCATTTTTCCACCTCAGAGCCCAGATGCATCGCTGATGCATGGGCGAATTGCAGAGTGCTGAATAAATAGACTAAGATTATTAATAAAACATCTCTCAAGTTATTATGGTTACTATATGCTCTCTGTACGGTATTAATAGTATAAAATAGGATGACACTTGCTTAATGGCCCAACTAGTGATGTGTTATGATAAATGTTCCATAAATACCTAGAAATAATATGTATTCCGCAATTGTTGTGAGTAGTAATTTTCTGTATTCTTACTTCTATAAAACCAGATTGTTTAATTAGAGTTGAGAGAGAGGGATGCTTACATACTACATTGTGATTATGCACTTGTGTATTTCTCTTTTCAGTATTTTTTTCTGTGGTTTTGGGGGTATTTTTGGTAATCACCTTGTTGCCGTCCTCCTAACTTCTTAGATGTGTGGTTTGGTGTCTGTATTAATTTTAGAAAATTCTCAACCATTGTTTCTTAAAATATTTCTTTCACCCCATTGTTCTTCTCTTTTCCCTCTGGGTTTAATCACATGTGGTTCAGCCCTTTGATAGGATCTTACAGCTCCCAAGTGCTCTGTTTGGTTTTGTCACTACTGTTTCTCTGCGTGTTTCGGCGGAGTAATTTCTGTCCGCCTAAATTCGAGTTCACTGATTCTTTCCTCAGCTGTGTCAATTCCACTAAAGAGCCAGTTGAAGACATCCTCCATCTCTGTATGTTCTTACATCTCTCTGCTAAAATGTAGCCACCTGACTCTGCATGGTGCCCATCTTTAGACAGGAAGCAGATGGAATGTTATTTCTGTGCCCTTTGTCCGATGGTCCCAACACTTGAGTAACATCTGTGTACGATTCTTGTGTTTATTTCGTCTCCTTGCAGTTTGTAAATTTTTCTTGCATTTTTCATGCTTCATATTATTTGTTGACAGGTGGATGTCTTGTGTGTAGAACAGCAGAGCTTGAGGGACAGACATAGGGTTTTGAAGGCATTTTTGTCCTGAATATGGGCATGTCTTCTTCTTCTTCTTTTTTTTAATATGGGGTTTGAGTCACTCTAGCTAGAAGTTGAAATGCTCCATGGATATGCTGTTTGTGACACTAAATAGTGAATCAATGAGCACATAAAACTGAGATCCAGAATGAGATAAACTTTCTGCTTACCTCCACTTCTGTTCAACATCCAACTAGAAAGGATGATGAAGATAGTCAAGAAAAAGAAATAGAAGGTATCTGTACTGGGGGAAAAAAAACCCAAATTTTGTTATTTACAGTTGCTATGATTGTGTGAAGAGAAAAATCCCAGAGATTTTGTCATAGCTTATAACAATTGAATGATTAATTAAAAGATTAGGCTACTAAATTCCCAAAATAAAATTCCCATATAAAAAGTTAATTAAATTTGAGGCAGAAAAAAATTTAGAAAAATTAAATTGAAAAAAAAAAAGCTGTCTAAAATAGCAATCAAACGCTAGCCAGGTTACTTAGAGTAATGTACAAGAATTCTGTGGCTGAAATTATGAAATGTATTGGTAGATGTTTTTAAAAGACCTAATTATATGAAAATATGTCATATTCATGAATTGGAAGCCTCAGTGTAGCTAAGATAATAATACTTCACAAATTTATTAGCTATTTACCATGATCTCGGTTAAAATACTGTGTGCGTGTGTGTGTGTGTGTGTGCGCGCACGTGTGGTTCTTCAGAAGCTTAATGCGATACTTTGGTGGAATTTCAACAGGTCAAGGAGAGGCAATATGGTCTTGAAGAAGAAGATGGAGGGGGTTAGCTCTACAAGTTTCAGGGCTCATTGTAAAGCTATAATAATCAGAAAATGGTAAGATTGGTGCAGGCATAGACAAATATAGAAAGAGAACAAAATAGAAAGTTCAGAAACAAATATATGCAAAAATGAACATTTGATTTATGACAGAGATTACAGTTGAATTCAGTGTAGAAAGAAGAGTCTTTCTAAGAATATTTATAGGACAATTTGAAAATATATAAAAATTAACACACGCACACATCCACACACACAAACACTGCATTTCAGTATAAATCAAAGACCCACAACACACACCCACCGAGAGAGTGTGCTCATCACTTCTGGGGGAGCAAGTCGGTCTTAAGTAAGTCAGTAGATGCACCAGCCTGATGGGCGAACACCGATAAATTCAACTGCATGAAAATAAGAAACTTCTACTCATCAAAAGACACTACTCAAGGTATAAAAAGATAAACCATAGAATTAGAGAAGACATTTCCAATAAACATAACTAATGAAGTGGTATCATCTAGAAAACATAAGGAAAGCCTGCAAATCAGTAAGAAAAAATAGAAATGGGTAAAATATTTGAATGGGAACTTTGAAAAAAAGGATATTCAAGCTTTAATAAATATGTAAAACAGAACTTCAACTTATGAGTGACCATGGACAATTAAATTAGAGCCAAAATGAGGTGTCTTTACATACGAAACATGTTAGAAACAGATTTATGAATCTAATAACTCCAAAGGTTGGCAAAGAAATAGAGAAATGGATGCTGTGTCAACTGCCAGTTTGGGGTGAGTGGGTCACCACACCAAAACACAGTCTGGATTTCCTTCCTTGTCTCTACATCTAGTCTCTTGATAGACAATGCTGATGAAGACACATGAGAGAAACACAAGAGAATTGAAGAAACAGGGACTGGAGATGTTGGAGTCGTGTTTACCACCAACAGACAGAGGAGGTGAAGTTCGTGGAATGTAGATCTTGGAATGAGTAAGGGAAAGGTTGAAGGTCCAACTGGCATAAGAGATTTATCTGCATCGTTCGACTGAAAGGGGCGACGCAGCCCCAAAAGTACTGGTTTTCAGGGATGAAACTGAAAACCAACCCAGGAGGTTACAGTCCACACTGGTGGACGTTCCTCTCTGGGACTCAGTGTAGAGTGCACAGTTGTGCAGTGTGCGTTCTGTGTCGTACGACCAAGGGCAAGTGCCCAGGCCCCCCACCCCCCACCCCGCCAGCAGCCTTTCCCCAGGGTGTGCCGGCTCAGTGCAAGCTAGCGTCGAGAGGACGGGCGTCTTCTTGATGACGCAGTAACATCTGGCTGGCTCACGGCCCCTTCAAGGGCACCACAGGAGACACAGGTCTTTGGCCTTGTCCGTCCTCTCCTGGACAGGTCCTGTGTCAGGTGAAGTGCCCAGAACCTGTAGGCGAGCCGCTCCTTGTCGGCGTCTCATCAGCTCTGCTTTCTTTCTTTTTTTTTTTTTTTAATTTTTTAAATGTTTATTTATTTTAGAGACAGAGAGAGACAGAGCATGAACGGGGGAGGGTCAGAGAGAGGGAGACACAGAATCTGAAACAGGCTCCAGGCTCTGAGCTGTCAGCACAGAGCCCGACGCGGGGCTCGAATTCACAGACTGCGAGATCATGACCTGAGCCGAAGTCGGCCGCTTAACCGACTGAGCCACCCAGGTGCCCCCCATCATCTCTGCTTTCATTGTTCCCTTGCTTCCAGAAAGAAGCTTCACTTAAGGTCACCCACCCCCTTTCCTACTTCACGTTTCCACTTGCTGGGTCCCTAACGCCACATTCTGTTTCCTGCTTGGCTCCCTTGCTCACTGCCCCCAAAACCATCTGTGCCCAAGCCCCCGAGCCTCAGTCTCCCTGCCGGGGCCCCTGCCCCTTCCTCTGGCAAGGTACGTTTTCACTGGTAACTTCTTGCCCAGATTCCCAAGGCTGAAAACATTAGTCACATTAAAGCCCCATCAGCTTCCATTAAAAGTCCAGAAAAATAGTAATCTCAATCAAAGTCCATACATCCTCAGATTGCAGAAGGGTCTGAGCGAGAAGATCGGGGCGAGGGCTTTCGTTGCCTCTGCCCACACGGGGATCCTGGCACCTAGAATAACTCTCAGCAAGCAGAGTGGCAGTGAGCCTGCCATCAAGTGACAAACAGCCACAGACACAGTGGCTACTGGGCTTCAGAACAGAATAAGAAATTCAGATTCAGAATCACTCTGCACAGTGCCCATATGTCCCGGATTGACTGGGACAGACCTGATTTCAAATATTCTGTGCCATTTTCAGAGCATGTGTCAGACCATATGTCCACATTTATGTTTAAGAAAATATGGTATTCATTTCTTTAACAAGAACATAGACCCGGATCATGGGGAACCACTCCTGAATCTAAATTCTACCTCTGTCTCCATGCTGCGGAACAGCCTCCCTCGGGGCCTCTCCGAGAGCAGCGCGTTCGGGTCGGGAACCAGAGCCAGAGCGAGGCTGACCTGAGGCCCCAGTGCCAGCACGGGAGTCAAACAGCCACCACGCACTGGCCGTCCTGGGAACCAGACCAGCTTGCTTCTGATGGCTTCCCCATGCCTGATTTTTATCCTGCATTGTCCGTGGAAGCAACCTTGAAATTTCGCTCAGTCTATCGCTAAGTAGACAGATTCAATCTCTCTTGAAGCAAAATTCTCTGAACATCTCCTATAAATGGGTCCAGACCCTCTATCTTCTCCCAACTTTTCGGTTGGCTTACACACAACACACATGTACACACAACTGCACAGTAAAGAAAATAAGGGCCAAGGAATAATTAATTGGTTCTCATTGCACTTTATTACGTATATCTTATTTTAGTCTGTGTTCCGTAAGGAGTTACTTCCTTACAGGAAGGAGCCATTCTTTAGAACGGCTATAAATGACATAACACCATAGTAGATGGTACCATTCCATAAATTCTCCTCTGAATTCTGAAGGTCACATTTAATACCACGAGGCACTCACGTCACTTAACAAAGGTCCCAAAATACCACTGGGACACATTGACCACCTAGAAAATATGTATTCATATAAAAACAAAAATACCATGACTTCATTAGGTTATTGTTCAATTATTTCAAAATAAGATTTATAACCGAGGTCAAATGATGTGTTATAATGTGATGAATTTATATCTGTATTTATTGAACGTTTTCTTATTAAAGGAAAGTTGAAAATCTGATAGAGATAATCTAATTATAATATCTAATTACAGAATGAAATAAATCACTAAAACCAGCTTAATGAGTCTTAAATGCTAATTAATATTCAGGCAAGAAGCTGGAATTTTGACACTCCAGTCACGGAGTAAAAATATATGAGCACCTATGCATGTAGCATGCAGGATGTTTTGTCATTTTGAATTTGAAATTCCTCACACCTTCTGCATTGTTCGAATGAGCACCGCGTTCTTTGAAGCTTCTGTTAATCACTCTCTAAGATCCATCACTAAAATGCTATTAACAGCACCCACCATGTGGAAATTCTTAAAGACATACTTTTGCTGGAGTCTGCTGGGCTGGGGGTACCAGGCAGCACTGAGCTTAACCGGGAGGGTAGAAAGGTGGTGACCTGGCCACAGGTATGCGGGAGCAAGGGAAGCTCCGCCACCATGTGCCCCCTGACAGCCTCTCTGGTCCCAGGCTGCAGGCGGGTCGCAGAGGCGCAGAGGCCGGACCCAGACCAGAGGCCCGTGCGGCTCCCACCCCTCGTCACGAGGGTGGGCAGGGGCTCCTGTCCTGACCTGTTTTCCCCTTGTGTAAGTCAGGGATGAGCGCATCGAATCTGGTTGGTTTGAGACTCGGATGGGCTGGTATTTGTAACTCAGGTAGAGTGGAGCCTGGCACTGGTAGGTATTCGCCAGCACTGGGTGATGCCCGCTCGTGGAGGCCTGGGCAGTACATCCCTCACGGCTGTGCATCCAAGGACTCCGTTCTCAGCCACCTCCAGCACCACTGAATTACGGATTCGCATTTTCGCAAATCAGGCACCCAGGCCAGCGCAGGGCTGCACAGGAAACACGTGAGAGGGGCAACAGAGAGCCACGCGGATGAGGGATAACAGGGTGCGGGAGGGAAGAGGCGGACGGGGGCTCCGTCACTTGCTGAAAACAGAACACTCAGCATTGGCGCTGTCTCTTCAGGCGACCGATACCAATGCTGTCAAAGGGAGCGTTATGGTGACATTGATCCACAAGGAAAGGACTGGAGAATATTTTGCGAGCTTGTCAAGAACTTCAGAAAAGTAGCTTCGTTTTAAACTTCTCTCCTGCTGGATTTAGGTCATGCCTGGAAGCAACCACAAACCGGGTCCCTCTCCCTCGCTTCCGCACTCCTCGGCGGTCTGAAACAGCTCCTCTCCCAACGACAGATTGGATGGAGTGTCTTTGCCACCTGCTCCACGTCTAGGTGTCGCAGTTACACGGCTGCTCCAGAAATGTTAGTGTCCTACAGAAGACGTCTGGGACCAGGACTGTCCTTCCCCATAGCGTACGACTGCTCTAAGTACGATAGGGTTTGCTTCTTCACCTCAGTGCAGACAAGTGAATACGCAAGGGATCTTGGGAAGCTGCGTTGTATCCTCAGAATCCCAAGCAGGGGAGCAAACCCACCTGCAGGTGGCCAGGTGAGCCTGACTGTGCGATCTTAGACACATCACTCCACACCCCTGGAACGGACCCCTTATTTCAAATGCAGACAAGATGGCCATAAACCCCTCTGCGCCCCTGCTTTAACTCGCTCTTTTCCTTGTGTGTGTGTGTGTGTGTGTGTGTAAATGTTTATTTATTTATTTTGAAAGAGAGAGAGAAAGAGACAGAGGGAAAGAGGGGCAGAGAGAGAGGGAGAGAGAATCCCACGTGGGCTCCGAGCTGTCAGCACAGAGCCCGACACGGGCCTCGAACCCACGAACCGTGAGATCATCACAGGAGTGGAAACCAAGAGTCGGACGCTTAACTGTCTGAGCCACCCAGGCACCACCCACCTTCTCTTTATTGAAACACTCAAGCCACTTAAAAAATTAAAACAAAACAAGAACACTGATGGCGCCCGTGGTGTCCTCTCCCTCATTTCAGGACATTTTCCCTCCCAAGGTCACGGATGACCTAAGGGCAAAGACCCTCTAAGACTTGAACACCTTCCACACTTCTGATGCTTTTTTGTTTCCAACTCTTTCCTGGTCTCTCTCTCTCCTTTCTAGATCCCTATTTTCACAGAAGACATCTTTTTCCCCCCACCCCTCATTGACATTAATCACTAATATTGTCAAGATTTCTTCTGAGTTTTTTATATTTTCTGACAGTTTGTATACATTTTGGGTAATTGTGTCAATTACCACCTGCACGCTATACATTTCAAATGTTTACTTGTGTTTAGTTTTTAAAAAAAAATTTTTTTTTCAACGTTTATTTTTGGGACAGAGAGAGATAGCATGAACGGGGGAGGGGCAGAGAGAGAGGGAGACACAGAATCAGAAACAGGCTCCAGGCTCTGAGCCATCAGCCCAGAGCCTGACGCGGGGCTCAAACTCACGGACCGCGAGATCATGACCTGGCTGAAGTCGGACGCTCAACCGACTGCGCCACCCAGGCGCCCCTGTTTACTTATGTTTAAGGTTGCTACATTAAAAATTTAGACACACCCTCTTAGCGTCCCCTACAAGATCCTTTCCCCCAGATATATACTACACGCATTCAGATAAGCGCATTAACATATTAATTATTATTTTCCTTTCCTAATCTCTGCATGTAAATAGAAACATCGCTATCTAAACTGTCAGTAAAACAAAGACCCCGGGGGTGTGCACTCAGAATCTCCCCTTCTTGTTTCTGTGATCTGTTTTCTCGCCACTGCTCACCAAGTCCTGTCAGCTGTGTTGCTGAACTCTTCACGAAGTGTTTTCCATGCTTTCAGTCCTCACCTTGATGATGTTTGTGTGGCCTCTACCATTCCTCACCTTGACTGCAGTAATCCCTTAGCAATGATCTCCTGTCTCCATCTGCCTCCTTTCCAACTCATCCTTCACGCAATCTGAACTGACCTTTTAAAATGCATATTTAATCCATAACTTCAAATCTTTCAACCTTTCCCAACAAACTTCAAAGAAAGTGCAAATTCCTTCCTCAAGATGCTTCATGGTCTGGGGATGCCTCAGTGGCTCATTCGGTTAAGCGCTTGACTTTGGCTCAGGTCAGAATCTCGTGGTTCCTGGGTTCAAGCCCCGCCTCAGGCTCTGTGCTGACAGCTCGGAGCCTGGAGCCTGCTTCGGATTCTGTGTCTCTGTCTCTCTCTGCCCCTTCCCTGCTCTCCCTCTCTCTGAAAAATAAATAAAATATTAAAAAAAAAAAAAGATGCCTCTTGGTCTGGTGTGTGCTTCCTGCCCCATGAGTCTCCCTCCAATGAGGCTCGTGACTGGGACCTTCCATAACAAGTAGTATCATTCACACACTCCTGTCTGCATGCATACCAAGCATTTCCTCCCCTGAATCCTCCTTTGGGATCCCGTAATATCCCACCTACTTGTACCGTGAGGCCCTGGATACTCTGCTGAGGCTGTTGGTTCTCCTTTCTCCCTTTCCCAAAGGGACACTCTCAGGAGGAGGTAAGCACACATCAGTTCATGCTTGAACAAAGGAATAAGAATGAAGGATAAAATTTATTTGTTCAAAAAGTTATCAAGCACCCATTATGCATCAGACACTGTTGTAATGCTCAGATGTATCAGTGATTGAAACAAAGACGCCTGTCCTCAGGAAGGTTATATTCTCCTGTGCAGAGACGATGACCAAAAAAATAGGTATCATAAAAAAAACAAATTATCTAATATGTTTGAAAGTGACAACTGCTATGGGAATAAAAAAAATGTCCAGTATAAAAAAGATAATAATGAATGTCTAGAGAAAAAGTGCACATTAAATGGTGTGGTTGGGTGGGTGATGTCGAGAACACCATGGAGAGGAAACCATCCTGAAATCTGGAGACTGTTGGTCACATGGTGAGGAGACCAGCGTGGACAATGGTAGGTGTTCTGCAGAGCTCCCAGGCACAGTCAGCGCGTCTCCCATGCCAAACACACAGGTCAATCACTTGAAAACATTCCAGAGCTTGTAAGAAAAACAACAATTTGTTCAATAAACTGGGATGGAAAACAGCTCACAAGCCATCCAAGAATTCCATGTTAAGAGGACAAATCAGTTTTGAAACACAAGTGGACAATTTAATTTTACATAATACCCAGTACTGGCAGACGGCTTAAAGAAACAATGTATGGTGTATCAGGAAAATAAAATATTCTTAAGCAGTTACAAATCATGTTGTAAAAGAATACTTCATGTGATGGGGTGCCTGGGTGGCTCAGTCGGTTGGGCGGCCAACTTTGGCTCAGGTCACGATCTCATGGTCCGTGAGTTTGAGCCCCGCGTCAGGCTCTGGGCTGATGGCTCAGAGCCTGGAGCCTGCTTCTGATTCTGTGTCTCCCTCTCTCTCTGCCCCTCCCCTGTTCATGCTCTGTCTCTCTCTGTCTCAAAAATAAATAAAACGTTAAAAAAATTAAAAAAAAAAAAGAAGACTTCATGTGGTAAGAAAGTGTTTACTATCTAATGTTAGGTGACTGAAAAGATTATTCAATGATACATCCAATGAGCTCCAGTTTTACATTTAAATTGTGCACATGTGCATTGTAGTACCGGGAAAAACACACAGTGCAGTGGAAAGAGGGTCGTTTTTATATTCTTTGTTGTAACTTTCTATACTTTGCAAATTTTCTACAGTGAATAAGTGGCATTTTAATACCAAGAATGAACACAATGCTATTAAAAAGAGAGAACGCTCTGAAACAGAGTCTAACGTGATTTAGAACATACGAAAACTTTTAGGGAAGCCTCACGTATCATTGGGGAAACAAAGCATCATTCCACAGTTGCTGCTGGTAAAAGTAGACAGCTATTTGAAATAAAGCAAATGAGCAAATGAAATAGAGGTTCTTCCTCACATTGTGAACTGAAACCACATCTTGGTCATCTTAAAAATACAAACATGAAAACCTTGAGTCTTCTGCTTAATGATGGCAGATTGGTGACATACACTCACAAATCTTTTTTCTTCTTCCCCAAATAGTGGGAAATTAGACAAAAAATCTCTAGATCCATAGCAATCGAAAGGATGATTGGAAAGTGGACAATTAATTGTTTATGGGAAATTCATAATTTATCTAGCAGAGGGGAGGAAGCTACAAATAAAATATCAATGCCGGGTGATGTCACAGAAGCCACCAAACAAAACCTCTGAAATCTCAGGGGTTGCTGGTCATTGGCCACATGGAAGTGAGGCAATGAGGCGTGAACAGCAACAGAATGATGGTTTACTTTATAAGAAGACAAGGAAGTAGGGAATAGGGACATCTGGGTGGCTTAGCCTGTTAAGTGTCCGACTCTTGATTTCAGCTCAGGTCATGATCTCACAGTCTTGAGACCGGGCCAAGTGGTGGGCTCCACACTGAGCATAGAGTCTGCTTTAGATTCTTTCTCTCCCTTTCTCTGTGCTCCTCCCCCTGCCCTCATTCATTCATTCATTCTCTCTCTCTTTCTCTCTCTCTCTCTCTCCCTATAAAATAAAATAAAATAAAATAAAATAAAATAAAATAAAAGGAAGTAGACTGAAGGCCTGGAAACAGGATAGTTTCTTAAATACTATATTAAAGACAGACCCTAAGATAATTAGCTCTTCAGCTGTTAGAGTCTATACCCCCAGGCATATAGACAGTGGAAGATTACTCTCTGGAGAAACCAAATAAATTCAACTCCATCAACATACATTCAGGAGCCTAAAATGAAATGGCAGTCTGCCCCCTTGCCTGATCTCTCTGTGATGACTTTAACCATTCAGCAAGCTTTATCCACGCATGCTGAATTTCTGATTAGCTCTTTAGTACATTATTCACAGATACAAATTCAGCTGCCTCTTTTAAAATTTTTTTTTACATTTATTTATTTTTGAGAGAGAGACAGAGCACAAGTGAGGAGGGGCAGAGAGACAAGGAGACAGAATCTGAAGCAAGCTTCAGGCTCCAAGCTGTCAGCACAGAGCCCGATGTGGGGCTCAAACTCACGAACCACGAGATCATGACCTGAGCCGAAGGTGGATGCTCAACCAACTGAGCCACCCAGGCGCCCCCAATCCAGCTACTTCTTAACATCTGCAAGTAGTTTTCAATGAGAAAGGGAAAAAATGCAATTGGAATAAAATCGGTATAGAGGAAAGAGAGACAATGCAGGAAGGAAAAGGAACACTGGAAAATTCTAAATCTTAGAGTGATAAGAAACGGCATTGCATCTATAAAGAGCAGTCTGCTATGAAAAGTGAACAGAAGATGAGGAAAAGCCATTAAAATTAGTAATACAAAAAGTCAAAATAAATGTATCTTCTCTCTACATATGTCTATCAGTGGGAAGAGTAGAAAAAACATATTAAAGACTTCCAAGACAGATGAAGAAATGCAATTACATACAAAAGATCAAAACCTAGAAAGGCATTGGCCTGTTAAGAAAGACATTTTATGCTAGACAATAGCAAAGCCTTCCCTTCAAAATTCAGAGGCAAAAAATATCCCCATGTAGAATTTTATACCTAGCCAAGTTATCAAATGACCATGAAATAGATAGAATCAAGTACCTTTTTTAATTTAAAAAAAAAATGTTTGTTTATTTTTGAGAGACAGAGCATGAGCAGGGGAGGGGCAGAGAGAGAGAGAGAGACATAGAATCCAAAGCAGGCTCCAGGTTCTAGGCTGTCAGCACAGAGCCCGACACGGGGCTTGAACCCAGGAACTGTGAGATCATGACCTGAGCCGAAGTTGGACGCTTAACTGACTGAGCCACCCAGGAGGCCCTGTAATTTTATTTTCTTTAATTCAAGGATTAAGAGAATGACCAGTATGCATTCTTCCTTTGGAAGACAATGGAGAATATATTTCAATGAGAGTCTGGAGCAAACCAAGAAAAAGTCAGTATAGAATGCGGAAAGCACTGGCCCTACCACAGGAGGGAAGTAGGACATAAGTTGGTGGGTCTAAGCAAAAATGAGCACAACCTGGAAGAGAAGAATAGGAGACCCTGAAGGAAGCATCTGGGGAAAGGAAGGGGCCAAGTATTCGCTTAGTGGATTATCTGGTGGGAAGTGATTACAGATATGGCACAGCTGAAGGATCATTGGGAGAATAGTCAGGAAAAACATATAGAAGAAATAGAGTAGGGGTACATTTCTACTTAGGGTTGCCATGAAATATTTATATAACTGTGTGTTAGGGGTTGAACTGTGTCCCCCACAAAGATATGTTAAAGTCCTAACTGTGGCACATATGAACATGACCTTATCTGGAAATAAAGCCTTTGGAAATGTAATCAAGTTAAGATGAGGTCGTTAGGATGGGCCATAATCCAGTATGACTGGTGTCCTTATAGGAAGACAAGACACAGAGGGAGGGACAGAGAGAAGGATCATGTGGGCTTGGACTTCAGCAGCTACAGCACAGGAACACCAAAGCCTGCTGGAAAACCACTGGAGCCTTGGGAGAGACAAAGAAGGACTCTCCCCCAGGCTCTGTGGGAGGAAGAGCCTGTCAACACCTTGATTTAGGACTTCTGGCCTCTGGAATGATGAGACAATAAATTCCTGTTTTTTAAAGCAACTCAGTTTGTGGTAATGAGTTACGACAGGCCCAGGAAACTAGAACACATAATGTAACCAACAGTGTGATCAATACGCATAATGTAATCAATATCTGCTAATTTAATGGAAATTGTCATATAACTATGTTGGCAGATGAGGGATAGTGATGTAAGGCTGCTGCATCCTTATTAATTATAAAGCACATTTTATAGATAATGACTAACTTTGATGAGTTAAAAAATCACATTATAATTACATTAAGCATATGTTTATTGAATGTGATATGTAATATCTACTATATTTAAATGGAGTTAATATCAGAATAATAACAACAAATTTAGCTTAATATTTTACACAGAATTTATTATAAACTGGGCAGGGTACTAGGTATTTACATATATGAGTTCATTGGTCACTCTGGTGACTCTATGAAGTATTTTTACTATCATCATTTCCATTTTTTTAACGTTTATTTTTGAGAGAGGAAGAGAGAAAGAGAGGGGAGGGGCAAAAAGAGAGGAGGGAGAGGATTCCAAGCAGGCTCCACACTGTCAGCACAGAACCTGAGATCATGACCTGAGCTGGAATCAAGAGTTGGACGCTTAACAGACTGAGCCACCCAGGCATCCCCCATCATTTCAATTTTTATATGGAGAAACCAAGAAGGATTTAAAAACTAAGTAAGTGGTAAAACTCAGATTCAACGCCACAACTCTAGGGTCAGAATCTATTCTGGTAACCACAGGAGATTGCCTCTAACCCAATTGGTAAGGAAAGAACAGTAAGTGGAAATATAGTCCCTCCAAGACGGTAAATAAGGGTACAGGTCAACTCTCAAAGGTTGATGGCCACGCAGCTACTGTTGGCATGTCAGTTAGATGTCATAATGCAATTCTAGTCACACGTGATAGAAACGGTTGCACCTGAGCACCAAAAGACATGAGGGGTCGAATGAATAAGTATGTTGTGTCATATCACGTAACGCAAAACTAGACAGCAGATGAAATAAGTGAACTTCAGTCACATTGGGGTACTTTGCAAACACTTTCGAAAACTAGGAGAATCTCCCTTAAACTGTGCACATATATATACACTCAGCAATTCCACATCCCAGCCAAACGGGGAACATCAGAGGTGTTCACCAAGAAAAGCAAGGGTTCAGAAGGCTCATGGAGCTATAAGTGTTGGTCCCAAACTGAATTCTACCAAATGCCCTCCCCAAATCGAAGGGACACATAAGTTGCTGTGTACACACACAACAGAGCACAATGGAGCCATAACGTGGGTGAATCTCACACCCAAAATGTTGAGAAAGCAAAGCTGGGCAAAAAAGAGTAGATGCTCAATGGTTAGTTTGTTTGATTTCTACGATTTTAGGAGTCAGAACGGGAGCTACCTTCCAGGAAAAGGGACATGACTGGACAAAGGGGCAGAGAGGGGGTCGAATGTGCTGGTAGGGTTCCATTTCTTTACCTCGGTGGTATCCACCTACGTATGATTCATGGAACTGTGTACTTATGACTTGTGCACTTTGTATACATGTTCAGTTGGAATTTTCAAATGATAGCTTAGTAAATACATCTTCCCTGCAACCTTCAGGAGGAGAGTTTTGCCCAATGTAGGAATATAAACGAAATGGGAAAGCCTGGTTAAGGATAGGGGCGGGAACAGAGATTGGAACCGTGGATCAGCTGCATTATATTTGTTTCGTCTCAGTCACGTGATTGATCTCATCTGCTTCGTGGGGGTAGCTATTAAATGAGGTATTAGTTGGTGTCTCCCTTCTTCTCCAGACAGCCTATATTCCAAGGCAGGTGGTGGTGACGATTTATTTCAAAATGATGTACCACTTTCTTTGTAATTGCTGTAAGAATATCATTGTTTTGGGTGCCTGAGTAGCTCAGTCAGTTAATTGTCTGAGTTTGGCGCAGGTCATGATCTCGTGGCTTATGGGTTTGAGCCCCACGTCAGGCTCTGTGCTGGCAGCTCAGAGCTTGGAGCCTGTTTCAGATTCCGTGTCCTCCTCTCTTTCTTCCTCCCACACTGATTCTCTCTCTCTCTTTCTCTCTCTCTCTCTGTCCCTCAAAAATAAAGCTAAAAAAATTAAAAAAAAAGAATATCATTGTTTTGTGATATTCTATATTTGACTTGATTTTTAAAATGTTTTTCTTAGACCTTTCACTTGGTTTTTCCAAATGAATTAGCGTTTAAGCTCCTGGAAGCTAGACGTTGTGCTACTCCTGTGCCTGTAAGTTTCCTTCCCTGTAAAATGAGATCAATAAAAGCAGTTTTAACCGAATTATACTCTTCAGGTGTAAGGCATCCTGAATAGAAAGGACCGTTAGCATGAATGGTACTCTTAGGACACCTGATGCGGGCCCTACCAAGCTGTCCAGTCCAGCTGGTCTGTCCTTCCTCCAGCTCCTTTCCTGAGGCTGTGCTTCTAACCATCTCTTTCTTCTTCTGTCTTTTCTCATTTCGGTCCCATCCAGTTTCCTCCAAAGTGACCAACCGGCACCTACTGCCAATAGCTGTCACTCAAAAGGAGTTAGCCATGGGGAGTCTGTTTCTCTTCCAGAACCCAGACCCAAACCTTCTGGGTTAATTCTATCTTCGTCTCTGCTCCCATTTTTCTTAATTTCCTGTGCTTTGTACCTCTTGCCTTACAACTAATGCTCTTACTCTGGCCCTGTGTTTTGAGTGTGCAAACATACCAGTCCTCTGGCATCAATATTGGGCTTTCTTATACTCTTTAAAAAAATTTTTTAACGTTTATTTATTATGGAGAGATAGAGAGAGACAGAGCATGAGCAGGGGAGAGGAAGACAGTGGGGGAGACACAGAATCAGAAGCAGACTCCAGGCTGATCTGTCAGCACAGAGCCCGACGTGGGGCTCGAACTCATGAACCTTGAGATCAAGACCTGAGCCCATGACCTGAGACGAAGTCGGATGCTTAACCGACAGAGCCCCCCAGGCACCCCGTGGGCTTTCTTTTACTCTCAGTGTCCACCTGACTGTTCATGTGACGAAGAGAAAAATGATCTATGGGTTCCGACAAAAGTTCTGTGTTTTGCTCAGAGGACGCGGGACATGGGGATATAGAGGGGGTTATGTTAGGCTAGGGGTAGGTCCAGAAACCCAAGAGAGCAGTGGCCCTTAATCAGGGACAATTGGGTCTCCCCAGAGAAGTGTAGCAAAGTCTACATCACTTCTGCTGCTCGTCTGAGGACAGTGCTACCGGCTTCAAGTGGGTAGAGGCCATACGTGCTTGGGGACATCTGCGGCACACAGGAGAGCCTCCGACGGTGAAGAATTACCTGGCCCCAAATGTCCACAGTGCTGAGGTTGAGAAACCCTGACGGAGCTTTGGATTGGGGGAGGGAATAGTGGGGAAATTGTTCGCTTTTAGAAAGAAAGCAGGTGGCTGGACAGGTCTTTAGGCTTTAATCACCAGAAGAAGGGCTGGAGTAGCTGCGAAGCAGACAGGAACAGAGGTGTCAAAAGAGAATCCTGAAGAAGCTTTTCATGCTATTCAGTGTTATTTTCTCTGCCAATTCTCCTCTAGCTGAGACATAATACTTTCAAGATTTTGGAGTCAGATTTGAGTTTCTTTTGGGTGTGACACCATTTGAGATAAGCTTACAGAGAAGATCAGGAAGGCTTCATTTGTGGGGTCACCGATGTGATTTCCACATCTCGACTGAGTCCTTCTTATCTGGAGAAGCCCATGGGGACCAGCCCTGGTGACATGACCTGCTTCCGATGGAGATTTCCTGGCCCTCCCGAAAAGGATCTAGACCTTTCTCCTCATTCTCTTTTGGATCTGACAATGACACTCCAGTAATTTCACCTCTTAGAGTGGCCTCCAAATTTTATGAGTCTTCTGCCCTGTGCACTTGAACTCATTTGCTCCTTTCGTGAGACTGTTTATGTTGATCCTAATGGTTGCAGCTAAGCTGTTTGCAATCTTGTCAGGAGAGGGAAGGCTGAATTCCGGCAGCTGAAATTTCATGTTTAATGCAGACATAATAGGAAACACAACTGCTGCAATCAGAAACCCCCGGGGAGAGGCATGTGATGAGAGGATTTTAGATAGCAGTCATACGTGTTAACCCAGGATCCAGCCCACAGATGAAATCGCTCTAGCTACAAAGCTCCAGTGTGTGATGGCAGTGTTATTTTCCCCCAAAGACTTTCATTATCTTTATTTTGAAGGGTCGGGAAAGTCATAAACCAAGGTTAAACTTCCAGTTGAGAAGGAAACTCATGTAAAACACTGCACCCGTATTTATTTGGGGGGAAGGAGAAGCACACCCTTGCTGTGTGACATCGCACACCTCTGGGTGGAGAACTGAAGGAGTTTCTGTTGGTTGTCTACCCAGAACCCTTCCTCACTTCTCTCCTGCCGGTAGAGAGCGCCCTGATTTTCTAGGTGTCTGGCTGCCTCCTTCACTGGAGCCAATCACGGTGTTCCCAGTCCTCTAGGTGGTGAGGGGCTTGGGTGTGAGCAGCTGACACAATCCCAGCGCATAGGGTCCGAGAGGAGTCTGGCGGGTGTTTCTAAAAAGACATTTGGCCTTGCTTTAGCTAAGAGACACAAGGAAAGACTGGCTCTTCTGCCTCAGGAGAATACTTGCCCATCTGGATGTAATGCCCGAAATGACAGCTGTCTTCTAGCCATGAATGTGGCTAAGCTGAATGATAAGCTAGCATCCTGAGGAGGACTGACATGTCTAGAGGAAGAAACCGGGGTCTCAATTGTGTGGTTGCGATGTGTAACTAACCAGCTGTGGAGCCAGACTACTTCTGGACTTCTTGTTGAAGAAGATGATGTTGAAGTCGCTTTGAGTTGAGATTTCCACTGACTTGCTCTTTGACTTGCTTTTGAAAAAATGAACTAATGAATTACTTCATATTTGCCACAGAAGGTGCACCATCTTCTTTCTCAATAGAAGTATTGGGTTTGGCAGCTGTGTACTAGTGAGTCAGAACAGTTGGTGAGCTATTAGTCTTTGTACACCAGAGGGAACACTTCATTTGGGAGAAGGCCACCTGACTGGTTTTACCTTCACATTTTCTAACAAGCGTCCTTGAACAAATTGCCTCAATGTCATCAAGTCTATGAGCTGCAGCTGCATTGTCCTATGCATTCCACAAACGCATCATTATGGGTTCACCTACCAGTTCGTTTTCTAGCCATCATAAGCGGGGCCTCACTGCAGCCATTTTCATCCTCAGAACATGTACCTGAAATATCTCATTGTCCACATCAGTCTTCATTGGCCCTAGGATTCTTCATAGACTTGACATTTTTTTTTTTGCATGTAATCTGGTATTTCTAGATCAACAGGCACCTAGAAGTCCTTTTTAAAATTCATCATGATCTTTAATAAATAACTAAGGACCCAGTTATACATTGTCCTGTGTACAAACATGACTCTGAGATTGTAAGAGACTGCAAAGTGAAAGAGCATTACAAAGACACAAAACATGACACATATTTAATGAGTGGCTACTACTATTTTCATCTCATATTTGTAAAGTGTTCTGGAAATTACAAAGTAATTTTATATGTTTTTATTTTAATTAAATTAACACACGCCCAGGAGTGTACTAGGTGATGAGGGAATTTAAGAAAAATACAAAACTGGTTTGTGTGACTTAAATAATGCCAAACAAAAGCTTTGTTGAAAACTTTTATTTAAAGCCAAGTATCAGTGAATTTGGAAAGGGGTACTGGATCTAGAATTTTGTAATGAATCATAGGAATCTCAAAAGAAATTGAGTCGGTGACATGATGGTAGCCAGCAGAAATGTAAGTGTGTTACAGCAATATGATTAATAGGACAAAAATTATTTTAATTAGTGACTCCATGGCCTAATTCTAAGCCCAAAAGTGATAGATATAAAAAATTATTTAAAAATCTATCTATCACCTATGTATAATTTATCAACTGATCTGTTTTACTTAATGTTACTCCTATGGAACTTAAACATCTTAAAATATTACTTTTCTAGAAGTAGAACAAACAATCCAAAAACTTGTATTGAACCACATAAGACGTAGAATAGCCAAAGAAATATTGAAAAAGCAAAACAAAACTGGAGGTATCACAATTCCAGATTTTAGGTTATGTTTCTAAGCAATAGTAATTAAAACGGTACGGTGCTGGCATAAAAAGAGACACATATATAGACCAATGGAACAGAACAGAAAACCCAGAAATAAACCCACAATTATAAGGTCAATTAATCTTTGGCAAAGCGGGGAAGAACATGCAATGGGAAAAAGATAGTCTCTTCAACAAATAGTGTTGGGTAAACTAGACAGCTACATGCAAAAGAATGAAACTGGACCGTTTTCTTTCATCATATACAGAAATAAACTTGAAATGGATTAAAGACCTAAATGTGAGACTGGAAGCCATAAAAATTCTTGAAGAGAGCAAAGGTACTAACCTCTTTGACATTGGCTGTATCAATTTTTCCTAGATATGTCTCCTGAGGCAAGGGAAATAAAAACAAAAATAAAATATTGGGACTTCATCAAGGCAAAAAGCTTCTGCACAGTGAAGGAAGCAATCAACAAAACTAGAAGGCGACTTACTGAGTGGGAGAAGATGTTTGCAAATGACATATCTGATAAAGGGTTACTACCCAAAATATATGAAGAATTTATACAACTCAATACCAATCATCATCATCATTGTCATCATCATCATCATCCAATTAAAAAACAGGCAGAAGATATGAACAGACATTTTCCCAAAGAAGACTTCCAGATGGCTGACAGACATATGTAAAGATACTCAACATCATCAATCATTGAGAAATGCAAATAAAAACCACAATGAGATATCACCTAACACCTATTAGAATGGCTAGAATCAAAAAGATAATAAATAACAAGGGTTGGAGGCATCTGGATGGCTCAGCAAGTTAAGCATCTGAGTCTTGATTTTGGCTCATGATCTCATGGTTGTGAGATCAAGCCCTGCATCGGGTTCTGCACTGATGGCATGGAGTCTGCTTGGGATTCTCTCTCTCCCTCTATCTCTCTGCAACCCCCCACACACTTACACCCTCTCTCTCTCTCAAAAATAAATAAATAAACATGAAAAATTAAAGAAATAACAAGGGTTGGCAAAAATGTGGAACAAAAAGAACCCTTGTGCACTGTTGGTGGGAAGGCAAACTGGTGCAGCCACTCTGGACAACAGCATGGAGATTCCTCAAAAAGTGAAAAATAGAACTACCCTACAACCTAGCAATTGCACTACTAGGTATTTATCCAAAGAATACAAAAACACTAATTCAAAGGGATACATGCACCCCAATGTTTATTGAAGCATTATTTATAATAGCAAACCATGGAAACAGCTCAAGTGTCCATTGATAGATGAATAGATAAAGAAGAAGTGATATATATACACAATGGAATATTACTCAGCCATAAGAAGGAATGAAATGAATCCATTTGCAACAACACGGATAGAGCTAGAGAGTATAATGTTAAGCAAAATAAGCCAGTCAGACAAAGACAAACACTATTGGGTTTCACTCATATGTGGAATTTAAGAAACAAATAAATGAGCAAAGAAAACAAAAGAGAGAGAGAGAGAGAGAGAGAGAGAGAGAGAGAGAACCAGCCAGGAAACAGACTCTTAACTACAGAGAACAAACTGGTGGTTACCAGAGGGGAGGCAGGTGGGGAGATGGGGGAAATGAGGGTTAGGGATTAAAATATATATGTATTAATTTTCCATTTGAACCCAAAATTAAATATGGAAAATTCCAGAAGAATTACCTACAATGCAACATGGTGCATTTCTCTTCATCACAGTATAGAAATTATTTGATTTTTAATAATATCTTTTGTACTTTTATCTATGGAGAGCTAGTCAGAAAGCTTGATTGGTATTTTTAGCATATTTTTTCAGACAGCATAACATCTTTTTTAAAAAGAAAGCAGTCTTTCTGAGAGATAAAATAAGTCCTCATGATGATAGAGAATATACTTGTTCTGATTCAGAATTGCAGTTTTAGAAGTCAAGAATGTCACCCAAACTCAAAGTCCTTGAAAAACATTTGAAAAACTTTGAAATGAGGCAGATCCGAGGCTTCAGTCTTACCTCTCCCATGTTCCAACTGTGTGACTATGGAGTATGTGCCAAAATTCTGTCAATCTTACTTTTCTTATTTTTAAAATTAAAATACATACTAGCCACACTCTAGATATGAAAATCCTCAACAGAATAATAACAAACTAAATCTAGTGACGTATAAAAAAAATTGTACGCAATGACCAAGTGTGGTTTATCCCAGGAATGCAAGGTTAGTTTAACATGTGAAAACCTAGTGACACAATATCATATTATCAGAATGAAAAACAGAAAACATGATTATCTCAATAGATTAACAAAAGTCAAATCCACCACCCCTTCATAATAAAAGGACACCAAACCAAGAGCAGAAGAAAGATTGCTCAGCTTGGCAAAGAAAATCTACAGAACCCCACAGCTGCCAAGGCACTTGGTGTGAAAGACCAACATAAGGAGCCGAACTGGCAGCCGTTCGGCTGCTTCTATTCAACATTGTACTGGAAGATCTGGCCACTAGGCAAAGTACCGAAATAAAAGGCATTCTGATTAGAAAGGAAGAAGTAAAATCACCTCTATTTGCAGACGGCACAACCTTGCCTATATATAAAACCTTAAGAAGCCCACTGTGGAGTATAAGAATGAATAAATAAATTCAACAACTTCAGTATACAAAAACCCATTTTATGTCTATACACTAGTAATAAAAAAATCCAAAAATGAAATTAAGAAAACAATTTCATTTACAACAGCATCAAAAAGATATTTAGAAATTAGATTAATAAAAGATGCAAAACTTACACTCTGAAAGCTGTAAAATGTTGTTGAAAGAAAATGAAAGAGCTCCAGGTAAATGAAAAAAACGGCTCATGGCCATGGGTCAAGATTTTATGTTGGTAAAATGCAACATTTCCCAAATTAATCCGCAGATTCAATACAATATCTATTGTAATCCCAACCTGCCATTTTCTCAGAAGCTGACAAGTTGATCCTAACATTCATATGGAATCCGAGAGAACCAGAATACCCAAAAAATCTTTCCACAGGACGATAAAGTTGGAGGACTCACGTCCTGATTTCTAAACTTATTTTACAGCTACAGAAATTAGTAAGTGTGGTACTGGCATGAGGCACCGGCATAAGAATAGACATACAGATTAATGGAACAGAATGGAGAGTCCAGAAATAAATTCTCACATTTATGGTCAGTTGATTTTGACGAGGATGCCCCAAACAATTACCTGAGGGAAAGAACAGTCTTTTCAACAAATGACGCTAGAACAAGTTGACACCCACCTGAAACTGTATGTAAAATGTCAACTAAAAATGAATCAAGAGATAGAACTAAAAGCATAAAAGTCATAGAAGAAAACAAGTATGTTATCTTTGTGACCTTGAATTAGGAAGTGGTTTCTTCAATATGACATCAGAAGCACAAACAACAACAAAAGTAGATAAAGTGGATTTCCTCAAAATTAAAAACTTTTGTGCCTCAAAGATCTCATTCAGAAAGTGAAAAAGACAGTCCAGAGAATGGAAGAAAATATAAACAAATTACACATCTCATGAAGGACTGGAATATAAAGAACTCTGACAACAATAAAAATAAAGATAACCCAATTAAAAATGGATGAAGGATGGAATAGACATTTTTACAAAGAAGATATACAAATAGCCAATAAGCACACGAAAAGATGCTTAACATCATTAGTCATCTGGGGAATACAAATCACAACCACAACAAGATACAACTTCACATCTGTAGCCACAATCGAAAAGACATTATAAGAAATGTTAACAGAAATAGGGAGAAATTGGAACCCTTATACACTGTTGGTAGGAATATAAAATGGTAGTCACTTCACAAAACTACCTGGAAGTTCCTTTAAAATGTTAAACACATTCTCTTTTTCATCTATACCAATTTCGCATGAACCAGCAATTTCACTTTTGGGGACATACCTAAGAGAAATAAAAACATACGACTGCACTATAACTGTACATGAAGGTCTATAGCAGCTTTGTTCACCAAAGAAATCAATAAGTGGAAACAACCCAAATGTCCATCGGTTATCGGATGGAGAGATAAAATGTGGTATATCCATTTCATTCCAAATGGGATATTATTTGGCAATAAAAAATTTGCCAAATAATAAAATTATTATATGATTCATTGTACAACATGGATGTGACTTGGAGACATTATGCAGAAAGAAAGAACCAAGTCACAAAAGACCAGTACCCAACAGGACTAAGAGGGTTGAGTGGAAATGGGTAAGACATAGGGCATCTGGGAGTGATGGAAATGATCTGACAGAAATTGTGTGATGGCTGCATCATTCTGTGTATGTGCTAAAAGCCACCAAACTGTACAGTTTAAATGAGTGAATTACACATCGTGTGAAGTATATCACATCAATTATATTTGATGTATATATGCATACATATATATGTATGCATACATAGCTCTTTAAACTAGAGAAATAAATACTAACAGAAATGGAAGTGAGAAAAATAGACAAACTCACAAGGACTAACCATGAAGAGAAAATGGATGGGTTGGAATTTACAAAGAGCTTCTACCCATAAAACCTTGTGTGTGTACATACGTATATGTACACATAACTTATGTACACATAATTTGTTCTGACTGGAAATTTTATGTAACATATAAAAAAATTCCAAAACAGCGATCAATAAATAAATCTTACAAACCAAATGACTTACGTAGAAAGATGGACAGAAGATTTGACTAGGTACATTTTAAAAGGTTTTCAGTGTAATTTTTCATCAGGGAAATGCGAATTGAACCAAAACTTCTGATACCACTCCCATTCCTTCCTCAAATGGATTAAAGACACAGAGGTTGACATTTGAAGCATCTGTGCAGATGTGGAGGAGCCGGACTCATCCACCCTGCCAGCAGGAATGATTTACGCAGACACACAAATAGTATTCACCAAAGGTAAACACTTATTTTCCGGAAATTCCTCTGCAGGTACACACCTGAGAGCAAGGTGCACCTGTACGCTCACCGAAGATATGCACAAATAGGTTGAGAGCAGAACTAGTCCCGAAAGCCTCCAGGTGACGCTGTCCCAGCAACCACCACCGCAGAACGGCCCAGCACCGGGGGCCATCCCACAGTGGAATCAGGCACAACAATGAGGATACGTGAACCACGACCACGCGTGACTACGTGGGCACACTTCGCAAGCAGTGTGGAGTGGTGGAGCTGAGGCAGAAAGCATACACATTGCCAGATTCCATTTATACAAAGCTGAAAAGCCGAGGAAGCCAACCCATGGTGTTAGAAGCCTGGATAGTGGTTAGTTTGGGGAGTAGGGGGTGGAGAGACAGGCGGGGACCTCCGAGAGCCACAAATACCTTGCTTGTTGATTTGATCGGGTTCTCATCACACAGCTGTTCTAATTTGTTGAGGTTTACTGAGCTGAACACCTCTGATTTGTGCTGTACATTTAAGATGATCACACTCTTTTCTGATGCATGTTATGATTTCATTGATTGTCTGCGAAATCAGTGAAGATTAAACTCTATATAGTTTAGGCATATTACTGACGCCATAAAACTATTTAAAAATAAAGGAAGGCTATGACCCAAGAGGGTGCTGACTGAGGGGACAGGGCATGGCAGGAGTCTAGGGCAGGGTCACCTTGCTGCGGGCACATTCATGGGGTCTGGCATTGGGTAAGTGGGTTACCGATAATGTGCATATGTTACCGATAAAGACCGAGAGAATGAAGAAGAGCAAGCGAATAGGAGTCTGATGTGGAAATTTGGAAAAGGGGATATAGAAGATGAAATTGATGGGATGGCAGTGAAAGTTTAAGACGTATTTAAAGGCGGATCCATAGGATGTGCTAATCGGCACATACGTGGGTGAAGGACAGAGGCTCTGGCTCGAGCAACTTGGTAGATGGTGGTGTCAGGAAGCCAGAGAAGGCGTGGATTTTCAGAGCACACCAAGACAACCATTCCGAGCGTGTGTGGAGGATTAAAGGTGGAGTTTCAGGTGAGAAGTGGGATATAGAGAAACCTGATTCCTGGAGGAGATGTCTGGGTGGGCCACACGCATTTACAAGTTACCAGCATGGAAATGCTGTCAAGAAGTTCTTAGAAAGGACGAGATACCCAGGGGAAGAGTGTGTGCACAGGTGAGAGTGGACTTCAGGTCTGGACACTGTACGATTGTAAGCTGAAGGTTGGGGTGGAGCGGAAGAGCCATCGAAGAAGAAAATAGCCAGTTAGGTAAAAGGACATCCAAGGGAACATGGCATCAAAAAAAAAATTATTTCAGGGCTCCTAGGTGGCTCAGTTGGTTAAGCATCCAACTTCAGCTCAGGTCACAATCTCACAGTTCATGAGTTCAAGCCCTGCATCGGGCTCTACACTGGCAGCAAGGAGCCTGCTTGAGATTCTCTGTCTCTCTCTCTCTCTCTCTCTCTCTCTCTCAAAATAAACTTAAAAAAAAAAAACATTTAAAAAAGTGTTTCAAGACATTTCAGCTCTCTCAGATGAGACTAAAAAGTTGAGCAAGATGAAAACAGGGACATAACTGTTAGAGTTGGAGATGTGGGCACCACCAGAGACTTCTCCAGAAAGTATCCGTGGAGTGGTGGGCAAGGAAGACACAAGGCCATAGGAGGGAAGAGGGAGCGAGGAAGGAGACACAGGCTACTTACACATGTCTCATGAGTACTTGGCTGTGAACAGACAAATATCTCAGTAACAAATAGCTTTGCTATGATGAGATGATCAGTCAATGATCTAAGGTCTGGAACATAATAGGTGCTAAGTACATATTGATGAACAGGAATAACCTTACACTGTGATTTCCCCAAAGGCAACTCAAAGTATTTCTCAAGTCAAACAGAAACGTGAGATCCATGGTTGAACATGCCCTTGTGCAAGAAGGCACATCAAGCCTCAGTTAAGACTGAGATGTGCCCGGATCCCCTGGCTGACGAATGTTTGCATTCCAGACAATGAGGGATATAAATATATGTACATAAATCAAGTCGGTGGCCAGATTAGCGTGGGAATTGGGGGGCACAGTAAAGAAGATGTGGGTGGGCCTCACCTAGTATGGTGAGGACCTGATAGGACCATAAGGAGGGGGAAGGTGAACCGTCCTCTCTGACTGACTGTTGGAGCCAGATGTCAGTCTCCTGGCCTCTGAGCACCTGGGTGTCAGCCTTCAGACCCAGACTGGACCTTCGCCATCAGCGGGTTGGTCCTCAGGCCCTGAGTGCCAGCACCAGCCCCCGCTCCCTACATGCGGTTTCTCCGTAGAACCTTGACTAACGTTTCAGCATTTTCTTCCCTCCCTTGTAATATCTTCTTTGATTCATGAATACTTTGACATGTGTTTTAAAATTTACAAATTTACAGGAGGAATTGTTTTACTATATTTTGGAGTTGGTTTTTAATTCTATTAAATTGCACTTCAAGTATATAGTCTGAATGATCATTTTTTTGAGAGGGTATCGTGAAACTTCCTTTGTGATGAAATGTTTTTTCCTCTAAATGAAATTTCCATGTATGCTTAAAAAATTGTGTGTTCCTTCATTTTTGGGCGGCTATACATTAGATTAATATCAGATCAAGCTTGTCAAGTTTATGTATGTTGTTTTGTTTTCTAGTTTGCTACATCCATTCATTTCTGAGAATAGTGTGATAAAAACATTTAAGTAAGGTAGTAGCTTTTTCTATTCATTTACAGAATTGTGCCAATTTTTACTTTATGTTTTTGATATTATATTGTTAGGAACATACACTAAGTTTTTGAGACTTTTTACAACTACCTCACACCTGAGAGAGATCTTTGACTGCATATCTTTGATTCTATGTTTTCTGATATTAATATTACTATTGCTTTTTCTTGTTTATGTTCACATGGCATATCTTTAGTCATCTCTTCTAACATTTCTGTCATGTTTTATGTGTCTCTTATAACATGCATATGGAAAATATTATTTGAAAACTTTATTCTGGCCTCCCTGGTTAACAGAAAACTTTAAAATGTTTACATTTACAGTGATCATTGATATATTTTGACATATTTTTACCAACTTGTTTTTACCTCACCAGCTTGTTAAACATTCTATTTCTATACTTCTTAGTTATTGCCATTAAATATTAATTACATACTTAAGAGCGTCAAAATGTAATAAACATTTCTATCTCTTTATTAAGGAACAAAAGTACTTTTAAACCACTTGAATTTAATTCTGTTTGCACGTGTCATCTGTGTTATTACTTCAGGACTTTCCGAGTGTTTCCAGACTCCCAAGTGTTTGTCTTCTCTTTTAGGATCATTCATTATTTAGTGATGTATTTGTTCATTACACCTTGTGCCTCCTTCCTCGTGGGTTCAAAATTTCCTTCCCGCCAGAGTCTGCTCTTGTGAGGATCTTTCCATCAGTATTTATGCAAAAGACACAGAATTCTAAGTAGACAGTGATTTTTACCTGAGTATTTGGAAGATATTTTTCATTCCATCCAGGTGTATGCTTTTTGCAGATGAGGTCAATAAAAAGATTTTGCATGACCTCACTGAGAAATATTATATTTCCTCAAGGTGCACAAGTGAAAAATATTAAATAAAAATTGATGGGAAATCCTCAGTAAGGGACACTGTGAACAGTTCGGTCCTTCTCACAGTGTGATGGGCACAGACATGTGTCCCTGATATAAATATTGTCAGTGGATGTCCTTTCCAGGCCAGTTCCCCCTGGCCATTACCTCTGCTGCAGAAGGCAGTGCTGGCCAAGGTCAGTGCCATAGGGGTAGGGTAGGACAGGGAGGGATTACCGCCCAGAAAATCTAGATAACCTCCCTATTTTGAAGTCAGCTGACTGGCAACCTGGATTTCATCTGCAGCCCTAATTTTCCTTCTCCATGGAGCTTAACATGTTCAAGTTTCTGAGATTGGGACACGGGTCTCTTTGGAAGGGGCAGGGGCGTTATTCGGTACATCAACAGAGGCACTGCGCCAGGGTAGCCAAATCCAAAAGATCAAGGTGTAGCTCCCAACCAAGGCAGTTCAGGATTCTGGGTGGGAAAGAATGGAACCCTGTCACAAGGGTTGGTGGACATGTGGGCCAGTGAGCTCTCATGCTCCCCTGAAGGCCTGTCCTGCAAAATCGCCCACTCCTTCCTGTTAAGAACAAAAGCTCTCTCCTTAAAGAGAATGCAGGGCTGCTTCCTGGTAATACTCGCCCCATCCTTGCTGGTCGTTAGATCACAATTAGGGTCGTGCCGTGGCTCCAATGACCCGGGTCTGAGGAGGAGTTCTAAGATTTAGATAACATGCAGGAGCCAGGAGAGCATGTGCGGGACTGGTTCTGAGGAACGTTTGCTCGAGTCCTGGACAAAAGCTTTTCTACGGAGGAGTGTATTGATTTGGAAGCAGTTTTGAGATACAGGATTCAGCATCCTGGCAAAGCCTCACGTGATGGTGTGAAATCGCTACTGGGGTGTTTCCTGGAATCACGGAAAAATCAATGGCCCGTGCGAAGTGAGCTGAAGTGCCAGGATTGCATGGCAGACTGTGGAAAGAGGGATTGAAAGACAAGGAAGTAGGTATGCGGGGGCAGACACAGTCTGCAAGGCCAGGTCACCCGCCAGATGGAAAATTCACCTTTTACCAAAACAAGAAGGAATGTACAAGAAGAGGCACCAGCATCGCAAAGGCCTTCGGCAGTATTGTCCTGTGTGGGCCAGGCCCGATGGGGGGCGATGCCATTGCAGAGTCGGGCCCACGCTGGCCACAGGAATGGCGGGACTCTGCAAAGGGAGGGGCCAGGTGGCAGTCTTCAAGATCAGAAGCCAGGTGGATGCAATTATCATCACGACTGGCAATGTTGGAGTGGCGGCCAGTGAGACCTGACCTTCAGAACTAGGAGGATGGTTTACAGAACTTTGCATCCCTGGGGGCAAAATAGCCAGGCAGGCTACTGCTCGATTTATCAAAAGAAATCAAGGATGGAAGAATGGGAAACGGAGAGCAGTACCCCCTTGTGCAGTCTCCTGACGTGAGCCAGTTTTTGGACCCAAGACTCAGGGATTGAAGAGAAGGCCATGTTCTCAGGAGGAAGGTTCTTGAAACACCGAGGCAAGAGTGCATGGGAATGATACCCCAGGCCCCCACTAAGGGATGCATGCCGTTTCCTTGGGTAACCGTGCACCAGCAAAGCAGAATACACAAACACCTCCAGGGTCGTTGGACACAGGTTCCGAGTTGACAGTAATACCTGGAGACCTGCAAGGTCATTACTACCCTTCTGTTAGAGTTGGGGCATATGGGTCAGGTAATAAATAGAACCCAGGCCACTGTCCATCAGCTCTGCAGATTCACAAGGCTGTCATTTGGGAAAGATCCACCGGGCAGGTGGTGCAAACCCCACATCGGGTCTTTGGCGGGTGGGGTCAGAGGCATGGTATCAGGAGTACCAAGCGGAAGCCTCTGAAACTGTGCCCCACCCTGGTCCCAGGCAAGATAGGAAATAAAAACCAGTATCGCATCCCAGAAGGAACAGGAAAGATTAGTGCTACACTCAAGGAGCTCAAGCAGGTAATAGTAGCAGTCCCACTACCCTTGTCTCCATGTAATTCACCCTCTGGCCCCTTGGAGGACAGAGTCCTTCTCAAGCTCAGGGAAGTATGGCTGCACTCACAGCTCCGGGCCAGCGGCAGAGCGAGCCAGCATGGCTGCAGGTGCGTCACATGAGGCCCGAGGTTCAATGGACGCGCTCCTTCCCATGTCTGTCAGGAAAGCAGACCAGAAAGTTTCGTTCCCATAAAACTGGAAAGAGCATATGTTTACATTCCCTTCTTGAGCTATGCTATCTCTTCTGCCCTCTGTCATGAAGTGATTCACCCTGACCAGCTCTCTGCGATATCATTCTGGCCTGGCCAGCAAGAAGCAGGTAGACTGTCGGAGGCCCTGCTAATCCCCACACTCCAGAGTACAGCAGACAAACCCTAATGCATTCAGGAGCATGCACCTCAGTGAAACTTTTAGGGGTCCAGCGGTCAGGGCAGCTTGTCTAATAAAGGACAAGTTGTGGCATCTTGGCTCCACATGAGAAAGCACATCATGTGATAATCCTCTTTGGATTTTGGAGCAGCACGCTCCGTCCCTGAGAATACGGCTTCGGTCCACACACAGGGAATGAAAATGGATTCCAGCGGGGGGCAAATGGGGAACAGCGCCATGACAGGTCCAGGCCGTGGTCCAGCCAAGACCCAGGCCACAGGACCCAGCAGATTATACGCTGTCAGAGATTTTAGTAGCAGGAATAGATGCCATGTGGATTTTATGGCCAACACCGTGGTCGAAATGACAAATGAAAGCCTCTGGAGTTCCAAAGCGAGTTCAGTTCACCTGCAGTTGACCACAGCCACGTTTTGTAAAATGATACCTGGTACGCTGCTGGTAGAGACAGAACGTCTGGCCACGGGGCGCCAGTGGCCACGGACCTGGAGTCGCCCCTCCCGACCTGCATTCTGACAGAGTCACTGGACCAGGTAAACAGGCTGGCCACAAGCCACTGCGTGATGAAAGTGGTTTGCAGGGAAGGAGCATAAGTGGGGCCATCAGACACAAGCAAGCTGTGTGATCAGGTGTCCTTGACTCTCATGTGATGCCTCCGTACCATGGCCTCGGCTCTCCTCAACTCATACCCGTGGCTGTATGAGCCACTGATGGTGGAAGGCCGAGTTCAGGCTCAGTTCACAGGTGAGTCAGCTTGGTATGGGGCTCACCTGAAGGTGGCCTCGAAATGGCGATGCGCCTGAGCGGCTCGCCCGAATTATCCTGTTATCCGCTCTGGGTGGACAGGTTACGGGTGTCATGAGAGAGTAGTCGCTGCACAGTCATAGGGCTAGTAATTGGCGGAGACAGAATTCGACCCAAACAATCTATGTCCACAATAGGTGCCCTTAACACACTCCTGTTTTCATACTTTGGAAAAAATGGATTATTTTCTCACGCTTTATACCAAAATAAATTCTAAGTGGAATAAAGATCTAAACAAAAAGAAAGAAGGAACTCACAAAAATATTGGAAGAAAATGTGAATTTTATGTTTTTAAAAAACTTTTTTTAAGTTTATTTATTTTGAGACAGCATGGGGGGTGGTGGTAGAGAGAAAGGCAGAGAGAGAATCCCAAGCAGGCTCCACACTGTCAGCACAGAGCCGGATGGATGCAGGGCTCAAGCGCTCAAAACCATGAGATCGTGACCTGAGCAGAAACCCAGTGTCAGACACTTAACCGGCTGAGCCATCCAGATGCCCCAGAATTTTAAGCTTTTATTATTATTATTATAGTTAATGCTGATTTTTGAGTGAGAAAGGGTTTTTTTGAGTGAGAAAGGCTGGAGCTCAAATCACAGACAATGCTTAATTTTTTTTTTTTTTGGTACGTATGAACACGCGTAAATATGCAAGAATACAGATGGAGGCAGGAGGAAAACAGGGACGCCACGCAAACACTGTTGACAGAGAAGGATCTGCGAGTGGCTCTCAAAATCATGAAAAGATCAACCTCATCCGTAATACAGGAAATGTAAATTATGACTCCCCATCAAGTGTATGAACACCCGATGTTTTAGAGCCCACCATGCAGGGACAAGGTGGGAACGTGCCAGTGTGGTTGTAAGTTGTCCGGGTTCTGTGGACGGCGACTTACCAACGTGCATCAGAATCCGAAATGCACACTCTGTACCATATTGCTGTCCTTTGACCCCAGCCCAGCGTATACCTGTAGCATAGCAACCAGAATGTGCACTGCAAAATATGAGACAGCAGACCTCCTCTGCTCAGCCATCTCCGATGCCCCCCATTCCTCTCAGAGCAAAACCAAAGCTCTTCAGATGGCTCCTCGTCATCTGGATCTTTCTGGACCCCCGGACCTCACACCTCCTGAGAGACTTTCCCATAGTGGTCAGACTCTCTCAGTCGTTTACCAAATATCTTTTTAAACCTGAAGTGTAGGGGTGCTCGGGGGCTCAGTCGGTTAAGTGTCCGACTTTGGCTCAGGTCATGATCTCGCGGCTTGTGTGTTCGAGCTCAGAGCCTGGAGCCTGCTTCCGATTCTGTGTCTCCCTCTCTCTCTGCCCCTCCCCTGCTAATGCTCTGTCTCTCTTTCTCAAAAAATATATAAACATTAAAAAAATTTTTTTAAATAAATAAAATAAACCCAAAGTATAATGTAGATAAAAGTGTACAGAGCATATAATCTATGGTGATGGATTACACGACTAATCCCCAAATAGATACTGCATGTAACCACCACCCAGGTCATGATGTCAAATGTAACCAGCACCAACCGGCCCCTCTGCACCCCTGCCTGGTCACTCCCAAGGAAATCGCTGTGTGACTTCTAGCCCCACACGTCCATGGAGCCTGTTGTTGTGTGAGTAGAGCAATACGCACTCCTAGGTCTGGGTTCCCTTACTCAACACTGTGAGATTCTCCCACGGTGCGGGGAGCTGTGGTCTGTCTGTCCTCCATGCAGCAGTAAATATCATTTATCATACATCCGTTCACATCCACTCATGTCAGTTCACAACACATCATGTCATATCACATCACACCGACCATGCCACACCATGTCGTGTCATATCAGGTCACACCGTGTCATGCCATGCCACATCACGTCATGTCAAACCATGTCACATGCCACATCCCGTCGTGTCATATATATGAATATATAGTGAGGGACTTACCTAGCTGAGGGTTGTCAGACGCTGGAATTGTTTCCACTTCGGGTTATAATAACGGATCTGTGGACATTTCTGCACGTGTCTTCCGTGCATTTCTGTTGAGTATAGACCCAGAGTACGACATACACACGTGAACAACAGTGCAGGATGCTAAACGTGTGTGACCTCTAAGGAGGTGAGGTCATGGGGGCCCAGAAAGATCTGGATCATGGTAATTTTCAGTGTGGTTGCACTCCCACTGGTACTGTATGAGTGTTTCGATTGTTACAGTTTTTCCCCAAAACGGCTGCAATGTGTAAAAATTAAAACTGACATACGTGCTTTTATTTTTATTGCAGTATTATTTGCAGTAGCCAAGATACGGAAGCAATTCATATGTCTGTCCACAGATGAATGGATAAAGAAGCTGTGGTATATATACACAATGAAATATTACTCAGCCACAAAAAGGAATGAAATCTTGCCATTTAGGACAACACGGATGGATCTAGGGGGTGTAATGCTGAGTGAAATGAGTCAGAGAAAGGCACATACCATATGGTTTAACTTACATGTGCAATCTAGAACAAAACAAATGAACAAACACGCTTTTTTTAAAAAAATCTTTATTTTGGAGACAGAGGGAGACAGAGCGCGAGGAGGGGAGGAGCAGAGAGAGAGAGGGAGACACAGAATCCGAAGCAGGCTCCAGGCTCTGAACTGTCAGCACAGAGCCTGACACGGGGCTCGAACTCATGAACCTGAGCTGAAGTCAGACACTCAACCGACTGAGCCACCCAGGTGCCCCAAACAAACACTCTTAAATACAGAGACCAAGCTGGTGGGGGAAAGGTGAAACAGATAAATGAGGTTAAAAGATAGAAATTTCCGGTTACAAAATTAAGTAATGGACATGAAAAGTACAGCATATTACAGTAATATTGTAATAATGGTGTATAAAAATAATTGGAAAATCCTCAGTTTTCAAGAACAAATGGTCCATATTCCCTATGTTGTAATGTTTTATGATTAGAAGCAAAACATTTAGAATAACTAAAACTAAAGTTTTTCAATAATTTTAATTTAGCCGGAAAAGGTGATAAACATAAGTACTGAGAGGTTCTCGCTAATTATGGTCGGACTGTATATTTATCTTCTTAGGAAGAGTGACAGGCTTAGGGCTCAGCCCCCTCCCCACCCCCCACCGATGGTTCCCTGAGGTCCCAGGGCGACGCCTGTCCACGCGGCGGGCTCATTACTGCCGGGGAAAGCGCTTTCCCTGTCTGGCCTTCAAATTGGGGTCAGAATGTACATTTCCACACAATTTGAGTTTTCATCTTTCACGTCGCTAGTTAAACCCTCTATTAGTGGACGGTCTCAGCACAGACCATTTAAAAATTTTCTGGCTTCTGATTTCCTGAGACTATGCATCGTCTCTCACTGAAATAGCATTTGCCCTTACTTTTCCCCATGGTTTTCTGAAACTGTCACCTTTTCCTGTGTCTTCTTGTGATCCTAACTTTCCAACAAGAGAGAGAGAGCTCATCCAGGACTGCAGGGGTGAGCTGAGCACGTCCAAACTGGAGGTGACCCACTGACTGTGCCGTCACACCCGGGTTAGCCTCCTGTCCTTGCCTTTGCAGGTGTGGTTCTCCGGTGGTCAGTTAGGTCTATTGTTAGGATCAAAATGATTGTGACTATCATCACAGTTTGCACGGAGGGGTTTCCTAGGATCTGCTCATGAGGGGAAGAAGGCGGCTGACCGAAGTCATCGCCCGTAGCACAGAGCCTTGCCCCCCACAAATGTGTGGGTGAACGGACCGAGACAGAAAGACCAGGGAAGCAGCCCTGATAGACTGACCTTTTTTCCTGCGTTCTGGAAACTCCACAGATGTTAAGTAGATTCCTCTGTTCTGAAGGAAGCTCAGGTGCATGATCGTGTATAACCCGTTCACCATTCAAATCTGTTCCTGTGGCTTAATTAAATGCTTAATGTACTCTTTTCGGTACCCATTTGTTTTCAGCAATTAAAGATATAAAAACGCTGACACCACAGGCAAAAATTCTGGGGTCATTTCCCCCCAAATCAGAGGGACAGGCAAATACAGAAACTCACGACTTACTGGGGCAGAGACCTTCCAGGAACCCACACCTGGGAGGAAAAGCTAACCTGTAATTTGGCACAAATAGTAACAGAGCAACAGGCGGAGTCTAAGTGTGGACAGCTCTGAGGGACAAAACTCCAGTGGGACACACTTGCTTTCGTGGATTTGGCCTCTAGAAGCTCTTCCAGGTGCTCCAGAAAACAGGAGGAAATCTGCCTGGCACTTCTGGCAGGGGGAGGGGAAAGGAGCCACCTTGAGATAGGCCAGCACACCCTGACAAGATCTGCCTGCGGAGAAACTGTTTTATTTAAGCCTAACTTCTGGGGCTTTGGTTGGGGCTTCACTGACCCAGGGAAAAGGAGATACCCACCTCCAGCCCCCCTCACCCCTCCAGCCATTCTGTCCCACCTAAGGGGTGGGGCCAGCACTGCGAAGCACCCACTGGGCTCTCATTCCAGGGGTCTGTGGCCTCACTAAGAGACTGAGACCTGGTCAGGACGACAGCACCTCTCCCCACATGCTTCACCTCCACAGGCTTATTCACTACACTACCTTTTGCCCAGGACATCATGCCCAGCTTTCAGCACAGAATTACCAAGCATTCTAAAAGGAAAAAAAAAATCAGTTTGAAATGATAGAGCAAGCATCAGAACCAAGTCAGACATGGCAGGAAAGTTGAAATGATCAGACCACCCACTTAAAGTTACCACGATTAAAATCCGTGCGAGAACAGACGGGCAACGTGAACAGACATGGGATTCCAAGAACGACAACTCATTCTAGTGCAATGGAAACTAGGGGTGCCACTGACAGACTCGCTAGTAGATTGGACTCAACTGAGGAAGGAATTTCCGAGCTGGACGAGATGCAACAAAAACACAATCATCATCTGAATCACAGTTGACTTCTTTGTAGAAACTGACACACGGATTCTAAAACTCATTCAAATTTCCAAGAGACCAGGATAGTCAAAGCAGTCTTTAAAAGGAAGAATAAAGTAGGAAGACCCAGACTTTGCGGTTTGAAAACTTACCACAGAGCAAAAGTAGTCAAGAGAATGCTGTACTGTGCAAGAATAGCCATGCAGATGAGTGGAATAGAATCGAAAATCCAGAAGTAAACCTGTGTATCAATGGTCAACCGAGCTTCGACAAGTGTGCCAAGACCATCCAATTAGGCAAGAATAGTCTTTTCAAAACATGGCATTGGGACAACTGGACGACGACATGCAAAAGAATGAATCTGAACTATCTCTTCCCACCAGGCATGAAAGTTAATTCACAATGAATCAAAGACCAAAATGTAAGAACTGTAAAACTCTTAGAAGAGAACATAGGAGCGAATCTTCATGACTTGGGATTTGGCAAAGGATTCTGACATACGACACCAAAAGCACAAACAATAAAGGAAACAGATTCATTTGACTTCATCCAAATTAAAATCCGTGCTGCAAAGAACACCATCAAGGAAGTGAAAAGATGCCCCACAGAATGGGAGAAAGCATTCGCGAATCACATATCAGATAGAAGACTCCTATGGAGAATATATAAAGAACACTTGTAAGTCAATGATAAAAAGACTAACAACCCAATTAAAACATTGGCAAAGGATCTGAATAGACACTTCTCCAAAGAAGTTATACAAATGGCCAACATGCACATAGAAAGATGCTCCACGTTTTTAGGCATCAAATTAAGTTGAAATCACAACGAGATACCATCTCTGTCCTGTATGATGGCAAGGATTGAAAAGTCAGGTAATAACAAGTGTTTTGACAAGTATGTGGAAAACTGGAGCTGCCATACAGCGCTGGTGGGAATGTAAAATGGTGTAGCTGCTCAGAAAACAGGCTGGAAGTTCTTCAAACCATTCAATATGGGGTTTCTGCATTTCTACTCCTGGATATATACCCAAGAGAAATGAAAACTTGTGTCCACACATAAGTTAGACACAAATATTTATACCAGCATTGATTAGGGTAGTCAAAAAGTAGAAACATCCCCAAAGCTCCTCAGTTAACAAACACATTGAGAGAATGTAGTATCTCTACACAGTGGCATGTCATTTGGCCATGAACAGGAAAGAGGTAGTGATGCGTGCTTCCACACGGATGAACCTTCAATAATTATACTAAGTGGAAGCAGCCAGTCATGAAAGGTGTTGCGTGAACCAGGAACAGAAATGCTGAAAGCCGGGAATAAACCAGAGACAGAAAGTGGACACAGCAGGTTCATAGTTGCTTAGGGCTGGGGGCAGGTGGAGATTGTGGGTAGGCAAGTGACAGCTAACTGGAACAGAGTTGCTTTTGCAGGGACGAGAACATTTTAAAATGGACGGTGCTGGGTGCGCATGTCTGTGAACACACTAAAACACCGCGTGTGGAACACTCTAAATGGGTCAATTGTAAGGTTTGTGAATTACATCTCAATAATCCCGATAAAAAGAGACAAGAATGTCCCACGTACCCACTGCCCTACACACACCCCACACTTACAGACATGCTCACCCTCCAGAGTCCCTCTCGTGCAGAGAGGCACACGTTAGGTCTTCCTGTTGAGTCAAACCAGTTCCTACTTGAAGTAAGGAGAGGGAGAATGCTCGTCTAGATTTTGGGCATCTCCCACTAACCAAAAAGAGATAAAATTTGAGCAGTCCGATGAATGTATTTAGAACTAATTGATTCAAAGCAGTTGTTGAAAAGTTTGTTTTTGTTTTAATCCTTTTCATTAAACAGGCTAGATGAGCGGCTATTTATTCGACTGTTTCAAAAGACGCTTTTTGAGTCTGTTTGAAACATGCAACCATCTCTAAAGTTCTTTGTATCCTGCGACTTTGCTGAATTCATGTATCAGCTCTAGCAGACTTTTTGGTGGAGTCTATCAGGTTTCCATGTATAATATCATGTCATCTGCAAAAAGTGAAAGCTTGACTTCATCTTTGCCAATTTGGATGCCTTTGATTTCCTTTTGTTGTCTGACTGCTGAGGCTAGGACTTCCAACACTATATTAAGCAACAGCAGTGAGAGTGGACATCCCTGTTGTTTTCCTGATCTCAGGGGGAAAGCTCTCAGTTTTTCCCCATTGAGGATGATATTAGCTGTGGGCTTTTCATAAATGGCTTTTATGATGTTTAAGTATGTTTCTTCTATCCCGACTACCCTATGACCCAGCAATAGCACTGCTAGGCATTTACCCGAGGGACACAGGAGTGTTGATGCATAAGGGCACTTGTACCCCAGTGTTTACAGCAGCACTTTCCACAATAGCCAAAGTATGGAAAGAGCCTAAATGTCCATCAACTGACAAATGGATAAAGAAGATGTGGTTTATGTATACAATGGAATACTACCTGGCAATGAGAAAGAATGAAATCTGGCCATTTGTAGCAACGTGGATGGAACTGGAGAGTGTTTTGCTAAGTGAAATAAGTCAGGCAGAGAAAGACAGATGCCATATGTTTTCACTCTTATGTGGATCCTGAGAAACTTACCAGAAGACCATGGGGGAGGGGAAGGAAAAAAAGTTAGAGAGGGAGGGAGGCAAACCATGAGAGACTCTTAAAAACTAAGAACAAACTGAGGGTTGATGGGGGCGGGCGAGAGGGGAAAATGGGTGATGGGCATTGAGGAGGGCACCTGCTGGGAGGAGCACTGGGTGTTGTATGGAAACCAATTTGACAATAAATTTCATATAAAAAAATGAAGTTCTTTGACATGAATCTGCGTTTCTCTAAAGGGACCTATTCAGAACAAATCACCTAGGTGTAGGGTCTAACAGGGGTGATGGCTGTGGGGAGGGATGACAAACTCAAAGACTGTAATTCCTTAAAATATGAAACGTACCTATATTGGTAAGAATTGTTAGTGTCACCGGTAAGCGTTTGCAGTACCAAGAAGCACCATCGCCAGCAGCCCAATGCCAGTGACACAGGACTTGGTCATTTCACAGCCACGATGGATGTCTTGCTTTGAATATCCCTCCATGCTCTGCCCAACTAAAACGAACGTTAGAGTGTCTTAGTTCGTTGGATGACAGCTGTGACCTGACCCTTCAGGCTTGTGCACAGGTATTTATCAGGCCCCTGCTGTATGCTCTAGGCCATTTTTCAGGTGCTACGTCAGACAACAGTGTCCTCATGCAAGTTTTGTGCAAGTGGAAAGGCTCAGAGGAACAGTATACAAGTAAGCATGGAGATAGAATCACGTGAGATATTGTCAAATTCTACCAATACAAAAAAATATAAAATAAAATAAAATAAAATAAAGTAAGCTCAAGGTTTAGAAAGTGCCTTGGGAGGGGTTTATTTAAGACTGAGAGATCAGAGAAGTCCTCTCTGAACAGGTGATATTTTTACGCGATAGATAATGCTATTCAGTCATTCTGCGTGTTCTCCAGAATAGATTCCCAGTGAATCTGCATCTAATTAAGATTCACTGTGATTCCCATTTTGAGTGGGGAAATCACAAGGATAGTTAATAATTTATATTATGTTCTATACTTTTTGGCTTTTGTTTAATGTGCTAATAAAGAAGCTTTCTGGAAGGGAGCCATAGTCAGAAAGTTTACAGTAAACTCTCAGTAACCACATCAAGTAATAAAGGAGTACTTCTTATACCTTTATGTATATACACCTGTAACTGCTTTCAGCCTGAAAAACAATTTGAATTGATATAGACTTCCTCCATTTTTTCTCCAAACAAATGAACCAGAGATGCAGAAGGCAACATTTTCCAAAGGGAATTCTCTGGAACACTAGACCCAAGGAGGGATACATTTCAGGTAACACAGGGATCAAAGAAATGTGTGGAAAACTGGCTCACACAAAGCTAAACTGTTTATTTCCTTTCCTCTGCTGGGCGTTTCAGAACTGTTACTATAGCAGCTGCTTTGGACCCGACCTTGCGAGGCCCAAGACAGAAAACGCGTTCGGGCTTCTTGGTGACAGTCACCGCGCTTTCTGCGCCCGCCCGTCAGAGACCGTAGGAAACGGTGACGTAGACTTCCCTCAGCTGGTTTCTTTTCCTGGTGACTTCACATTCACATTAGCTGGAGGCAGCATAGTTTTAGGAAATGACTCCAAACCATCCCCCCAAATCCTTCTGAGCTACACTCCCTGTTTCTGTGAACTGGACCAAGTCCCTGCCCCGCCCGATGCACAAATGTGAGAGCAGAATCTAACGAAAAGTTTAAGTGCCACTATTACGACAATCTTCTCCAAAGTAAGCCTGCAGAAATAGCTTGGGTCCCCCAAATGGTTGATGAATCAGTAGAAGGAATCCGACCAAGTGTTTTGTCCCTAGCGAGTCAGATTTATTAGACAAACATTTGTCAAGTGCCGCCAAGGCAGAGAACACCCTGCCTTCCTGGAGACAACATTGGATTGAAGGGGCAGACGACAAGCAGGCAGGCAGAAAAATAACACGATTCTAAATATCACAGGTGGCAAGAGAAAAAATGTAGAAAAAAGAGGATTGGAGCAACAGAGTACGTGAGGGGTTTTACAGGATTGGCCAGGAAACCTTTGAGGAAATATCATCTCACGGAGTCCTCACAGAACCAGAATGAGGAGCCCCACTCTGTGGAAGCGAAGAATGAGCCAGCCTCTGCATGGGGAGTCTGGCAACTGCGGCGGCCTTGAAGCAAGACGGGACCATAAATGATAGAAAATTAAGTAATGCCCAGTATGCAATGGGTCCAGCTCAAGACATAAGACAGCAATACAATCCAAATTTAAACCAAGAGGGTGAAAATATCAGTGTTCATGACAGCTTTATTGGCGACACATGATTACCAAGCAAGTCCTTTACCGAGGGGCTGTGCTAATAAAGAAAATTGCAAATCAATGGTTTCTGTACCCAACTTATTTCCCTTTAGCTCACAGGGATTTGAAGCGTTGAACAGCAAAGATTAAAAGGAGATTATGACTCGTCCCTCTGTCAAAAGACCCATTCATCACCGACAAAACAAGAACAACAAACTGCAAATTCACCCAAACAACAACCAAAGGAAAACAGTCATGACTAGTGTTGACTTTGTCACTTTAAAACTCACACATACAATCTTCTTTTGCCAAAATTAATGCAAATCAAGACGACAACAATGAAAAGAAAGCTTTCCAAACCAAACAACTTAGTACACGTATGGCTTGCCTGTGAGCTCACGAGTGTGGGTAGTGTGGCTACATGAGGGGTGGGTCTGAGGCTAAGACCATACGAGTCTCTGGTCCAATGAATGGAGTTTGATAGTAACTCTTGCTAAAATTAAAAAAAAAACAAATAAATAAAAATAAAAATTCAGTTATGACACCAAATGCATGATCCATAAAGAGAAAAACTAGTAATTGGACATAGTTAATTTTTTATTAATGTTTTATTTTTTTATTTTCTTGAGAGACAGAGAGAGACAGAGCATGAGCAGGGGAGGGACAGAGAGAGAGGGAGACACAGAATCCGAAGCAGGCTCCAGGCTCTGAGCTGTCAGCACAGAGCCCGACGCGGGGCTCAAACCCACTAACTGTGAGATCATGACCTGAGCCGAAGTCAGACGCTCAACTGACTGAGCCACCCAGGTGCCCTGCACATAATTAAAATTAAAAACTTCTGCTCTGCAAAAGGCACATAAAAGAATCAAAAGTCAAGCCACAGACAGGGAGAAAATATTTGCAAAACACATATCTGGTAGAAATACTGGTTTCCCAGATATTCAAAGAACTTCTAAAACTCAAAAGTAAAACAAACGACCCGATTAAAAAGTGGGCAAAGGATGTGGACAGACTCCTCAGGGGAGATGACATACAGGTGGCAAATAAACACGTAAGAAGATGCTCCACGGCACCTGCCACGAAGGAAATGCAAATTAAAAGTACAGTGTGATGCCACCGCACACCTGTCGCAGTGGCAGAAAAATCCGGAACCCTGACAACGTCAAATGCTGGCGAGGACGTGGAGCTGGTGGGAACGCAAAATGGCGCAGCTACGTCGGAAGACAGTTTGGCATCTTCCGAAACTAAGCTACATACGTTATGATCCAGCAACCGTAGTCCATCATTCTCACCCAAATGAGTTGCGTTAAAAACGTAGGTCCACGTGAAACCTGCACACGGATATTTTTAGCAGCTGTATTCATGTCCACAACTTGGAGGGAACCAAGAAGTCCTTCAGTGGGTGAATGGATAAACAAACTGTGGTCCATCCAGACAATGGAATATTATTCAGCACTAAAAAGCAATGAGCTATCAAGCCATGAAAAGACATGGTTGAAACTCAAATGCATCACTAAGTAAAAAAAAGAAAGAAAAAGAAAAAAAGCCAGCCAGTCTGAAAAGGCTACATACTATATGATTCCAGTTCTATGACATTCTGGAAAAGACAGAACTAGAGACACAGTAAAAAGATCAGTGGTTGCCCAGGCGCGGGGAGGGGACGGCAGGGAGGGGTGAGCAGGTGAGGGCAGGGGAATTGTAGGGCACTGAAACTGTTGGGTATGACATTTTAATGGCAGATATATGGCATTATGCACATGTCCAAACCCACAGACCCGCACCATGCAGAGTCAACATGAAGTATGGTCTTGAGTCAATATAGTGTCCCAACATCAGCTCCCCAATTTCAATAAAGTACCACACTCATTGCTAATGGGGACAACTTGGAGGCGCGTGGGAAGAGGGGAATCTACGGGAATTCTCTACTTTCTGCTCATTTCTCTGTAAATTTAAAAAGGCTCTAAAAATAAAGCCTACTAATTAAAAATGAAATAAACAATGTAATTATGATGCCAAAGGCTCTACTGATTTGTTTTAAACACCAGCATGCTAGAATTACAGCTAATCCTTCAAAATATCACAACCCCTTCAATCCTGTGATATTCTCTCAAAACACAAGGTGAGAAAACACAGAATATATTTGTCCTCGGACAACTGCTGCAGTGAGCTCATCACACCTCCACCTGACACAAGGCTTTCATTCGTGAACTTTCCACACACTGTACAGTTTATCCACCCGGAGATTTTCGTTGCTGCCATTAATGGGGCTGAAGAGTCAACAAACTAGTCTTTGAATGGAGCCCACTGAGATGGGGGCCTGGAAGAGCTTCTCTCTGTCCACGCGGAGAGGCAGCCCCGGTCGGCTGGCTCCCCACCAGGCAGGGTCCCCCCAAAAACTGCCTTCTCAGGACCCAGCCCCACATAGAGGTTCGCCCTACATGCTCACACCCGTACTGTTGTTCCCTGAGCATGCACCCCTCCCCGGGGCTGGAGCCCGCCTCCGTCCCTTGGGGCCCTTGACCCACCAGCTGGTCTCCAGTGTCTGCCCCAGTGTCCTCTCTGCAGCGAGAGTAAGTCTTACCTGCTCTGGTGCAAACCAAGACATCCCTCTACTGAAAACACTTCAGGGGCGCCTGGGCGGCTCTGTCAGTAAAGCATCCAACTTTGGCTCAGATCATGGTCTTGTGGTTCATGAGTTCGAGCCCCGTGTCAGGCTCTGTGCTGATGGCTCAGAACCTGGAGCCTGCTTCAGATTCTGGGTGTCTCTCTCTCTCTGCCCCTCCCCTGCTCACACTCTGTGTCTCTGTCTCTCAAAACTAAGTAAACATGAAAAAATTAAAAAGAAAACCCACCTCAGTCTCTTCTAGCTGCATCTAAGGCAAAGAACAGGTGTGCAAGGCATCTTGGCACGCCGCCCCCAGCCTCAGCTACTGGAGGACCAGCCCCCTCCCTGGCCCTGCCCTGGCACCTCTGTCTCCCAGCCCCTCGTCTAGGCTCAGACACAACCCGGCCTCGACCCTCCACCCAGCTCCCTGTGAGTGACTGGTTCCTGCCTGTGCTTCTGAAGCATGTGTTCCCTTCTTTCCAGCTCTTTCTGTACGTGTGGTTTATGCGCTCATTGATGTGATGGCTTCATCCCTGTCTCTCTCACTGCTGCAAGCTTCGTAAAGGGCCTCCCGCCATCACCCTACCCGGGCACTGAGGGGAATCCCGGGGACCTAATGACAATTAGTATCTCCCGAATCCAGCCGCGTCTTTCCCCCCCAGTGACACTGCCTGGCTTTATGGCCCTCCACTCTCAAGGAGGCGGCCAAACCAGCCACCAGCCAGCCTCCCGGCCTAGACACCAGCATCCCCTAACACCGAGGCTGGAAGAGCCCTACTACACACAGGCCTGATGGTGTCAATTCCTAGGTTAAAATTGTCGACAGCTCCCGACTACACTCAAAATATATCCCAAACCCGTTAGCGTCTATGCAGCACTCTGATAGCATGTATACACTTACCTGTGCAGCTGTTTACAGCCAGAGGAATAAGGTGCTCTCTACTCCCGTGCAAACCACACCCTTCGGCCATACCGAGTCTCTCACAAGCCGCCCGAACGGACCACGTCAGGAGGTGGAGATAAGCCCAGGAAACAGGGGCTCAGAACTTCCAGATGTTTCTAGGTTCTCGTTGTCAAGGCCGTGTCAACATACCCTCTGAGTGATGAAGGCACGTTACCACCCACCACAAAACAATGGCTCAGCCTTCAGGGCCTTTATAGGTTCTGGAGAGACGACATGAGGTGTGCGTCTGGTCCACTTACCAACCAACCCATGGGACTGGCCATTTTCAGCTGGACTCAGTTCTCGATGGAGTGGGTCCAGCTGCCAGGTTGCCTGGGTCCTCCATGGCCCCGTGGGCCTGGCAGAGCCCCGAGTGGCTGTGACACCGTATGGAGCCCCTGAGAGTCTCCCACAGGAAAGCCCATCACAGACCCTGCAGTGTGAACAAAACCATGCTTTTCCCTGCAAATACTTACTGCGTTGTGAGAGCCTCGGCTTCCTTCCGGGCCGCACAGCGGGTCGCGAGGCCCCAAGCAGCACCTGAACAGAATGCCTTGTGTGCTACGTGTGCACGTGGGGAGGAAGTTCCAGTCCGATCGTTAGCTCACGGCCCAGACGGCAGCAGAGTCGAGGCACAGCGTGTTGTTCCCTCAACCACGGTCCCCGTTACAAGCCGGGTCAGTAAGAGCACGGGGGCCTGGCTCGCAGGAGGCTCTGTGTTGTGTGCTGACATCAGGCAGAGCTGAGCATCTGTGTCCCTAGATCCTGGCGGGGTGTCCCCAGGGAGCGTGGGGAGGAGAGTCCTATCAAGGGCAGGGACTGAAACCCTCCCGCCACTTACCTTCCTTCTCAGGAGGGAGACAGGTCCAACGTCTGGGCCACAGGGGGACACTGGCAGGGCTACCTGTTCAGCCTGCGGTCAGAACATGGGAGGAACGTGCCGGGAGGACTAGTGACCAGGTCTGTGGAAAAGTGTGTAGGGGAACCGTCTATGCAGGGAACCCCTGTCCTACGTGAGCGCCCTGAAGACTCCACCGCGGAAGGGTCCCACCATAAACCAAGGGCAGGGCTGCTCTCTGGTCAGTTCGCCACCTTTCCTGAGTCACCCAGAGCCTATGGGGCGGGCCCCCCATGGAGGGACCCCAGCGGCAGGGATGAGACTCTGCGTGGGCTCCACAGAGTGGACGCTGCCCTCCTGGGTTGATCTGGGCCCTGCCTGGGTCACACTCCAGGGCCCCTGAACAAAGTAGCTCAAACTGGGTGGTTCAAAGCAACAGAAGCCTGTTTTCTCCGATCGGGAGGCCAGAAGAGTGAATTCGAGGTGTTGGTGGTGGGCTATGTTCCCTCCTCTGGAAGGGGGTCCAGCTTCTGGTGCCGACGTCTTTCCCTCGGGGGGTCTGTGAGCTCGGGTTTCCTCATCTTATAGGGACACCATCCCCTCGATCCTGACTCGAGGACATCTTATTTGAACACGGGCCCCATGGGTGAGAGTCAGACATGTCCTCCGGGGGGACATGATTCAACGCCCAGCACCGCCACCGCTGAGCCCCCCCCTTTGCGCGGGTCAGGTCAACGCTAGGCCCTGATGCAGCACCATTTCCGAGTGGGGAGGCGGTCCAAGCAGCCACCTGCTGGCAGGTGGGTCACACAGAAGCATTTCCATCGAGGAGTGAGGAGAATTTTTGGAGAGATGGCATTTGCTCTGCGTCTGGATTCACCTGAAATCATCTTGTGTCGTCACTGCTCACGGGTCTCCGGATGTGTGACAAGCACGTGCTACCCCCCTCGATGCTGCCTCTGACCAGGGAAGCAGCAGTCTGCACGGTAGCATGGCTTTGGCACGTGCCCTCCTGGCGACGCCACACGCTCCACCCCCCAGAAGCCCTCACAGATGCCACGTGATGCCCTACTCAGGGCTGAAACACATGCTTTCGGAGACAGGCATCCGCAACAGGTCGGGTCTCCTCTGGAACCAGCAGCCAAGGCAGCCCGGAGTCGGGGCGAGAAGCAAGAGTGGCCCCTTTAATGACCATGGCGAATAACCCACCAGGAAATCCCGTGCGTCTCTGGATCTCCGGGTCCTCCGGGCGTGGAGGTTTTCATCCCGCGAAGTGAAACCTAGCGGTGACAACAATGGTTTCCTGCGGGTGAAGCAGACTCGGCCCCGTTGCCATGGGGGGCTCCTCATGAGTCATCTGGCAATCCCTCGGCACCGTTACGGGGACGAGCGACCCCTGCCATCGAGGGGACTCCGACCCGCTGCTTCCCGAGGGACACGGATCCAGATCCCAGGCGTCCTCCGGCGTGCCTCGGCCGTGTCCCAGCCGACGTGGGTAAATATCCCCATCAGCAGAAGCCAGCGCGCTAAGGACCCAGACCTCACATGAGGTCTGCCCCCCACAACAGGATAACAGCGCAGGAGTGGAGGAAGAAGCAAACACACGGTTGGGACCTCCAGCTGCGAGCCTGGAGCATCCGGGCACATCTGTTTCACACACGTGAATGCGTGACCCACATAATACACGTTACATACGTGTACTTTTACCTGAAGAGAGTGGATTTGGCTAACTTTCCAATTTAGCCTTTAGGATACAGAATGTGCGGGCGGGATTTTTGTTTCTTCCTTCTCCTTTTCACGAAACCACTTTATTGACGTGTACCTGACATGCAAAGAGCTGTTCGGACTCGACGTTTGCAGCTGGGCGCATTTGGACATAAGCGCATACCCGGGAAACCGTCCCCGTCCAGCCTCCCATCGCCTCCAAAGTCTCCTCGCGAGCACGCTGTGTGTTACTGCTTGTTGTACTGGAATCCGTGACGCCAAGGGAGGTGATGGCAGACGGGAGTCAGCGCCTCGTTCAGGGAGCGCACGTGAGCCTCTGGGAGCAGGGACGGCAGAAGCCGGTGCCCCACTGGCGGGGGTCTGGGGGGGCCTCCGCAGGAGGCAGGGGTTTATGGAGAGTGACGAGGCGGGGCAGGAACGGGCGGCCCCCGTTCTGCTGGCCCTCAGCCCCTTCCCCACTCACTCCTGCCAGATGGCTTCTCCTGGGGTCCTGAGCGGAGACCTGGACGAACATCAGAAGACAGGGGATGGACGTATTCTCTTCTCCTCCTCCACTCGATGCAGCAGCCACAGGAGCAGACCGCCGGAGTCAGGGCTGACGGCAGGCAGGGAAGGGTCCAGGGCACCGGTGACATCGTCCGGGGCAGCCGAGGGGGTGTGAGCTCCCGAACTCTTGCCCCGCGCAGGAGCGCTTGCCATCAGGACTTGGCCAGGAGCGGGGTGCTGATCCTCAGTGACTCCTCCCGCCTCCCCCTGCAGCTCCCTCCCTTTCCGCGCTTCTGGGCTGTTTCCTTGGCTGATCCGTGACTGATAGCCCCATCAGCATTTTCCCTGCCAACTCGCTTTGTTGCATTAATGATCTTCTTTACCTGCCCCGGTGTTAAGATGGCCCCGGGCTCCATCCTCAGGACTCTGCTAGACTGTGAGCCCCTCGCGGGCAAGGACGCTGCTTGTCCCTCTGGAGTCTGAGCATTTTACACCTCTGACCGCGGTGCGTAGCCCAGGTGCCTAACGCATAGTGACTGCTGGAGATCGACCTCAGCTACCTTCCTAACTTCAGTTAGACCTTCCTGGCACTCAGTCTGCCAGCCAGGTCTACAGTCTCACTGCTCTCCGGAGTATCTCAGAGGCACCTCCGATGCTTTGTGGTCCGAATCAAGCTTGCTCAGACCCCGTCTCAAAATTCCAGTGTTCGTTTGTTTAGTAACATTACGATCTTCCAGTATCCAGAACCAGAGTCCTCAGCACTACGTTCAAGCCTGGCACAGTCCGCCTCCTGAACAACGGTGTAGGTGCAGCCAAGGATAGCAGTTCGAGCCCTTCGCTCCACACACGAGATCCTGCTCTGAGACCCCTAGGCTGGGCTTCCCTCTCATCTGTGCCTCTGGTGTCTTTGGGTCTGAAACTCAGGTGGACTTTCCTCCATGGCTACCCAACCACACCTGCTCAGCTCGAGATCTACATGTCCACCGGACTTTGGCGTCCCCCAGGGCTCGGTGGGAGGCTTCCCTCCTGGTCCGGCCCCTCCCTCAGCCAGGCGGACCTGGGCCCGTGTGCCAACTCCTGCCCAGGGAGGGGGTCCCCGAGGCTTGTCCCTTCTCATCTGTCACCTGGAGCAGAAGGAGGCCTCCTCTACCTGTCCAGGGCCAGTCTTGCACTCCCAGCTTGGCCTTCCCATGCTGACACCAGAGGGCTCCTTTCCATGTGTGCAAAAGTACTGTCATTTAATCCATTAACTGGGATAAAACAGAACCTCCTTTCCAGATTGTCCCGTGTTCTGTATGGAACCAAATCACCCAATTTTGTCACCACGTTCTCCAGCATCAGAAACATGGCTTCTTCACCTATTTTCCTTTGTATTTGCTTCAGAGCCAAATGGGGTGACTCCTGGCCACCCCCCAGTGTGCACTCACAATGGCTCTCTTACCACGTGCCATGCACGGTGCTGGGGGGGTGGTGCTCTGAGATCCGAGAAGGCAGCCTCTCCCTCCATCACCCACACAGCACGTGTATGTTGTACCTACTAGGAAATGCAACTTTAACCTGATTTCTTGCCCCACAGAACTGAAAACAAAACAAATAGAGGGAGTCTTGGGGCGGTTCGATTGGCAGGCACTATGTTTCCGAGAATGCAGCCCTCTCCGTGCCTCCCCAGGGTCAGCCCCTCAGAAGGTCAATGGCCTCCTTGCCGAGGACAGATAGACAGGCTGGAGGCCACGGCCGGGCCTGCTCCATGCAGACAGCAGGCTTCTACCCAGCCTCTGTCCCAGCCAGCTTCCGGAACTCACGTCGGATGGGCTGCTGAGGCTGCGTTCCCACTCCTGACTGCGGACCACCCACAGCTGGTGCTGGGGGTCGTCCCAAAGCATGTGAGGCCTCGGGGATGGGCTGGGATATCTGGGAAGGATGCAGGATGTTTTACTTTTCAGGGGGATTTTCTTTCAGCCGCACGTTGACAGGGTGCAGCCACAGAGGCGGGAACAAGATACTCACTGCTCCTGTCCATATGCGTCTACACAGAGAAGAGCCCAGCCCCACAGGGCCGCACTGCGTCTCCTCCTCCCCGGCCCCCGCCCTCACCGTCCACACAGGCACCTGTTACACGCGGAGCGGAGCCTTCCTGCGCAGACGGACAGAAGCCAGTGGCGGCCGGTGACGGTCAGCCTACGAACTGAAGCACACACACAGTCCCCGAGGGCCCCCGTTGGGGGACAACTGTGTCATGGGGTCACCCGCTGAAAAGGAGGCTGGGGATCGAAATGGAGAGGGTATTTTCATGGTTTTGAGCCCAACGCCCCTTGAATACGGTGGCCCCGTGTGACAAGCTGTAAGTCTTCCTCACTGTGGGGGAAGTCCGTTCATGCCCCACAAGTCAGCTTCTGGCAATTTCAAAATAAAACCTGGTTTTCTCCCCCAGAAACCTAATCAGAAAGCAATGCCTATGACTCCCTTATTTCCATGCTGAAAAGGCAAAACCAGAAATCCTCGATGCCAACTATCGCCAGGAAATAAACTAAAGAAGTCCATTCAACTGGACGCCTTTGCACGTGAAGTGTTGCATAGGTCACAGGCAGTGAGGAGTGGGACTGAGGGCTGGCCTCCGCCCCCGGGCCCCACGGTCTAGCGGGGCCTGTCACCAGGGGCAGTCTACCCCTTCTGCTGTACACGAGACTGTCTTGAATCTGAATTCCACTTCAGTAAGGAAGATCTCCTGCAGCCTCCACATCTCCACAAATTCCACAACGGGGAGAGGAAGGAATTTGTACTTCCGTGTTCAGTTCTGGTTACTGAGCTCTCGACCATGGACCATGGGGGGAACCCATTTCCTCCTTCTCAGTCCCTTGTGCGTGCATGCACACACACACACACACACACACACACACACTCTCATATGCACACTTACACCCTCACATTCTCTCTTGCACACTCAAGCTCACACACACACACACACACTCACATGTGCACGCACACACACAAACCTTTCCATGGTAGCACACTTTACAAAGGCTTAGAAAGATAAAGTGAACTTACATTAAAAATGCAAACAGATTGGAGCACCTGGGGGGCTCAGTCAGTTGAGTGTCCGACTCGGGCTCGGGTCATGATCTTGCAGTTTGTGGGTTCAAGCCCCGTGTTGGGTTCTGTGCTGACAGCTCAGAGCCTGGAGCCTGCTTCGGATTCTGTGTCTCCCTCTCTGCCCCTCCCCCACTCACATTCTGTCTCTCAAAAAATAAATAAAAGTTAAAAAAGAAAAGGCAAACAGGTTATAGCCCAGGTTTTAAGTCCCTTGACCCTCTGGCTGATTCTGGGTCCAGCCCCACAAATACAGACCTCTCCACCACATGCATCTGAACCTCTCTTCGTAGCTTCAAAAAACCCCACTTTATTGTAAAAGCAGTCAGGTTTTTCTAATCCCTACCAAAAAAAAAAAAAAAAAAGAAAAACAACCCTAAATTCCAAATTTCTCTTTGAATACATATCCTTTCATTCATCCATTTGCTCATTTAGTAAACACATGCTTACTGAGCACCTACCGAGAGCCAGACAGCTACTGGGTGCTACAGACATAAGAGGGGTCAGGAACAGGAATGTTCTCTGCACCTGTGGGCACAGAGAACAGGTAATGACATAGCAGAGGCAATACACACGCATCCAAGAACAGGACACACACAAAGCTACGGGGGCAGCAGTTTCCGCATGTGAAATGTACGTGGGATAATAAGCAATGGGACAGGAGTATCTGATTTGTTCCAGAGCCCAGGGAAGAAATGCCTGAGGTGTAACGAGAATGCAGACTCACACCTGGGGGATGAGGAAGGGCTAACAGGGAGAAGGGGTCTCGGAGAGAGGAGAAAACCAGTCAGATCGAAGACGATGGGCACCTGGGGAGTGAGGGCGGAGGCTCATCGGGCAAGAGAAAGGCCAGCGTGCCAGCCGCAGACAAGGTGTTTTGCGGTGCAGACGAGGCTGGGGCAGGAGGAAGTGTGCTCGCCCTGACCGGGATGCACAGACAATGTCAGTGTGCACCCCAGGAGGGGCAGAGAGCTGGGAGAGTTTGAGATGGAGACGTGGTATGAACAGGTGCTTTGCCTACATGCATGGTTTACACTGCATTTAGAGAGTGTACTGACGGGCGGAGGGGTGACACAGACACTGGCCAGGAAGCTAGTGAAGTGTCCAGACTGGAGGTGACTGTCGCTTGACCCAGGGAGGCGGAGTGGACCAGAGAAGAGCAGAGTAGGTGTAAAGGACAGTTAGAGGGTCAAATGGGCAGGACTTGGTGAACAGCTACTGGAGAAATGGAGTTAGAAGGCAGGTGAGGGGTCCAAGATGAGTTCTAGATTTCTCCTTCCACCTATGCCACAGTAACTGACACATCACCAAAACAATATGTGCAAATAGCAATGTTGTTTATCGAAGATGTTTAGCCACATTGGTCGTTGGACGAAGGCAAGTGGACACCATCGTGAAATACCACTGTATACCTACCGCCATGTCGGAAACTAGAAAATCTGTCAACACCGAGAAAAGGCAGATATGCACAGGAGCTGCAGTCCTTTTAGATCGCTGGTGGGGGTATGCAGTGGCCCTCGCCGGAAGGAGTGTGCGGTGGCCCCACTGGTTTGCAGAAGATCCTGGCAGTGGCTCCAATGCCTTGAATGTGCTGCGCCACAACTTGCTTCTGGGTCTTCACGCTCGGCCGCCTCTTGCCTGACATGCTATCCCCTCCCCTGGGGTCTCTGCTCAATCAATGTCTACTTCTTCAAGCTCAACGTAGACATGACTTTTGAGGCTTCCCCTTTCCAAAAGACCAGGTAAGGCTCACTACTGAAATACTCCCAGAGCACCCTGTCCCCCTTCTTTGCAGAGTATCCAAGAAGAGAATTCAATAATTAATTTACTTATTGGAAGAGGAGGGGGAAAAAGTTACAAACAGAGAGGGAGGGAGGCAAACCATAAGAGACTCTTAAATACAGAGAACAAACTGAGGGCTGATGGGGGGCAGAGGAGAAGGAAAAGTGGGTGATGGGCATTGAGGGGGGCACCTGTTGAAATGAGCACTGGGTGTTGTATGGAAGCCAAGTTGACAACAAATTATATTAAAAATAAATAGATAAATGTCAAAATTTTTAGAAAATAGAGCAATTGTTGACTAAAATGGTAATTTGTTATTTAATTTTGTACCCCTCCATCAGAATGTCCACGCTGTGGGGGTAGGGTTTATGTCCCTCTATCACTGCTATGGCCTCAGCACCCAGTATGTGTTTAAATGTTTATAGAAGTGAACGAATAAGTGAATGGATGAATTAGTGTAGGATGCAGAGGGAGAAGAAAGTAGAAAATGATTTTGTGTACCATGCGTTTGAGGTACTTGTGGACTATTGAAGACTTCTTAGAAATAATTCAAAATTTGGCTTTAGTAAAACTTGAATTGATTGAATTATCTTGCTCATTGGGGAACGTAGGGAGAGAAGGAGACATTTGAGCTGCAAGGGAAAATGGTGATGGACGAGGGGACATGAATGTAGGGAGCGAGTTTGCAGCAGTCAGTACTGTTTGGGAGCAGCTTAGATTTTATCTATTTGTATACAGTTTTGATTGCCTGCTTCATTGAAAAATACTCACTGTGGAAAGTAAGCATATTTGGTGATAGCTTTATGTTTAATTGCAGTAATACATAGAAGTAAACTAAAATCTGATGATGTGAGCTCACATTTTGAAACATTCAGGCCCAGGGGCGCCTGGGTGGCTCAGTCGGTTAAGCGTCGACTTCAGCTCAGGTCACGATCTCGCGGTCCGTGAGTTCAAGCTCCGCGTCGGGCTCTGGGCTGATGGCTCAGAGCCTGGAGCCTGCTTCCGATTCTGTGTCTCCCTCTTTCTCTGCCCCTCCCCCGTTCATGCTGTGTCTCTCTCTGTCTCAAAAATAAATAAACGTTAAAAAAAATTAAAAAAAAAAAAAAAGAAACATTCAGGCCCATTATTTCTAAAATCAGGAGTGGATAAGCCTAATTTGTACAGTGTACTAATTTTATGACATTTAAGTCTGAAGGTATCTCAAACTGAAAAGTTCAAAATCAATTTTTGTACACTTGAAACTAATGTAACATTGTCAACTGTACTTCAATCGATCAATCAATCAATCAGTCAAAATTCAATTTTGAGGTTGGATAGCTAATGTGCAGCCAACTATGGACTTTCCATAAATAAGCCAACGGGTTGTCCAACTCTTTGAGGCCTGAATATGCTTCTGTTTTACTCCTGGCTCCCTGATGCATGACTTCCTCTTGTTTATATTGAATTCTTCACTTTCTGTTTCTTTTCTTCCTCCCTTCCTTCTTTCTATAGGATTTATTAGGTGCCGTTCCATGCAAGATACAGCCTTAGGCATTTTGTGTAGAGGACCGGAAAAAAATACACGTTTTTCTTGACCTCAAGTAAATGCCAGCTGATGAGGTAGGCCTGCAAAGAAACAATGACACAACCACAATCCAACATAACAAATACCAAGAAAGATGTAAATCGTCGTGGTCACCCAGAGGCAGTTCACAGTAGAGCCAGTGAAGCTGGGGCCGGCGGGACCCAGATTCTTACCAACCTTTGTAAGTTGCTTTATAGAGGACAGAGGCTGCCCATAGCTTCTTAGTGCGACCAATATTCCAAGGCGTCAGGGCTTTCTGATTAACCATGTAAGTCTACGAGGCAAGTGGGAGGCTCAGTAGGTTGGGCGTCTGACTCTTGATTTCGGCTCCGTCATGATCTCACGGTTTGTGGGACTGAGCCCTGTGTCGGGCTCTGGGATGACGGCACAGAGTCTGCTTGGGACTCTCTTTCTCTGTCCCTCCCTTGTTTTCATGCGCTCCCTTTCTCAAAATAAATACATAAATGTTACCAAAAAAAGTTAAAAAACAAGAACAATGTGAGTCTAGGAGCAGGAGCTGCTGTACTAGAACCTGGTTCCCAGAGATGGGCGTTTGTTATTGTTTTGATGTTTACAATCAGCTCCTGTTTTCTTGCATTAACAGCAAGGTAAAGACAAAATTTTAAAACCCAGATCTCAAAAAGAAGCTAAATATGACGTTGAATGTTTGTTTCCCTTTTTACTGAACGCCTCCTGCCCCCTCAGTGGTTCTATGAGGAGAGAACTTAATCATACTCACATTATTTGTGTTACGCTTGCTTTTCCTCTTAACCAGGCTCACGCCCCGAAGTCAAAGAGCAGGCCTTTAATAGTGCATTGCCAATAACTACAACGATATGTAGCTAATAGATCCATCTTGTCATTTTCAAAACACTTTCACGTATATTGCCTACTTCAATTCAGAAGACAGGTGTGGGAGGGTGAAATGTACCCTTAGGCTTTCTCCCAGGTAAGGACAGAGGGATGATAGCAGCCTGCCACAGGAAGGAGGGGCCGAGAGTGAGGCGTGCCGAGCCTCCTGTCCTCAGTCTGGTGGTCCTCTCTCTCTCCTGCTTCACCCCTTCCACAGCAGCCCAGGCTCGGTGGGGTCTAATGAGTTTATGTAAAAGCATGTCCTTGGCTCGACTGAGCTGTCTGTAAATCCTGAGCCCAACATTCTCTAAGGGAAATCTCCTCATTTCTCTGAATGAAGGAAAGAGATAGTAAAGAATTCCAAAGCACTGATAACGTCTTTCAAAAATGTGAACTGAGCGGTTCTGGGGAAACTCGAGCAGAAGGGAAGGCACATAAAAAATTCCGAGGCCAGTTCTCTGTGCACTTTGCAACGCGGTGCCAAGCTGGCCAACGACAAATACTCTTAACCTTACCCGGTGTGGCCGTGACGCAGTCACGTCAGCCAATGACAGCGGCACCCCCTTCACCCAGCACCTGGGGGTCCGCGGCACGCTCAGTCGCCTTCTCTCCTTTGCCAATGATAGGATCTATTGATGCAGACAGCGTGTGGGGGAGGAGGTGCTGAAGCTGCACTTTGCAGACCATTTCCATAACTTTCGAGAGAACTGGCAGGTCGGAAATGAGTCGATAGTTCAGATAGATTGTCAGGTAATAAGGAAAGTCATTAGAACAGGGGAATGACTACAGCTGCTTTAAATTGAGCAGGAATTCAGCCAGATGTGAAGGCGGGAGTTGCACAGCTAGCTGTGACAGGAGCCCTGTCTCCTCTGGGTCCCTGAAAGAGCCACGTGGGCCACGAGTTCAAACAATAGGTTGACAGCTGCAGCACCCAAATTGCCTTCATCTCTTGTGCAGGGGTGGCCACAGTGAAGTCGAGAAAGACAGATTGATCTCGTGTTCAAGGAGTCATAGTGCTGGGGGCGGGGGAGTGGGGGAAAGAAAAACAGGGACCGGGGCTCAATAGCCTCAATTACTTGTGCGAAATGAACTGGAAAATTTTGGCAAGTCGAGAAATTAAGAGCCACAAAAACTGGTTCAACATTTACTCTGCTATTAAGAGATCACAATGAACACACTTATCCCCATCCGATTTCAATTCTGTTGAATCACACAATGCTTGGCTTTCAGGTTCCTCCATTTTGGGGTAACAAAGGCGCTCCAGTGTCCGGAGAACGTGCGGGGAGGAGAGGCTCCCGCTGTGGGCCCAGATTTCCACCGCCTCCCCGCATTCGGAATGCTTTATGTTTATCCGCACAAAAGGAACTTCGGATGAAAGGCTTTGAGGACTGATGCGTGAGTTGAATGCTAGCACGCACACAGATCACTCTAGAAATGCTGGATCGATCGATCCCCGGGGCAGCTTGGAGGGCTCATGTGACACTTCTGCTGTCCTCGTTTCAAAAGTGGCCACGCGCATACCACGTGATGCACACACATCCTTTAAGATATTTGTTCCTCCAAGAACCAGCCGTGGGCATTTTTTCACAGGAATGAAAACACAGATGCCAACATTGCCCATAATTTGATGTCTTTGTACTCTTTGTTCGTGTTTCCACCCCCCCGGAAGCCTTTGCTGTTACTCTGGTTCGGTCATTAAGGCCCAGATCCAGTGTCACATCCTTTTCCTTCCCATCATCTATGCTTCCATGGCAATTTATTGACCTATAGCTCCATGATAGCTCTATTATTGATTATTTCTCTCTTAGCGGACTCGTTATATACTTTTGTAATGGACCGCCTGTGTGGACTTCCCCCTAATCAGCTATGAGCATGCACCATGACTTATTTATTTTGTATTCCCAGTGCCTAGCACAGTGCTTGGCATGTGGTCAGAAATCAATAAATAATTGTTGCTTTGATAGCCTCTGCATCGCAAGGATGACATATCAATTGGTTGAGCAACAATAAATCAGGAAGAACGGAAACTTACATCTAGGGCCAGTCGTGTGGAATTTCCAGATGCTCAGAGAAAGCCATAAATAAATGAGAGTCTATTTGATCTGGCACCCACGGCTGCTATTGATGTCCTCACTGCAATCAATGCAGCAGCTAAACCCTGAACAAGAGGGTGGGTGGCAAGAAGAGAGGTCAAACACAAGTTTAACTTGCTCAGCACAGTCTTGCAGATGTCACAGTACTTGATGAGCCGTCTTCTTTGAAGGAGTTCCTTCTCAGGGACCTCGGCTACTCGTGGGCTTTTGGTATAATTCCTGTATTGATCACCCAAAAGATAAGTTGCTGTTATCTTTTCCTAGATCACTCACATTCCTTCCCTACTATAATTTCCGGTTGCATATTTCAGGTTTCAGCTTCCGGGAGGCTACCACCTAGCCCTCTGACTATGCCACAGTCAACCGCAGTTCCTCTGGCCCATTTTCTCCTTTGCCTCTGTGGTTCTCTCATTCACCCAGCCCCCTGGATTCGGGCAGGGACAGTGCCCCCTATTCTTTTGCCCTTTCTGCCCCAGCCACCAATTCAACCTACCACTCAAACGTACTAATAATTTAAAAAGAAAAGAAAAGAATCTTCAGATCTCTCCCTATCCCCCCATTTCTACTTCTTCTTCTCTATTCAGGTGGAGGGCCTGGATTATTTCTCTACTTCTGTATCTAACTCCTATCCTCTGTCCACAGCGTTTCCAGATCATATTCCTAAACCATCGCTTTCCACATCTGACATCCGTCATTTCGTTCAGGGCAAAGTCTTGGTTCTGCACAGTCTGGTTGCATTTCTTCTGCTTTCTGTCTACTTTCCTGGAACACCCCACCCCTCCCCATCCTCCTGCTCAGCCAGGCTTCTTCACGCTCCCTGGGGCATCTCTACCTCGGAGCCATGGCTTAGGTCACTACTTCAAACTGGAGAGCTACTCCATTCCTGTCTGAGTAAATTCTGTGTCTTAAGACTCAGTTCAGGTTTTGCTTTCTCAAGGAAGGCTTTCCTGATCATTCTAGCCCAAAGCACATTTCCTCTGCTCTCTGTGTGCTCAGAGCATAGTCCCAACTAAGGTCACCATTTATAAAGTGCTCAACTTGTACAAAGTACTCATGCAGCAGTTATTGTGCACTACTGTATACAGATGTTTTCCTCTTGGATCCTGGAAGAAAAGATCTCAGTGTAACCCCCACAAAAGCTTAGAACCAGGATGATGGAAAGCATCTAGTAAGTTTGTCCAATGAACAAGTACACATCTACAGGCCTTGGAACTCTGATTTGAGGTGATGGTAGAACACTTAATGGGCCCAACCTATTCCTGAAGTAGACCACACAGGATTCCTGCACCTGTTTCTAGAAGGGCACAGAGAAGCAGTGGGAGCCTGGCACAGCAGCCTCAGGGGATTAATTCCCACTCTTGGAGAACACAAAACAAACCACATCAGTGATCCCAAGAGCCCCTAGGAGACACGGTTCTAGGGTATTTCCCCATAGCTCCCGTTCTCCTTTGGGGACTTCTTCGAATTTCTATCTAATTAACAAATGATCCCCTTCCCAACTCACCATGACCCTAGAACTTTCCCGTCATCTCCATCATCTTCCAAATCAGTTGTTTTTCCCAGGTGGGAATACTGACGAGAGGGATATCGGGCACCTGGGTGTCTGTTTCAATCAACAGGATCATCTGGGGGAGACTTCGAAGCTGGCCCTACATCCTGGGATTATCTGGGGTAGACTTCAAAGCTGGCCTGTGTCCTGGGATCATCTGGGGGAGACTTCGAAGCTGGTCTGCATCCTGGGATCATCTGGGGGAGACTTGGAAGCTGGGCTGTGTCCTGGGATCATCTGGGGGAGACTTCGAAGCTGGGCTGTGTCCTGGGATCATCTGGGGAGACTTCAAAGCTGGCCTGTGTCCTGGGATCATCTGGGGGTGACTTCGAAGCTGGCCCTGTGTCCCAGGAGGCAGCTCATTCAGAAGCTTGGGAGTAGCACTGATAAGGCAATAAGGGGGTGAACGTGGGAGACCTACGCATGGTCCCCCTTAGTCACATAACAAACATCCACCCAGTGTACAGGGTGCCCAGTTCACACACCTAGAAGGACCTGCCTTCTCTCTCATGCTCTCTATAAGGTAGATACACATCCTGCGTCTTTCCAACTGCCTATGAACGATCACCATTCGGCTGCTTGACGATAAGGTTCTCATAAAAGGTAATCATGCCTCCGATAATCCCATGTCATCTTAGATATTCTGAGCAGTTAATGGGTTGGTGATAAGACTTTCAAGTATCCAGCTGAAACTTGATGAGTCTGGTATTTGTTTTAAGTGGAAAACAGCTTAAAAATATGTTTAGCACATATTTAAAATATTCATCCAATTTAATGTAAAACTTTATGCCCGTATATCCCCATTTTCTATCACAGCCTTCTTGTTTTGTTATCATATTATTACAACAGTATACATTATAATTGCATTGTAATACAAAGTACAGTTGTATAAATTTTGCAGTCACATAACTTTAATAAAATCAAGAGAACTAAAGAGACATATATAGAATAGAATAGAACAATATTGCATTTTAAGATCAAAGAAATGTGATCTTACATATCTACCCACATATGTATCATTTGTTGTGTTCTTACTCTTTCCATGGACCTGAAGTTTCCTATGTTGTCAGGCACCTTCAGCCTGAAAGACTTCCTTTAGTATCATTTGTAGTGCAGATCTATCAATGTCTGTTTATCAAAAATGTCCTCGTTCTGCCTTTGTTTTTATAGAATACTTTCATTAGATAGAGAAGACATTTTTTTTCCTTCCAGTACTTGAATGTGTTCCAATTTCTATGGATTTCATTGTTCTGAATGAGAAGCCAACTGTTAATTGTATCATTGTATTTTCATATATGAATTGCCGTCATTGGCTTCAAGAGTTTTGCTTTGTCTTTGGGTTTTTAGAGGTTTGAATATAATGTCTGGATGCATTTGTCTTTGTGTGTGTCTTACTTGGGGCTCTTCGAGTTTATAAATTTATAAATCAATGTTTTTATCAAATCTGGGAAGTTTTTGGACATTATGACTCCAATTATTTTGTGTGTGATCTGTACTCTCTTGATCTCCCTTTGGAGCTCCAATTGCACAATGTGATGACATTCTCGATGGGCCTCTTCGTGTTTATTCAATCTTCTCTCTCAGCGCTCTCTAGCCTGGATAATGTTTATTGGTCTGTCTTCTTTAAGCTGATTCTTCTACCGTCTCCAAGCTGCCAGTAAAGCCACTTAGTGAATTTTTGTTATGTGAATTGAACGTTTCAGGTCTGCAACCTCCACCTGGTTCTTTGGCATAAGTTTCATTTCTCCACTGCAATTTCCTATCTGTTCACTCATTCATGGTATATTTTTGCTCAATTATTTGATCACATTTGTCTTCAATTATTTGAACATATTTATAATAACATCTTTTACATTATTGATGACAAAATCCAACACGAAGGTCCACTTCAGGGTAACATTTCCTTAGTTTGGGCAAGACTCTGTTTTTTTATTTTTATGCCTAATAATTTTTCGTTGAAAATAGAACATTGCAGATAATACGGTGAAGCAACTGTGGATTCTGTTTCCTTCTTTTTTTTCAGAGGGCTGTGGCTTTTTTTCCATTTGGGAAAGATTGTTTATATTGTTCTATTAGGCAGTTAAAATACCTGCACGCAAACTCTAGAGTCTGCCTTCCTCTCGGTTCAGTGTGCAGTCACGAATGTTTCTGTTTTGCTTTGTTTTCTTTTGCTTTAAGCCTGCCTATGTAGATGTCTCCCCTGCTCCTGTTTAGTTTAATGTTTTTAAAGTTTTAACTGTAATTCCAGTTAGTTAATAGTGTTACATTCGTTTCAGGTGTACAGAATAATTTAGTTTAATTTTTAACCATTGATTTAGTCAGAGGTTATGATCACATATCTCAAGCCAATAAGATTTCTGCAAAGGGCCAAGCTGTGTGCAAAGTGGGGGAGGCATTTTAGAACTCACCAAGTCTGCAAGACTCCCCAGGTTTTGTGCTGGGTGCTCTGGAGTCTTCCGCACAGATGGAGTTCAGCCATTACCCAGGGTCGTGGAGACTTTATTATTTCTGACTTGTTCCTTTTCTTTGTAAACCTCCCCTTCGAAGGTCCACCTTCTTTGCCACCCAGAGTAAGTACGCCACCCTAGCTGGTTAAATTGTTGTGTTTTTTTCTTCTGAAAAAGTTGGGAGATGAAAATGGCTCAAGGAAAGAAAGTCTCAGACTTGTCATTCTGACCATAGCAGTAATAAAGTTTTGCACGTTGCTGTATAAGCATAATAGGAGACATATAAGGAATGTGTGACCCCCTGAAGCTCTGGAAAACCTCCGTATGGCACTGAAGTCTACATGGTGTGTTCTTCACAACAGTCCCGTGTCTGCAAATATTTCTATTCCACTGTTACAACTACCATTATCTTCTGTCTGTTCACATATGGAATGTCTGTTAAACACCACTACTTTCTTTCAAGTGTTTTAGTTTCTCTTTTTAAATAAGCTAACATTAAATAAAGTAACTTATCATAAGATGAAAATGCACTCAATAGGAACATCTAGGAATATTTTTAAAACGCGAAAAACATGATTATTCTTGATGTTGTGCTAACCTAAACTTCTGCATTGCATTCAGAACAAAATTCAGGTGGACGGTTGAGGCAGGCTAAAGCTATGCCCTCCTTACTCCTTTGTATCTATTTGTCTCTGACATTATATTCGATAACTGAAGTACCTATATCAGAATCACCTGAGGTGATGTTTAAAATTCAGAAATCTCAGTCATCCAGTATCAGCAGATCTCCATGTAAAACTCAGAGAACCTGTATTTTTAAGCAAGCTTCCAGGGCAAATGTTATGTATATTGAAATTTGCTAAGGAAAGTGTTCAGTGTAAAGAAGCCTGTTTAATAGTCCCATTTTCGGGCATTGACTGTACTCATTATTTGACCTAAAATTCTTATTTACATTTAAATAGACACATTTACATTAAGAAAATAATCAAAACAAATTAAAACGCTCTGATGCCCAAAGATGTTCTGTTACCATCAGTTATATATGAAATTTTAGAAACGATTCAAGTATCCAGCAATAAAAGAATGGCTACAAATCTGTGGCAAATAAACTGTACGGTATAGAATAAATATTAGTATTATACTATGGGAGGAAAAATAAACATAATGGTGTAAAAATAATGAAACAAAATAAAATTGTATGTGTACTATCATTAAATCTGTGTAAATGTAGGTATTGCTATAATTGAAGATTAAAAGAAAAGAAAATCAACGGTGTTGAGGTAATGAATTATAGATCGTTAACAATATCTTTCATTAATGCTTTGATATTTTGATAGAACTTCAAAAAGAGAAATTAAAGGAAACCTGCTGACTAATAATCAAATGAGATAATACAGATTTTTTTGAAGTGTATTCAGCTCAAATCTTTTTTTATATCTAGGGTTTATCAAACACCACCCTTCCTCTGAACTCCTGTAGACTTTGCTAACTGTGACACCCATTCTGTTTGCTCGCAGAAGTCACAGAATTACCTCCTCTGGAGGGGAAGAGTGTTAGTAGAGTTAGAGGGTGTTGGAAGCCTGAGGAGTGGGGAACATCTCAGGGACATGTGGGTTCAAACCCACACGCAGTGGACTGGAACCCAGGGAGACAGCGTTCGTGTCTGCCAAGGTAAGGGGCTGGGCTTTGTCTTGGAGGCCACGTGTGAAGAAGTTTCCCTGAGTAGATAAATAGCGGAGCTTGTGTTAAGCAGGGGGAGTACTTGAGAGGAAGAGGCAGACAGACAGCATAAGGAAGGTGACCGACAGCAAAGCCGTGTCATTGATGAGTGGGGACTCCCATCCTCCTGCAGATACTCAGAATAGACTTGTGCCCAGAAACTTTTCACCTCTGTGTTAACCTGGACTTCCTTTCAGATGAGCGATTTTTTGGAGGAAAGAGCACACTGGGAAGTAAGACTTTGGTAATAAAAAAGAGTAAGAAAGCAAATGTGAGATTTGGGTCATTGAAGGGCCTCTGTGTATCATCACAGGTGAACATCATTGATCATCTCCAGAATTTCCGGAATTAGGCCTGGCTTGTGTCCTCATTTTATGGGTATAATTTTAAAGTGTCCTGAATTAAAACCTTTGTACATTTGGTCCAGTTTCCCTGCCCCCACTGTATCTCATACACCCATATCATCGCAGCCCTGATGTGTGGGCCACAGACTGCTGAATCAGACACCCAAAACCTAGAACGCTTTTGTTCCCTTCGGGAATCAAAGACGGAAACCCGAGCTCTGTCATGAGGCTGACGGTAATACTCACTGGGCACTTACTGGGTGCAAACAGCTGCTACAGGACAAATAAGTCGCTGTGGTTCTAGGAGTCACACAGACCCAAATACAAGCAAAGCTACATGGTGATCAAATGGCTAGAAAATCCTATAAACCACTGATGGGGAAGGTGGCACAGGCCCCACATAGGGAACAGCCACAGGAGGCCAAGGCTGGGGGCCTTGGCCAAGGCTTCCCCAGAAGAAATGGGCCTGGGGGCTTTGGAAGGCCTGGGCGTGACTGCACACAACGGTGGGGCCAGTCTTCTGCCTGGTAGCTCTTTCACTGGGTTTTTCCTGCTCTCGCTGCCTGGTTTTCTTCTCAGAAAGCTGAACTGTGTTTTCTTTTTCACGCACGGCCTTACTCCACGTTGCTGGCCTTTCTTCTGCTAATAAAGCTTGAGCCCTTCCCTAATTCACTGCACTCAGGATGCCCCACACCCACTCTGCAAATCCCTCGCTGTGTCACTCAGCATCTAAAATTTAAGTCTCCTCCTGGGGGCTGGAAGCGTGTTCTTTGTTCAGCATGATTTAATCTTTTGTTGTGCACAGTGTACATTTTCCAAGCAACAGAAAACATAAACAATAATAGTGGATGTCCTCAGGGCAGCGCACAGGCGCGCGGCTCGCCCCCGTGGCCTGCCTTCAACGGGGCTTTGACGATGGCTTGTCACCTCACACGGAGGGTAGTGTTTAACCCACCCATGCTTTCCATTACGTGAAGTCATTTAAGGAACTTTGCTTCTTTTTAATAGCAAGATGAGACAACTGAATATTTATCCTTTTAAGCATCTTTTAAAGATCAAAATTACTCTTTAATCCCAATTATGGTTATTAACTAATTAGTTCCTCCACATCTCACTTAAATAATTTATTGCAGAAGACACACTCAAGGACAATCCTCAGACCCAAGTACAGCTTCAAGTTCACATAATTGCACGGCATTAAAACAACATCCATGCCAAGAACAAGAGGCTATCGGTGGCTTTGCCTCAGCCCTATGCGACGGGTTACTTTCTCCAGGGCATGCGCACACTCGCGGCTGAGTCGAGTCTGAGGACCTTTCGGAAATTCATAGACAGAACACATTACAGCCAAGCAGACTGTGAGAAATGTCAACTGTATACAGGTATGGCAAGGCGTGAGAGTGTGCACGTGAGGGTGTGTGCACCTGTGTGTGTGGAGTGGGGAGAAGTGGGAGGGGCAGGTGAGAGAGCCACTGTACTGGAGAAACAAGGACAAAATAATTTTTTAAAAAAAGGATCTGAGTTTCAGCCATTAAATCACGTTGCCGAATGGGCAACAGACCACATCGGTGTGCTTGCTCTCATTTGTTTAATGTACAGTCTGAATGACATATTCACAGATAATAAGGCTATTCTGGACCAAGACCACTTAATCCGTTAAAAATTTAGGATTCAGGGATTTACATTATTCTAAGAGTCTTGGAATCACTGGTTTCGACAGAGAAACAGAGATTGAGGAGGAAAGATTTTGGAGAAGTCTGGCTAAAAGGGGATAAGATCTGGCGAGCCCTCATCATATCTTTCTGTTTCATTCATCCGTCGCCTGGAGCAGGGGCAGCCCCACACCGGGGCACGGGGCTCTGCAAGGGCGGCCACACCTCAAGCCCCACTAGCCTCCTTGGCCAGTCGTCCTTGTGGAAGACAAGTGACAACCAAGGAGTGGGGGGAGGGGTGGCGCCTCCTCTCCCGTGCCTTCCTGTCACGCTGGAGAAAGTAACAGGTAGAAACAGCAGGTTCGGCTTTTGGCCAGAACTCAAAAATATATTCTCCCCCATGGGTAGGGGAAATTTTTACTAGAAAATACTCACATTTCCTCACATTCTTATTAGCGACACTTCCCAAAATAGAGATCAACTTCTTCTTTAATTGATATTCACGGAGACAGTCTAGAAAGACCCAAGTATAACCAAGCTTACATAAATATAGCCCACGATATGCATTCCACCCCAAGAGATGATCTTGATCAAAGATTTTACATGAAAACACTTCTCATCACAGAATAAGGCATGCCAAAATTTATTGAGACCTTAAACGTAGAGTATATAAAAAAAGAGTTTTTGTGAATTTTATATTGAAGACTCTCTAGGAATCTGAATTAATGTTGCTGAGCCAGACCAGCTAACAAGAGCAAGGTTACCGTGCAAAGTCAAGAATGCTTAAGCCCTCTCAGACACAAAGATCAGCTTTTGAAATTAAAGGTTTAGAAGAATCATCAATTCCATCAAGTTGCATTGTTTTACATGAAGGGACATGATTTGGGGGTTTGTGTTACTGAAGTATACAACATCTATTAGTAAAATACAAAATCATAATTTTATAGCATATGGTGCAATGAATTTTCTCAAACAGAACTCACCTGTATTTATCAACCCTTACTCAAGAATCAAAGTATAACTCCTGCGTCTCCTGTGTCTGCCTCCAAGGTAACCATCATCTTGACCCATTTCCTGAGTTGTTGCACAAAGTCTGGGATGCCCTGTCACCATCACCTCAGAACCCTGTTGTGCAACACCACAATTTATGGACCCGTCGCACAGGTGCTCTTTTTCCAGTGTGTAGCCATTCTGGGTAGCCCCGTTCACGATGTGTTTGTACAACTGCCTGATTGTTTTCCAAAGTTGTACCGAGTCACGCTTTTGCCAGAAATGTATGGAGCTCTGGTGGTTCTGGTGTTCGACATAACTTGGCTTAGAAAGGCTTTCTTCATTTTACCTCTTCTGACGGTACTCGATTGTAAAGTTAGTTTGCATTCATGATGATGAATGAAGCTGAGCATCTTTTTATATATTCATTTGCTGTTCGATATGGTTTTGTGAAGTGTCCATTTAAGTGGCTTCCGCATTTTTCAATTGGCTTTTTTGTTGTTACTGATTAGTTCAAGTTCATTACATGCTCTTGGTGTGAGCCTTTTGCTGGATAGATGTATCTATTCTCCTTCTCTATGTGGTTTGTGTTTTCACATTTTCAATGATATATTTTGATAAAAGTGCTCGATCTTGTTATAGTCAATACACCACTATGTTGTTTATAGGTTTTTGTCTCTTTAAGCAATCTTTGCTTACTCCTGCTCATAAAGATGATCCAGCATTTTCACCTGAAAATTTATTTATTTATTTACCTATTTATGTATTTTAAATGTTTTACTTATTTTTGAGAGAGAGAGCACAAGCAGGGGAGGAGCAGAAAGAGTGGTGGAGACAGAGGATCTGAAGCAGGCTCTGTGCTGACAGCAGAGAGCCCAATGTGGAACTTGAACTCATGACCTGTGAGATCATGACCTGAGCCAAAGTCGGACCCTCAACCAAGTGAGCCACCCAGGTGCTTCTAAAATTCATTTTTAATATCTCACTTTTAGAGCTGCATGTATAAAAATTTGTTTTTGTGAACTGGTAAGGTAGGAGTTAAAATTAATTTTTCCACGTATGTATCCAATTGACCTAGAGCAACTAACCAAAAAGTGTTTTATTCGTCCACTACATTAAGTAATATATTTTTTAATCAGTCAGGTCATTTTTGTGGGTGGAGGGGATTCTGTACTCCATTTTGTTCTCTTGGCTTATTTATCTATCCCACCATTCTGCCTTAATTACCGTAGCTGTATGATAGATCTTTCTATCTGGTACTTACATCCCCCGGTTATGTGTTTGTTCTTTCAAGATTGCCCCAGCCAGTTGTATTTCCAAATGGATTTTAGCAACAGTTTTTTAATATTCCAAAAAACAAACAAACAAACAAACAAGACCCTGCTAAAACTTTGTCTCAACAGATCAGCGTGAGACAAATTGAAATTAATGTAAATGCTGATTTTTCCAAGCCTCGAGCATGGTATGTTTCTCCGTCTATTTGATTTTTTAAATTTCTCTCAATACTGGTGCATCATTTTCAGTGTAGAGCCTTATGTTTGTTTTAAATATGTGAGGTGTTTTGATGCTTTCATCAGTTGAATTTTCTACTGTGTACTGTTTCCATATAGGAATTTGATCAATTTGAGCATCTATGACCATATAACTAGTAATCTTGCTAACTTGACTTTGCAATTCTGATAGTTTATCTACAGAAATATTTTCAATTTCGAGACACATCATCATGGTAGCTGCAGAGCAGTATAGTTTTAACACATCAAATACAGCGGCTTGTTTCTAGGTGAAGACTGTTCAGACATATAAGGCACAAAGAATGCACATTTTCTCTTACCTAGGTTTCCTTCTGGAATCTTTTCTCTCCTCGGAAAACACAGAGAACAGACAGACACACACAAGCCCACAAAGGGGGTCGAGACTACCTGTGTGCATGGGCACACCCAGAAAGGAAGAACCATGGAAAGTAGACAAAGGAGATGATATTTTTAATCAATCAGGTCACTTTTGATGTCACGTGAGTGTGAGGCTGGGGCTTTCCTATTGATAACCTTTTATGAGCATGGCTAATTAGAAAGGCAGTAAGATTTTATAGGTGAAATAAATGATATGTGTTGTGACTGAGAACTGCATGTTATCAATTTGTGCATTTGTAAATTACTTTTAATGGCCGTAAAAATGATTATTTAACGGATTCATCTGCACGTGAAAACTATTCTGTTTCTCATGAACAAAGTAGTGAATAACCCCACAGTCGTTTTTCTTCTTGTTTTTTATTAAATGTCCTTTGGTCTCTTTGTCACAAAGTGATGAAGAAAAACACATGAGAATAATATTTCACTTAAAATTAAAGGAAATACTAATTTGTATGCTTCTTGGGGAAAAAAATGGTTGAGTAATATGTTATGGGACCATGACTACAATACACACAAGACACCAAATTTAATTAAAGACCAGCATTTCCAAGTTCCTATAAAACCTCATGTCTCTGTTACAAAATGAGAATATTTGAAGAGGGCGATATCTTCCTGTTATTCGGGCTCATGGTAGATATTAAAGTCATTGTATCACCTAGCATCCTATGAAAATATCATTGACCAAGAACATTAGTATCATGAGCCAGGTCCCCCAGTGGTCCTGGGCAGGACTGTGGGCCCCGGGTGGGGTCGAGTGACCAGGATGAGCCCAACTCCTGCTCTCTGTCTGTGGTCCTGATGTGGCTTCTCAAGCATATTGACAACCGAAGGAGGCAGAAGACAGAAGAAATCGTAATGGAGGCAGGAGGTAGACATCAGGGCAACAAGGGAAATCTGGGGAATGCGCATTCCTAGAAGGTAATTGGAACCACAGTAACATCAAAAGAGTGAGGAACATTGTCTTCTACAGTTTTCCCAATGTCTGCTCTATCCCTACACCACAGCCGACTGTGAAGTGTCAAATGGTAGAAATGGGGGCCAGTGGAAAATAAAGCAATAATTTGATCACACACAGATATAAGAAATAAAAAGTAGCCATGTTTGTGGCAGAAGGAAGGCACCACCAGACCACACCATCTGGCATATGAACTGTTTTCTAGAACATTTTCTGCAGATGCCCCTGGAGGCCCATCACAGAAGGCCATGAATCTTAAATAATAAAATCTATTATGGACCAATAGAAAATGTTATATTTTTGTTCATAAAAATAACCAGACAGGGGCGCCTGGGTGGCTCAGTCGGTTAAGCATCCGACTTCAGCTCAGGTCACGATCTCGCGGTCCGTGAGTTCGAGACCCGCGTTGGGCTCTGGGCTGATGGCTCAGAGCCTGGAGCCTGCTTCCGATTCTGTGTCTCCCTCTCTCTCTGCCCCTACCCCGTTCATGCTCTCTGTCTCAAATATAAATAAAACGTTAAAAAAAAATTAAAAAAAAATAACCAGACATTTGAGGCATGGGGGGAAGCCATGGTTTAGAGATAGCATGTGAAAAAAAAAAAAAGATGATTTTTTTCAAGGTGATTGTCTATTGAGGCATCAGTGGGATACAAGCACCAAAGAAGCTACTGCTTTTTAAAATTTTTTAAAGGACAGTGTAGTAACAGGAGAAGGCGAAGCCCTGTCCCCCTACTTTGAGCTGGTCAGAGCTCACCTCTGGTGTCTGTCTTCATCTCTGATGAGGTACCAGAGACCAGAGAGAGTGGAGTTTGAGGGTCAAGGCAAGATGCTGAGGAAAGGAGCCTAGAGGAGGGTGGACACAGGGGGCAATGGTGGCTCTTATGAGGAAGGTGCATCATTAGACGTATCTACCTCACCCTGGGGAAGGGACCAGGACAAATAGTTATAGGTGTGTATTAGTGTGTATTCTGTGTTCTCCAGAAACAGAACCAACAGGCTGATAGATAGATAGATAGATAGATGATAGGAGATTTATCACAGCAGTTGGCTCATATAATTATGGATACCAATAAGTCCCATGGTCTGCCATCTTCAAGCTGGAGAACCAAGAACGTGAGTGGTGTGGTTACAGTCTAAACTCAAAGCCCTGAGATCCAGGGCGGCCAGTGATGAGATTTCCCACCCGAATCTGAGTACCTGAGAAACAGAGGAGCTGACGTCCCAGCGCAAGAGAAGGTGGACAGGCCAGCTCAAGCAAGAGGGCATATTTCTGTGCCTTTTGTTATACCCCTGCCCTTAGTAGGTTGGTCGGCTGATGCCCACCCCACCATGAGCGTGATCTCCTTTACACGTCTATGCATCCAAATGTTAAGCTGTTCTGGAGAGCACCTCGAGGACACCCCCAGAAATCCTGCTTTTCCAGCTCACCGCGTATCCCTTAGCCCAGTGAGGTTGACACATAAAATTAACCATCACAGGGTAGCAGCGTGCACCCATGAAAGGAAAAATCTGATAATCGAAGCCTTCCAAGTTGGACGGAGCAACCCTGTGAGCAAAGGCTCATGGCCACACAGGAAGTGGCAGTAACAGTACGGGCACGGACGCCATAACAGGTGAGTGTGAACATGGGCACCTCTAAGTGCCCAGGCACACCATGGGGCTGGGTGGGCTGGGCTGTCACTCTCCTCAGCCTGGAAACTCTTGGGCTGCTTATAAATGCATGAAATGGCCAGGGAGACCACTTTTCCCAGTTACCTCTACATTTCCTTTCAGTCTAATTAAAAGTCAACTTGTTTGTCAAAACCACCAACTATCAAAACTTGTATTATTCCATCGGCAGCTCTTCACTGGCCTGAAAACGCCCATATCTTACTGTCGCCCATCATTTGGGGCACATGTCCTTAAAATATTATGAAAACTGTGAATTAGCTCCTCAGAAAAAATGCACTTATGAACAAGGGACGCAGGGGCACACACACACACACACACACACACACACACACACACACAACTACAATATCCCAAGTAATTGCAGACTTGTTCACACACCCCTCAAGTCCTATGGATCCAAAGCTCCCAGCTCAGCTGCAGAGTTTTTGATATTTTACTAATAAATCCTAAATTTATTGGTGACAAGGAAAAAGCAAAGGAACTTAAAGTCTAAAAACCCTGGGCACTACCAAATGATCCCCAGGTGAAGGGACAGCCAACAAGTCCATATACAAAGATGTGACTTATGCATAACTTCTAAGGGGACCCTGTTTGTATAAAACGACATTTGAATGTGCTTCTTCCTTAGCTTTGTGAAAGCTTTAATGTTTGCAGTGTGTTAGCCATGCCTCCACATCTAATTATTGTCCATATTGAAGACTGTTGTGATTAAACAGCAGGTCAGGGAGGCAGACACCTGGCGTGTGGCTGCAGGTCTGACACGACAATGTCAGCGTGCTGGGCAGGTAGCTTTCCTCTGGGCACTCGGTGTCCTCAACCCTGGAGGGATGAGCCTGGAGTAATGACCTGTGGCATTTGTTCCAAATGGGGAATCAGAAGGCTCTGTGATCCTAACTGCCCACCAGCTTGGGAACACAGGCTCCCAAGTCCAAGTGGACCCAGCCCCCTCCCTGCAACGGTTTCCACGCTTATGTCGCCCAGAAAATTGCTTAATCTCAGCCACACCTCACTGGCCTAACCTACGATATGAAGGTAACTTACTTCCAGCATTCTGTGTGTGGCTTAAGTAAGGAAACAAATGCACATCCTTACCCCAGTGTCTTGCACACCGTATGACCTTCATTAAGATCAGTTTCCAAGACTGGAGTGATTTCTACTAGGATAGATGTTCAGAAGGAAAAAAAGTCATCAGAAACAGCATTATTTAAGCACAGATACTCATCCATCCTAACATACCAGGAAGGATCGGAGGAATCACAATGCGTCTATGTATATCTAGACTTAAACACATGTATACAAATGTACTGTATTTACACATTAATAATAATGTGTCGTATACATAATAATAATGTGTAATAATAATTACAGAAACAATTACACACATTTTTATGCAAATAGGCTGTGTATGTAGTATGTGTATTTCTGTACGTATCTCACACTGGTTGTTCTTGGTCCCTATAATTTCATTACCTGTGTTCTTTGAAATCCAAACATATTCTGGCCTTTTCCAATTCTGCCCATGACCTCCTCCCTCCCCCTGAAACAGTCTTAGAGGTTTTGTGCTGAAAGTTTCTTATCCCAGGAGGCACTTGTGATCTGGCCCCAGGTTGGTGTCCTTGTCTGTGGCTCCTCTTGGACACTTTCCTCTGTTCCGTCCCCCACAGAGCAGCCAGAGTCAACCTGTCCACATGCTACCACGGTCGCGTGTCCCTCTCCCTGCTGGACAGTGCCTGAGTGCGCCCTCCCTGCCGCCTGGCTCCTGTCCACACCTCCTGCCCCCGCCAAGCCGCACTGTGGGCTTGTTCCCCAAGATGCCACGGGGCCTCGCCCTGTCCCTACACCTTCCCCACATGCACAGCTTAGCCACAGAGCCCGGCTCAGGCTGGCCCTGCGGGGAAAGTCTTGCAAGTGCCCGTGCCCACCCGACTCTGCACCTGAGCGCACCGGTACTGATGCCCTCCCCAAACCGGTCACTGTTCCACGGCCACTGGGCTCCTGACCATCTGCCTCCAGAGTGCTCACAACCTGGGGCCACTCCATGAGCATTTCTTGAATAAATCAATAAAAGGCAGCTTTGGCGGGGGGGGGAGAAAAGCTTTGTGTGGTTAGATTTTTTTGATTTGAGCACAATTTAGAACTGACAAAGCAGTGCCATGATTTAGAAAGATGTATCCTAAAAGCTTAGTAACTTATTTGACTGTCACGGAAGGTAGGCGCCTGGTCGCTTTCTTTACTGAAACCCCGCAGAGAAGAGGGGGTCTGTGACCTCAGCACTGACAACAACAGACTCCGTGTGAGGCACACGATGCGGATTAAAAATGTGTTGATAGATTGATTTCAGCACTCGGGGAAATTTCCTACAATGATTTTGATGAGTCAATATAATTAGTGAATGTCAGCAACAAATCCAATCATTTCTAAATTCTTCTAGGCTTAGAAGCCTCCTAATTCCCATTGTTTAAAACACATTCAGCTTCCTCTCCATCTCAAAGGAGATTAGCAGGCTACGCAGTAACTCCCTGCCCTTACCAGATACACGAAGACGTGAGAGATCTCCCTTTTGTCCCTTTTTGGAGTCTCTTTTGGTTTTGAACGTGAGACAGTACGTGCAGGACAGATGACAGATGTCGCTATGCCAGGCATCTTGATCCTGAAGTTCTAGCTATACGATTTCCTTCTTAATTTCCTGACACTTTAAAAACTGGTATTTCCCCCAACTTTCCAGTTATGGTTATGACCCTGAGGACAGAAAGTCAATGACTCATCCATTCTGGTCTGGTCTGGCTCAGAGACCGTAAAGGTGCGTGGACCCCCAGTCTCTAGGCAGTAGGATGGGCTGGCGTGCTGTGGCAGCCGTGGACAGACAGGAGACTGACCGGTCTACACGTGATGATGTTTTATCGCTGAGTAGGTGTCCTGAGCCAATGCTGCCCTCAGTCACTAGGGCATCGAACCTCCTGGAACCGGAACCCTCGAGTGGGCACAGCATGCTCCCCACTTGGCGAAGACCATCCGTAACTCTAGAAGAGGGTTCTCTGGGGAGCGGTTTTCTCCACATTTGCTCCTAAGTCAAGAGATACGAGGACGTCCCCCTTCACCAGTTCCCGGGAACCAGAAGAGAAACATTTCCCTATTTCCTTCTATTGCTCTCATTGGTGCTGAGATAGTCCTGCCGAAACCCCACTGCCGGGTAACTGAACACGTCCGGGGGTGTGCTTCCCGTGAGTCACTGTTGTTGAGCCACACAAGTGCGCAGCTGCGAAGCTCACAGCACAGACCCCTCCTCGGTCCCGCTGCCGTCGGGCCACGATGTCGCAGAAGCACAGGTGTGCTACCCCCAGGGCCACGGGGTCTCGTCCTCGGGGAAAAGCCTGTTGAAGAGCAAGTGGGAAGAGAGGCGGCAGATAATCCGTCTGTCCTGAGAGTCCCCATCTAATTCTAGGTAGAGATGGTTGAGAGAGGGCAGCATACACCCCCCAAATTAATTAGCACTGGGGATTAATTCAGGTGGAAGTGATGGAAGAGAGAGTGGAAAAGGAAGGTGTTCCTTCCAGCTCTCTCCTAAACTCAGACACAGAACAGTTTAGACACGCCCTCTGAAGCGTGGGCCACGTGACTGGCACCTAGTGGGTGGTCATGAGGGGTCAGCCCATAAGCGTTTTGAAGATTCATACGATGCTGACTGTCGCTGCCACCATTACGGGACAATCGTGGGAGGCTCTGCCGCCCATTCACGTGCTTGTCACGGAGAAAACAGGCGTGTGCTCTTCCCGCATGTCAGAGACGAGCGTGGCTGCTGGAGCCACGAGTGCCACCAAACACAGTCCCGGCTCTACAGGCATTTAGAGAACCAAAGAGATTATGGATGTCTAAACACATATGCATAGCCAAATACTGGGAGAGAAGAAAATGCCAGCTGGAAAGAGAGCAGAGAGGAATCAGGGCATGACAGTCAGAAGGGTCAGAGAAATCCATCATCTGGTGTTGCTGAGAACATGAGGGGACAGAGACACGATTCTGAGCAGAGAGGTCAACAGAGCAAAAGCTTAAACGTGTCACCTGCTTCCGTTGGAAACATCCTAGAATTTCTAAAGTCTTTCTGGGTAACCCATAGAAGAGGGTGTATCCTTGTGGCTGAAACAGAATAACTTGATCAGTGCCACCTTTAAAAAATGAGAAAACATTTCAGAGAGGTGGATATGACTTCGACTCAGTGTTCTCAGGGCAATCATTTCTAGTGTGCTTGAGTGTACTACAAGCAAAGGGACATGCATGTCTTCCCGAATGACTTTAAGTTCCCCACAAGATCATTTGAAACCAGGTGAGTTAGGAGGAATTTGAATTCTTCAGATAGTCCTGCTCAGGTCACCCACCTGACCTCATTCAGTGTAATTCTCAGCCACAAATTCTGCACAGTTGAGATTTTGTTCCATGTGAGTAAAGGTTTGGAAAGTTCTGTGACTCGGAATGTCTTTTGCTGGAGATAGTGTGCACTGCGTTCTCGATGACCTAAGGAGGACAGAGTTCTGACTCCAGAACAGTGTGCAAACAATGGCGAAGACAGGCACCCACCATGAGGTGTGACCAGGAAGCACAGGTGCAACTGTGGAGTTTTAAAAAAAAATTTTTTTTTAGTGTTTTATTTATTTTTGAGAGAGAGAGAGAGCACAAGCAGGGGAGGAGCACAGAGAGAGGGAGACACAGAATCCGAAGCAGGCTCCAGGCTCCGAGCTGTCAGCACAAAGCTCGATGCGGGGCTCGAGCTCACACACGAACTGTGAGATCATGACCTGAGCCAAAGTCGGCCGCTTAACAGACTGAGCCACCCAGTGCCCCTGGATCTTCTTGACTGTTAAGAACAGTCACTTTGCTGGTTGTGCAAATCCTAGTCTACAAATGTTTGTCCTTGACTGATAAGCTCTCTGTGTCTCACTATGATTCAACATTTTCATGGTCACAGAACCATGCATAGCCTTACAAGTATGAAAATCTGCCTGAAGTTTAGAATCACGTCATGGTGACAAAGAAACCCCAATGCAACACCCTGAATTGCGTCCTTCAGCTGACAGTGATTCCAGCCCTATGAAATGCCCTTTCCAGTTGGTAATGGGAATTTCCAGTGGAAATTTCCTTTTAAGGAAGAAAATGTGTGATGAATTGAATAGCACAAGTAAGATCTGAAGATATTTCAAGGATGAACTTCTGAAATCCACAGAAAATTCTGGAGAAGTTGTTTAAAAATTCTTTCTATATGTGCATTTTAGCTGGTCCTACCCCAACTACAATATGTGCTTTCTATGAATAAAGGTCATAGATACTTTCCAATATTCTTTCCCTTGTTCAATAGTATCCCAGAGTCTTGATAAATGCTCAATAAATATTTGCTAAATCAATTCAGGAATTAACCGTATCTATGTTTACAGCCAACGAGCGCTACAGAATGTGTTCTGTGGATAGAAGGAATGGTGTCATTAGGTCATGCAAATTGATTGAAATGTGACCACCCTCCTTCAAAATGAGAAACAAATCTACTTGATGAGGAAGAGAGGGATCAGGGAAGCAACCCATTTATACATGGATAAGAAGAGAGTAATGCCACAGCAACAGGTGTTCAGGGACCTACAAAGGGGATACGAATTTCACATCCCTCTTCTTGTTTTCAGATACCTACGGAACAGAAGAAGGATATGCTTTTATTACTTTTGTTATGATCAAATCCTCGGTATGATGTAGCGTCGTCAAAATAGGTATCATGCCTGAGTCCAAGCTGGTAGGCGACTCAGGAACATTGGGGTAGGTGAGAGGCAACACAAGGGTGACCTTCGTCTCCTGGTCCCATGAGTGTTGAGTCCTCCATTGTTTTGCATCCTCAGTAATCCACAGTTGTGCCCACCATCATCAGTTCTTTGTGAGTCTGAGCAAAGGAAAGATGTGTGAGGCAGTCCTCTTAAGAGACTGGGGCTTCGATAGACCTTTTGGGGACCAAATTCAGCCCATAGCAGGGTGCCAGTGTGGCCTTCGGGGCACCGTGATGGGTGTGGGCACTATCAGAGCCACCCACCTCACACTTCTTCTACCCTTGCTGGGGCCCCCACTGCAACCTTGGCCCGCATTCTGGAAACACTCCTCGGGCGTGCCATGTCCTTGGAGGATGCGTGTGGGAGGGGTGGGCTGGGGTGAAGATGTTCAGCCTCCCATCTGGTGCTGGCTCCATGGGTACACACATCTGGAAAAGTCAATCAAGCCACACACTTACGATTTGTTACTTTTATTCTGCCGTGACATCCCAAAGATGTTTGCAAATGACTCTGGGCCGTGCTAGCGCAGGTGTTGCGTTCGGCGTATATGACAGGATTTCTGAAGTATCCTGACCTGACTTCTAGCCACATCACTCTGCGACATACATGCTACCTTGTGCTAACACATATTGTAATTATTTCTTTGAGTTAATTACGTACATACACTTGAGTTAGCGGTTTATCGGTAATGTTCTTATCTATTATTTATGTACTAATCTTATTAACTTCGCTTATTCATTATTTTATTCACTGTGTGAGCGTCTCCTGTGCCCCAGATACTGCGTTGATTGCTGTGGATGAGAGAATGGCTCAGACCTGGTTCCTGCCGTTGAAACTCACTCTGTATGCATGGCGTCAGACACACATGCTGTCGCACCCACTGTTGTGAGTGCTGTGTCTGAGGGACCAGCAGGGCACCAGAGGGGACAACAGGAAGGTGTCGTTGTCAGGAGAACACTGGCCAATGGCAGCAGAGGCAGTGATATTTGAGTCAGGAATAGAGATTCGGAATTCTAATGACAAATGTAGAGGTCAGGCAAGCAGGTGAAAAATACAAAGGGAAGATCACATGACAAGGACACACACACACACACATGCGTGCATGAGTGTGTACATGCACAGACACACATGGGCACAGTCACACGCATGCACACGCATATACAAGAGCATATATACACATGCATGCATGCATGAGCCCACACACGCACACAAACACACACACACACGCACCCGCATTGGCCGTGAACCCTCTCCTCCCAGTTCCTGAGGATGCGAGGTCCCTCGTTTGAAGAGTCGGTCAGAACCTTGCTGTGGTGAGTAGTAAGGGACAGAGAGAATGACACAGGGAACGACTAAGCTGTTTTACAGGGACGGACACAGGAGGAAAGTGGGAGGAGGGCAGGGAGTGACTGATGGCTAGTGGGGGCGGCTGCTAGGAGGAGACAGGTAAGGACAGGGAAGCTGCCTGTGGGCCCTGAGCTCTGACCCGCCCCACCTCACGCTCCCTGGGGAAGCAGGTGGCCGAGGTTCCCTGCCTCTCGCCCGCTTTCCTCTGCTCCCAACAAGTCCTAAGGCCAGAGCAGACCCAGGTTTGATCCAGTTACAGTAATAATAGGTGATTTTTTACATAGCGTTTCAGGAGCCAGGTCCTCTACAGACATGATCTCTAATGTGCAAACAGGCCTGTGAGGTCAGTTTTTAAAACTCAGTCTTGTGGACGTGGAAAGCAGGCCCAGATGTGGCCCGAACGCCGCTGGTTTGGCCGGTGTTTCGTGCACCTGCTTGCTGTTCCAGATCGCGCCCACGGAGCCACGCGCACAGGCCACTGTCATGGTGCTCACATTCTGAGGAGACACGAGCTCTGTGTGAGGACCCCTTGCCGCGTCCCCGAGTGCCGTGAGCCTCGGATCCACAGGACCACGTTTGTGCTGTTCCCACCACGTTTCTGCAGCTCAGCGGGGGTTGTCACATTTGGGCTGAATGTTAAATGTGCTTCTCACGCGAACGTACGGCCTCCCCTTCAGAGGACGCCAGCGCCTGGTGGTTGGTGACAACCCAGGGGTCGAGGGGCAGGTCGCCATCTGCGGGAAGGACATCTGAATATAATTCAAAGCGCAGGAGACAGACAGACCCTGTGCTTTACATCGTGACCGTGGGACTCGAGGAGGGTGTCTGCTCAGGGGTGAAGCCCATCCACAGGCCTCGGTCTGCATGCGGGGCGGGAGCTGATCCCCAGGGCACCCCGTGGCCCCGGGCCACCCACCCAGCCAGGGTCACTCAGCCCTCCGCTGCATTCCGTGCTGTCACATCAATGCATCCCCGGCGCCCTGACATTAACTGGAAGTGGCCTCGCCACGGAAGGAGCGCAGTGCGGAAACCAGGGCAGACGCCCACACCCTGCCGGAGCACAAGGACGGCTATGGGGGGCCCTCTCCCTCCCCGGGGGTGAGGCCGGGGAGATGGAAGGGGCGCTCGCTGCCTGCCTGCGGGTGCCAGGCCCGGCACACCTACCCTTCGTCCCAGCGTCCTGCTCCAGGTAAGAGCAGAGTGCGAATCACGAGGCCGGCGCTCGCAGAGGAGGTCTGAACCCCGGCTCCGGTCGCCAAGGGCCCTTCCCGCTGGCGGCCCCCTTCAGGGCCGGAGGACCTCAGCCGGCGCCCTGAAGTTTGGCTGTCTCTCTCCTTCATAACGAGATCCTGTGCTCCGCCTCTCCCGTTTCGCCCTCCCAACAACGGCTTGTTTATTTTTATTGCTGTTATGCGTTGCTGAGAAATTCCCTCAAGGGCCCCAGGTCATTCCAGGAAAAGAGGTTCTATCAACGGTCTCGGGGGACATCTGCCACAAAAGGTGCATGACGTTGCTTCTGAGGCAACCCCAGCATGAGTGGCCGTGGCCGGATGACCCTACTGCCCAGGTGGGGCAGGTGTGGGTCATAAAAGAGACAGGACAACGGCGAGGAGTGTAGTGACAGCATGGCCCCGGGACGGGCTCAGCCAGTTACCACGGGGGGTAGCGGCTCATAGAACAGGGAGAGAGGGATGCCCACTTCCACACACCCTCTCCAAGGAGCACCTCTGCAGACAGCTGGTCTTCCCCCTCCTGACCTTCCCGCCAGCCCAAGGACCCCGACCGCCCCCACCCCCAAGTGGAGGACAGGAGGCTTTGTGCCCTCGGGCCAAGTGGACAGGAAGCCAGAGGCCCCAGACCGCCCAGTGCGGGCCCCCCTCGGGAAGACTGCAGTCAGTCCTTACTTCTTTTCTTATCCTGTTGTCTCCCTTTTTGGGAGTAGATGCACACGGGAGCGAAGAAAGGGGGTCTCCCCAACCAGAGGACGTCTGAGGCCTTTGCCGCCCGTGGCGACCGACGATGGGAGATGGGACGATGGGAGATGGGACGATGGGAGATGGGATGGAGGAGCCAGGCTGAGCTGCACCGCAGCGCCAGGCCCTGTGGCAGAAGCAAGGAATGCGAAGCCCGCCCCCCAGCAGAGTTCCTCACCGGCTCCCACCTGCACATCTTAGGTTGTACTCAATGGAGGTCACAGAGGACGGGAGGAGGTGAGGTCCCGGGCTGTGTGGCTCCCGTGGGACCCACCCTGGAACGGAACAGTTGCCTGGTCACCACCCCGAATCCCAGCTCTGAAGGGGCACGCGTCCATGTGTCCTGTAGCTCATCCACGGGGACGTCCCACCTGGAGTGGCATGTCCATAGCAGAGGCTGCCCACGCTCCCCTCCTCGTCCCCGGGGACACTGCTGGCGTCAGCAGGACAACCAAGGCGGGCGCTGTCCATGTGAGCACGGAGCACGTCTGCACAGGACAGTGGGGAGAGGGCACGGGGCTGTCTGGAGCGCCGTCTGGACCCGCAGCGTCGGTGTTCCCCTGGGACCCTGCTTCCCGGACTCAGACCGTCCTCCCTGTCACCTGTTAGAAATGCAGACCCATGGGGTCAGAAACTCTGGGGGCGGGCACAGCACCCTGGGCTTCAGCATCTCTGGGGGGTCATGGTGGGCACTCCAGGTTGAGAAGCACTGGTGACCTTCTCAGAGGAGGAGGGGTTCTTGTTAGGAGCCAGGCCGGAAGATTCAAGGGCAGCCAGGGGCCCAGGTGGCAAAGCTGAGTGGACAAGATGCCCCTTTCTACCAGAGAATTCTTCCCATAAAACCCCATGGCTAGAATAGGAGTGAATTTTTTTTTAAGTCTAATGGCTTTTTTCCATGTTTTTAGACATAGAATTCTTTTATGTGAAATGTTACAGGTGACCCCAATGTGTGTTGGAGCAGATGGCATTGCGGGTGGTCTAGTTGTACTGGGCGAGGGAGGGGGCCTGGGGGGCCCCAGAGCCGCGTGCATGATGGCCTGGGGATTCTTCATGGGCCCCCAGGTTTCCAGGGTGCCCAGTTGTCCAGCCACCAAATTCCTGAAATCCCACCGTTACCGCATGAATTATTCTTTCTTGCCACCTTACAGCGGCTAGCTTGAGTATTTGAAGGGTAGAATGACCAGACCTCCCTTTACCTACTTCTGAAAGAAACTTGTACTTTGGATCCCTGCAGCAATCTCACCTTTCAGGCAAAAACACCATCAGAGACAGGGAAGTCACAACCATTCAAACTATTCCCCTCTGTATTTTGACCAGGTTCTCATTGTGTGGACTCGAGGAAGTCATATGTGAATCTTAATTTGTTATATCTGCAAAATAATAATGACAACGCTGACTACATCCGGTTACTGAGAGAATGAAGTGACGAAGCCAAGTTCAAGTTCTTAAGTTCTTATTGTCTTGTCTGGTCCATGATGAATACCCAGTAAAAGTTAGCTATTATTATTATTATTATGCCAAGCAGTTGTTAATGTTGAGATGTTCGTATGATGGAACTGAAATCTGCATTCCTGAATGCTCCCCAATTTGGGCCGTGTCCCTGGGAACCATCCAGAATGAACAAACAGAACCCCACAACTTCCCAGAGAAACACAGAGGCTTCTGCTCGACAGCCCTCGCCCTGACACCAAGCTGAGAGGCTGGCCTGGGTCCCCACCCTTCCTGTGGCCTGTCTCCTCCCCACCTGTGCTTGCGTGGGGTTTCTGTCTTCCCGGGAACCTCCTGGTCCCCCTGGGGCTCCATCCCTCTGCCAGTGCCCTCTGCGCACCTGCTGTCCTGTCCGGAGAGGTCCATGGACACATCCGTCCACTGCTCCGTCCAGTCCCTCCCCTCCGACACGCCGACACAAGAAATTGGAATTCCCATGAATTCCTCACAACGTGTCCTCTGGACGTCCCCTCACAAGAACAATGGCCACCCTGTTGTTAAACTGAATGGGAGATTTTCAGTTCTTATTTCACTGAATCTTCCAGCAATGTGAAAATATCGATTACTCTCCTGTTTACAAAAAAAAAGCTCTTCTCCACAATTCCTTGACACCAAGGGCCCAGGTTTTCACCTTGGCCCATGTATTACTCTGCTCAGGCTTCCGTAACAAAACACAGGAGGCGGGGAGGGGCTGACAAACCAGAGGCCTCCCTTCTCCCAGCCCTGGAGGCCAGTGGCCAAGATCAAGGAGACGGGAGAGTGGGCCTCTCCTGGAGCCCCTCCCCTTGGCTGGCAGACACCCGTCTTCTCCCAGTGTCCTCACAAGGTCATTCTCTGTGTGTGCTTCTCTGGCGTCTCTTTGTGTGTCCAAATTTCCTTTTTTAATAGGACACACGTCAGACTGGATTAAGGCCCACCTAACGGGCCTCATTTAACTTAATTACTGCATTAAAGGATCTACCTGTAAATACAGTCACATTCGGAAATACCGGGGCTTAGCGCTTTGGCACATGAACTTCGAGGGACGTTTAGCATTTTTTATGAGACTCTGCCCCTGCCTGCTGGCTCCCAGGGCCCTGCACTGGACTCCAGCCCCGGAGTGTCCACGACCTCTGTCACCATGTGCTCAAGCACACGATGGATGTGGCTGCAGGCCGTCATGCAGGTGTCAACTCAACACCGTCAACACCAACATAAGCGTCTCTCAAGTTCGTTTCTGCTCCTTGTCCCGTATTCCGCACCTCAGAGAATCCATTTATGTGCCACCCTTCCGTCCATCTGCCCATCCAAAAAATGCTTATGGCACACTGCGTCTGAACTATCTTCCCGTTCCCAGAGCTTGCAGTGGAATGATAATGTCAGGTTTTAATCACGTAGCCCACCAGCCAATGGTGAATTTCATCTGTACGGACAGATGTACGGACATATGGGAGCATAAGCCAGGGAGGTATGGTCAGTTTACAATGGATACAGAAGTTTCTAGTATTAGTTTCAGTGCAGTAAGTATGGCTTCGTGATCCAGTGTTCGCTTGACGAGGGGATCTTAAGGACTTAAATGGGCCCAGAGGGGAGGGAGGGGACAGCAGACACACATGAGGAGCCCGGTCTGGGCGCATGGGGAGAAGAGGGCCACAGCAGCATGTAGAGGCCAGGCCGCATAGGTGTCCTGTGGATGGACACAATGAGGACATTTCTGTGTGTGTGAAAATGAAGACAAGCCACTGACGGGCTTTGAGCAGCAGGGCGACATCACAAGACGTTCACGTCAGGGAGTGCTTTCCTCAGACTCCACGGGGCTTTAGGGAGGTCAAGCGGAGGAAGCACAGGTGAGCCATGACATCATCATCGTGGCCCCGGCAAGCGGTAAGGCGGCTGCCACCGGAGCAGTGACGGGAACCTGCAGAGACGGACAGAAGCTTGGGCGACCCTGGGGACTTAAGCCACACAGCTTGGTGGCGCACTGGACGTGAGAAGTAAGAAAGGGGGAGTTGTCCAAGTGCCTCAGCCTTCTGGCTCGTCCACATGGGTGGTCCGTGGTCCCCGCTTCGAGCAGAGTATGCTGGACGAGGTGTGGGACAGAGAGCTGGCCATGCACTTGACACACACTATTGATGGCAGGGACGAGGTTGGGTTGGAGATGCAGGTAGTGAGGAAATGCCACATGACAGTATTTTCAGGGGTGTGCGCAGAGATCCCGGGGCCAGGCCAGGCGAGGACGCCGCTCTGAGCCCCGACGCACTTCGACCCCTGAGGGCTCCATAGAGAATGCTGGGCATGAGGGGACTGTGAAGTCACAGCCATGTTATGGGACGAAGCGGGGGTCTGGAGCCATGGAAGACGAAAGAATGTGGCCCACGTTGTCTGCTGAGGACCGAGTGCTCCTCACCGTGTTCGGCAAGATGAAGGTCATTGTTCCTTTTGGCAGCAGCCGTTACTGGGTGAGACGGGGGCAGAAGCAGACTGTAGCACGTGCAGGAGGAAGTAGAAACGGAAGAAGGTGCTGAAGCCTTTGAAGGAGGGCAGAGCATCGAAGGGAAGCTGGCATGGATATGGGCTCACAGGAGGACACCTGTGTTTAGGGACGCGGATGCTGGACGGAGCAGCTGTGGACACCAACCAGTTCCTTCTCCCCCACCCATCTACAGGACACTACCCCTCTTGCTGGGAGTGTTGGCGGTTGGGGCTCTTACCCGAGTCCCCCTCCAGGCACTGCCTCTGACTGAGGAGAGCTGCCTCATCCAAACTCACTTGCCTCCTGTAGGGACATCCTCATCGATGGCGTCACCGTGGGACTGTGAAGTCACAGTCCCTTCCCTCAAAAAGCGAGCTCGGAGGGGCCACTTGAGGAGGGTGCCCCTCTGTGCACACTGTGGTCGCTGTCTTCCATGTGTCCTGGCATGGCATCCCCCGCCTCTAGGATGCCGACGTGATCGGTGCCCCTCCAGCGCACCCCTTCAGCTCTGGTGCGTTAGCGCTCGGCCCTGGCCAGACACACAGAGCTTCGTTTATGGGCAGCAGGCAGCCATAAAGTACAAACTGTGCCATTACAGCACACGCACACACTTCCTCCACACTCCCAGTGACGTTGTGACCTGGCTGTCCTGAAATCCCACCGTCCGCACTCCCATCACGTGTCTTGTGTCAGGATGAGCACTTTTGACCCGTGACAGAAAAAGAAAAAAAAGCAGTTTTGCAAATAATTTTTTGAATGCGCCAACATGCAATGAAGAAAGATTGTTAACCTGCGTGATCAAACCCAAGCTTTATAATTCGAGGTGTCTTCCAGTAAACGATCTAAGACTGAAAGATGAAGCCGTCAGGAAGCAATTGGGAATTTGTAAAATTGCTTTAATAGCATGAGGAGCAGCATACACACCTCCCAGCCCAGGAGTACTGACCAATAATTACACAGATCGATGCTAGATAGACAAAGCTATGGACTCAGGAATGTTTATATTTTTTAAAAAGTTACTGCCAGTGTGAGAGTAGATTATTACAACTACTATTTCCAGGAAAGTTACTTCTTTACTAAACGGAATCTATGTGTAAAATGCTCATCTTCTGACATTATCTGTCAACATAATTGCAAAGTGAAATTTAGAGGGCCAGAATCCTTACTTTTTCAGGCCATATCCTCTAGTACCTAGTGTATAGCTCGGCATGTGTAGGTTCTCAATAAACATTGAATGGGTACATGGATTATAAATGGATGGAAGGATGAATTATGAATGAATAGATAAGTAGAAGGAAGGAAGGAAGAATGGAAGGGAGGGTAGATGGATGGAAAAGGAGGGAGGGAGGGAGGGAGGGAGGGAGGGAGGGAGGGAGGGAGGAAGGAAAGAAGGAAGGAAGGAAGGAAGGAAGGAAGGAAGGGAGAAGGAAAGAAGGAAGGAAGGAGGGAGGGAGGGAGGGAGGAAGGAAGGAAAGAAGGAAGGAAAGAAAGAAGGAAGGAAGGAGGGAGGGAGGAAGGAAAGAAGGAAGGAAGGAAGGAGGGAGGGAGGGAGGGAGGGATAAGGAAGGAAGGAAAGAAGGAAGGAAGGAGGGAAGGAGGGAGGAAGGAGGGAAGGAGGGAGGGAGGGAGGGAGGAAGGAAGGGAGGAAGGAAGGAGGGAGGAAGGAAGGAAAGAAGGAAGGAAGGAGGGAGGGAGGGAGGGAGGGAGGGAGGAAGGAAGGAAGGAAGGAAGGAGGGAGGGAGGAAGGGGAGAAGGAAGGAAGGAGGGAGGGAGGGAGGGAGGAGGGAGGGAGGGAGGAAGGAAGGAAGGAAGGAAGGAGGGAGGGAGGAAGGGGAGAAGGATGGATGGATGGATGGATGGACGGTTTGATGGATGGATGGTGGATAGAAGAATAGGTATGCATATGTACCCCTTATATTTTGAAGAGTGATTAGCAAGATGAGTTCTCAATGTCAGGCACATACATTCAAATGAAATATGCACATTCTGGTGACTTTTTGGCAAAAAAACTTCTATGAATATAGGCAGTATATGATCGCTGTTGTATGCTAATACCTTAGCTAAAGGATGACCCTCACCTTGGATCATCTCCCATCTAAAATCAACCCAATTGCCACAACTTTTGATTTATTTCTCCACTCATTCCTTCCACAAGCCATCATCGCCTGCTTCCTGTGAGTTTAACATCAGAATAAGTACGAGCTGTGTGTGCAAGCATGAAGATTTGACCCCTGCTGGAAGACGAACTCCACAGCAGAGCCTCCACGACGCGATTACTCCTTTTGTCACATCTTTGATTTCCTTCTGCTTTTATCTTAGACGTACGATTACTCTCCTTCACATAGAGATTGTGTGGCCTGCCGGCATTATTGCCCCCATGTCTATTATCGTAAAGCTTATTATAAATTATTATTATTTTTGTTTTTACTTCCCCTTTGCACAGAACTTATTATGTGCTAAGTGCTTTCCCAGGCGCGTTACGTACACGAACACGTCCTCGTAACAGACAGGATGTCGTCTCCGCAGCTCAGTAGTGAAAGCAGGGACCTGAATAGATAAAGGGCTTACAGAAAGACGTCTACAGGCAGGAGGAGAGCCTGACTCCACAGAGTCTGATGCCAAGCCTGCAGGTTCAGAGGCTTCATTTTGTTTGTCACCAGCCAGGTGAAATTGACACTAGGTCGCCAGGAAGCTGGGGAGGAATTATTAGTCTTAACAGTGTGAAGAGAGGGACCGTAGGGACATAAGCAAATAGATGCGCCCCCTGACTTCAAGGAGCTCACAGGGCGTGGGAGGGGGAGATGAGGCCTCGCCAAGAGAAAGCGTAGCCAACGTAGGAGGCTTTCTGTCAACTGACCGTTTTTTACAAGTCATTATTGCAGACCTGCTTTGTTAAATCTCGCTTCTGGAGCGCAATGGTGGACGAGACTCACAGAAGCAGTGCGAGACACGGATAGTGATCCTGCTGCAGGGCCTGTCATCTCACAGCAAAAACTATTTTTAAACAAACAAATGGCCGTAGGCTCTGTGTTCTGGACGAAGATCCAGGGGAGATAAAGTGCCCATGGCCCGGGAGGGTGCGATTGCGAGGAGGGAAGGTGCCTCGAAGCAGATGTGATGCCTCTTCTTTCCCGAATCTAATCCATCAGAGTCCGAGGCGCACGCGGCTCTCGCGGAGGGTCCGCCCCTGGCCGCGCTTCATTGGCTCTTTGGAGCACACTGCCCTGTATGGTCACACCGGTCGTCTGTCCCGCATCCCTACGAGGGGCCTGCCGCGGCCGCCCATCACAGACCGCCCTTCCCCGAGGCGGCGCGCCGGCCGCATCGCGGGCAGGAGGGCACCGGGTCCACGGACCGCAGTGCGTGCTGGCACAGCCCGGTCTATGGTGGGCAGCCGGGAGTCTTCTGTAGCCTCTGTCACCCGCTTCCATCATCCGTGCCCGGAGATGGCGGTGTGCGCTCAGGGAGTTGCTGTGGCCCTGGCACGAGCTGCCGTGAGTGATATTGCTCTGCGAATTTTAGAAACCAGAATAAACTGCGTTACCCTTGCCCTTGCTTTGCAACATCATCTACAGAATAATATCTTCGGTCCATCATCGGGAGCACAAACTTCACGTCGGGCAGGCGGGATCTGAGTGCAAGCGAGAAAACACAGGCTGTTTGTCCCAGAATTCCCAGCCCGGCAAATCGGGGGGTCTTTTCCGATGTATTTAGACCGAGTTTCCATGGCCTTGAACAGACACACCCTCCCCGAGTGAGCCCCAGGCATGCGTCCTCCTGCAGAGACACCTTCTGCTCTGCTGTGGCCCCTGTTGGTGGCTCCAGACCCCTCAATCAACCCTTTTTCCAAGGTCTCCCCAGTCCAGGGCCTCCCCAGCTTAGGTCAAACCCACTATCCGCTGTGAGAGCTCAGTGTGTTTCATGAGAAGCTGCCCAGGGGATTCCCTCCCCTCCATGGGCCCCTCCCCATCCCTTCTCCTGAGCCTCTTCTTCCCCCACCACCATCAAAATAGGTCACGTCCTGCGTTGGTTCGCAATGTCTCCTGGAGCACTGTCTCTCTTGCCTCGAGATATTGTCTTCATTATTCTGCTTCTGCCCAGCAGCCCTTGGTCCCGCAAAATTAGCATTCTCCAGACACATTAACCAGTCACATTTAAGATAACTTTCATCTGAGCCAAATGGGGCCACACACAGAATATCCACATAATTGGAGGTGATTATTCATCACGGCCCCCTTCCACCCAAGGGTGAAGAGCCTGTGGTTTTGTAGCCTGAAAAGACAGAACTTGGACCACGCACGCTTGGTTCCACATCTATTTTAAGGAAGTTTCCGTCCCCACGAACAAGCCCTTCTGGTCCTCAGGCACTTTCTCTTCCCTGGATTTCGTGCTGAATGTAGTGCCCACAGCCATTTGTTTGTTTGAAAATAGTTATTGCTCTTAATGACAGGGTCTCATTCTCCACAAAGTCAGCTGCCAGGAGGGGCCTGGGGAGGCAGTGCCGTCCGTGCGGGGGGCTCCGCGCCTCGCTGACACGCGTTGTCTCCCGCACAGCACAGGACACAGCGGGCAGAGGGAAGCGGGTCCCAAGCAGGGCCAACCCCAGCCATGGACAAGTCTTCTCTCCCCCCGGCCTCTGTCTCCTCGTCTGTAAAACGAAGATGTCGCACCAAAGTGTCCCAGCGACCCTCACGAGCCCCCAGGCCGAGCCGTCCTCCGAGACTCGCAAGTTATGGCTCTCACTACGTTGCTAGTCTGTGTGCAGCGTCTCCTAAGGAAACACATCGAATCAAGGACAGCCGGAATTTTCCGTGGGCCATCGTCTCATTCGGTCTTAACGATCACATGAGGTAGTGGTAATGTCGTCCCCGCCCACGGACTGGGAAACCGAGGCACGGAGCAATCGGAGCCAGGCTAAAATCCAGGCCCTCTGACCGTGAAGGGCCTTCATACACTTGTGCCTGCTTGTCCTCTCCCTGAACTTGGGGAGCCCCGAGGGTCCGGCGCTGAGTGAACAGCCCCCGCGCTGAGAGGTGGAGGCGTGAGCCCGGGAGGAGAAAGTAGGTCAGGCCAGGCTGTAAGAAAGGGGTGAACAGCCCCGGAGGGTCAGCGGGTCAGCCAGGGCAGGGGACCCCAGGGCACCGTGCCCCCCCCCCGCCCGCGTGTCCCAGCTCCCCTGCCATCTGCAGCCTCGGCCATTGGGAGCTGCCAGCAACCCCACGGAGAGACACCTGATTGTCTCTGATTGTTCCCAGACTTTAATTACAACCCGCTCACTCCGCCTGGGTTACTGCTCAGGAGGCTTCTGGAGTGACGGCTACCTCACTGCCTCCAGAGCTTTGGTGCCCCCCTCGATTGGTGCACAGGGAGGGTGAAGGAAGACTCGTGCCCCCACCCAGCGGGCCTGGCATCCTGTGGCCTGCACCCCGGGACCGAACCTGGGGTGCCAGCCTCCGAGGACGCTGTGTCCCAGTGTTCCAAGCTCTCGAGGGACAGGCGCTGCTGGCTTCCTGGGCAGCTTTTGAGGTGTTGGCACATTCTCAGTAGATACCCATTTTCTGAGTTGAGTTAATGCCCTTTCTAGCTGCAGGCATCTGTCAGATGCGCAGGGGGGTGAGGTTCCACACCCTGGGCTCACCGGAGGAGACCCTTCACGGCCAAGGGCTCGTGCCAAGCTACCCAACTCCAGAGGCTCACTGGTGGACACACGCCCCACACGGGCTGTTAGCGGGAGCCGCCTGGTCCACGGGACAACGCACACGAGAGTGTCCTGTAGGTCCCCAGATGGGATGGGTTGTCCTGTTCCAGAGACGGGGCGCAATGACACTGCGGCCCGGGGACGGGCTCTTGGGAAAGTCACTGGCACCGTTCCAGCCTCCTAAAGTTAATATGGAAAATGGGAGTGACCACCTTCTCTGGCAGGAAAGCTCTGGTGACGGTCTGACAAGGACACTGTCACAGCCCCCGGCAAGCACTGAACACCCGCTCCTCTGGAGGAGGCCGCACGCACCTGCCAGGGGAGCCGTGTCCGTGGTGCACAGATCTGTGGGAGGACCAGCTTCTCAGGCATCGCTGGCTCCGGGCCGGGGCTTGAGGGCCACAGCACTCGGGTCAGAAGACGTCACACCTCCCAATTTTCATGTCTTAGAAGACGAGGCATTTGGCTGGGAGCTCGTGTTTTCCCTCGGTCCACCCTCTCAGGATCCCGGGACAGAAATATTTCAGAGAGGAAATAAAATGTGGGAGCACTTTTGCTTCAGCAATGAAGTTCGCTGCCCGTGGGATTTGCTGGGGCGAACACACAGGCACCCGTGATGGCGGCTGTTATCAAGCCGACTCGGGGTACAATCTCCCCGAAAATTACTTCGGAAATAATAGAAATCCTGCGTTGGGTGGGAAGGACAGGGCCCAGCTGCGTCCTCGTGCCTGTGAGGTCACAGACGGGTTCACTGTGGGCCTGGGGACAGGGACACAGATGGGTCCTCCTGCCTGCCGGGTCCCACCTGGCACCACCCAAGGGCCCTCATTAAGTGCTATTGAGATCCAGACTCTTGTGGATGGGACAGAACTGCTAATTCTGGATGGTTTGCTTAGGAAACAAGCTGTGTCCAGGGACCTGCCTTCTCCAGAGGTCGTGTTCCCTGTGACGGTCCCCTGCTGCAGCTGGGGTGGAGGCATCCCTCCCAGGGGACCAGGCCCACACCAGCCTTTCCCTGGGGGTCCAGGGGGCCCCCACATGCTGCAGGAGCTGCCCACAGAAAGGCCTTTTTTTTCCAGAAGAAACCTGTGAGCCTGACCTGCCAGTGGCCAGTGCCTGGTTGGCCACTGACCGCCAGGGCAGTTGCTGGGGGACACGGCTGCTCCCCGTGACCACACAGCCTCACCACTTGCTGGGGTCTGCAGGCTGCTGTGAGGAGAAGGGCCCTGTCGCCTGTCACCGGGAAGCTGGTTGGAAATGCAGAGCCCCGGGCCCCACCAACCTGCCACGTGGGAATCTGCATTTTAGCTGGACCCTGGCGATAGCATCCGAGTCTGAAAAGCACCAGCTGGGATGTGCTATTGCTTGCGAGGCCCGGAGGGCTGAGGGTCTGATTTGTCTTTTGGTTTCCCCGGTTCTCTGTCCAGCCTTTAAAAAAAATAAGTGCCATTTTGCATTTTAAACCAAAGTCACCTTGATGGAAAATTCGCCCCGCTCTGCGCCGGATTCCGAGGGTGTGTGGGAGGGGTGGAGCCTCTGTTTTCCCTCCACTCCCATACCACGAGCACCTCGGGTGTCTGAAGCATCTCGGCTACCCCTGTGCAAATCGCAGGCAGTGAGTCTTAGCGCCTGGCGCTGGGCTGTCGTTTCATTCAGACAGGCGCTCGGCCCGAGCAGGGGGTTTCCAGGCAGGTGGGGCGGCTTCCGCAAGGAGGGGGAGGTCTGGGCCTCGGCTCCGTCAGGGCTGCTCCTGCCGATCCCTGGGGCCGAGGACAGGTAGGGGCTGCCCCGCAAGAGGCCTGCACCCCGACCCGTGGCCGTGGCCGTGACTCTCCCTGGAGGCCGGCACTCGCCCCTTGCCAGCTCCCCGCGGGGACAGCCACCGTCTGGAAGCCTGTTACCCTGACGCCATGCTCCCCCCTCCCAGTGACCCCTGCCATCTCCCCCTGCAGCCTGGTGCTGCTTCCTGCCTTCCTGGCTCAGCGTCCTCTTGTGAGTCCCAGCTTGGAAACATCCCCGCTGTGTGTGCTCACAGCAGTAGCTCTCCCTCTCTGAGCTAGCGTGTGCCCTCTCATTTCATTTGTTTAGAAAAAAAACCAAAAAACCCCAAAACCCTGTTTGGGAGCCGGCCATCTAACCGACAGGATGCAGGAAAAGCACAGCAGAGGCCTTCGCGCAGGTGCATGAGGGTGACGGTCTGTTGACCACCTTCCCGGGCTCCCCAGGGAGTTGGTCAGCTCGGGCTGTTGGGACGGGCACCACAGAGGGGCTCAAGCAGCACACCTCTACTGTGTCACAGTTCTGGAGCCCGGAAGTGCAAGATCAAAGGGTCAGCGGGCTGTTTCTCCGGAGGCCTCTCTTCGGGGCGGGACGCTGCCCTCCTGCTGTGCCCTCACGTGGCCTTTCCTCTGCCTGTGCTTCCCCGGGGCCTCTCTGTGTGTCCAAACTTCCTCTTTTCATAAGGATACCAGTGATATTGGATTAAGCCCCATCCTAATGACTTCATTTTAACTTCATTAGCACTTAAAGGCTGAATCTTTAAGTACAGCCACATTCTGAGGTGCTGGGACTTAGGACCCCAACACAGATATTTGGGGGGCACAGTTCAGCCCACACTTCCAATTCCCCAGGCTCCTCCTTGTCCTGGGCCTTCTTGAATTCCTGCTCTTCTGCAAAGAACTCTCCAGACCTCATTCTAGCCATCGCTATGAAGAGTTACCTGTAAATCTCATCTGGATTTCCTCCTCGGAAGGCTTTGGCCAAATTGCAGCCCAGAATAACATCGTCCATCACGATTCGCTATAATAAATCAAAAGAAAATCACCAACCCGTCCACCTGTCCATTGTCCATCCTGTATGAAGCCCCATACAAAGGACCATCTGAGAAGCCAGCCCTGCACCGGCCATTAGGAAGAAAAGGACCAATCAGGAACCTCTTTGACCCCTGCTTCTTACACAGAGAAACGCTTTGGTTGTTGGTCTCTGCCCTTTCCAGCTTCCGTAACACTGTCAACGTCCTCGTCGGAAAGGCGGTGACACGGGCAGCTCGGCTGTGCCCGGTGGAGAGCCCCACGTGCCTCTTCTCTGCCGTAGGGTGTGGACCGGAGACAGATAGCGCTCCCCACAGGTGGGTGTGCTGACCGCGGAGCTGCAGGGAATCACCCCAGAAGGAGGCCCAGGAAACGCCAACGTGAGGCCCGGTCGTGTGGTCCCACTCTGCCCCATGCTGTCCCGTCCAGCCCACGGCAACCCTGTGGCACCTTCGTGGCCCACCACCTGAGGCGAGGAAGCTCACCTGCGCCCTCTCGGCCAGACAGTGGCTCCGTCCTGCCTCCCTGCCACCGCCTCCGCCCCCCTCCCCCCCCGGGCCCAGAGCACTGCCTGGGAAACGCAGGTCCCCTTCGCCGGGCCCCGGCAAGCCTGAGCAGGGCAGGGTGTGGGGAGGTTAGCCCTGGGGACGTGCCCCCGGAGCCAGAGCACCTCACCGGCTTCAACAAGTGCACGAGGGGGCGCGGGCGCCCTGCGAGTCTGTGCCTCGTGCCCTCACCGCTCCCCGGCCCTCTCCCCCGCCAGTCTCCTTCCCCCACCCCTCTCCACCATAGCTCCCCGTAGGGTCCTTTTATTTAGACCATATGTCACTCACTCGTGTGCTCCTTCCTCTCTGGCCCCACCCAGCCCCTCCCGCGCCCTGCCGGACCAGGAGCTCCCAGAACCCCAGGTTTGCCCCAGCACACCCAGCATGTGGAGTAACGGGTAACAGGTGCATACACGCTGTGCGGTGGAGGGTACGTTCCTACCCCCAAAGAATCAGGTTGTTACCTGAAAAATTATTTACAGCAGGAGCCAAAGAGGAGGGAGCCTGCTGGGTCTGATCCGTGAACCAGAGATGGAGAAGGAGAGGTGAGGAGACAGAGAGAGACAGAGAAGCAGAGAGAGACAGAAAGACAGAGACAAAGAGAGAGGCAGAGAAGCAGAGAGAGACAGAGGGTGGGGAGAGAGATGGGCTAACAGGCTGCAGACTCGAAAAAACCACATTATGTGGTGGAAGCTTGACTGACAGCAAAACACGGTTATGAAAGGCAAACACACCGGGAACGCAGAGCGGCCGGCCTGCTGGGTTACACGGGACAGACATGAGCACGTCCCGTCCCGTCAGAGCAGCCGTGGCCCACCTTGCTCTCCTGCCGGCTCTCCCAGCACCCCTCCCTCCCTCCCCCTTCCCTCCTTCACACGCGCACGTGCACACATATGCACACACGTGTGCCCACATATACACACGCACACACATGCACGCACTCTCTCTCTCTCTCTCTCACACGCACACACATGCACACATGCGCCCTCCACCTCGGTGCCCTCTCTCCCGCTGGCTGCGCCCCTCCCAGCCCCAGCTCTGCAGTGGGCGCGGGAGGAAGATTTATCGCGGCTGAGGTGGCTCCTGTCTCCCAGACACAGGCTCATCCCACACGAAGCTTCTTTATATGGGGTTGTTAGCTCTGCTCTGCTGACTTGGGAGGCTACATATTTTTAATCTTTATTATTTTAATGCGGTGCTTCATCCCTGGGCTCCTGGCTCCAACCACATTCTGACCTCGGAACACCAACAGCAGTAAAGCCACCGCCATTTGTCACCCCCACGCTGATGGCCCGGGGTTCTTAAATTAAAAAGCGTGGGAGGGGACAGATCCCGGTGCTCGTCTGTCTCAGCCCGGTGAACAGTCTATGGCAGGGGACGCGGGCGCTCCCCAGCCCCTGACCGAGCGCCACGCATGGTGGGCGGCCGTGCCGGGTTTTAACAAAGGGAAAGTCCCTGTCCCCGAGAAAGGCTGCGCAGGGACGCGCGAGATCAGAATGTGTTTAAAAGTGCTTCTCTCTTACAAAGGAGGGCGGGCACAGTGGAAGGGGGACCTGAACCCCAGAGCCCGTCCACATTGTATGTCGCACGCCGTGCGGCCCCAAGGCCTGGGGCAGGTGCCAGAGAAGGCCTCCCGGGGTGGCTGGTGCCCCAGCCCCCCCCCCCGCCCCCCGCTGGTGCTCCCAGCAGGCCACGGGGACGCGGCAGCCACGCCTCTGTCTCCTGCCATGCCCCGTTTCCCCTCATCTCTAACTCCTCTGTGTCTGGAGGGGTGAGGAGGCAAAATGAAGCGGGTCTCTAGAAAGTGCTGATCCGTGGTGGGTCACAGTAGGACTCTGTCCCCAGGAAGACCACCCCAGCGTCCCGTCCGCACATTCACGCGATGGTCCCTCTTGGCCTCACAGCTGCCCCGGGAGACACATTTCGGAAGCCACGGTTTGCCGCATCCTGCAGATGAGGGAAGGACCCACAGGGGTTCGGTGGCCCGCCCACCGTGATGCAGACGAGGAGCCTCTGTGGACGCACCCCGGGCCCGCAGCTCAGCGTTCTCCACTGCTCCACATATGCTGCTGCTGACAGACTCAGGGCACCCCCAAACCCACCTCACACCCCGGCGTTGCCCCACGGGGCTGGGTTCTCTCTTCTTCAACAGCTTGAGCTAAAGGAGCATTTGTGGCTTCGCTCCTGATGCAAACACCAATCTAAATTGTGTGCTCCCCACCCCAGAGTCCACAGCCTTCCTAACAGAGAAGATGCCCACTGCTGACCTGAGGACGTGGGACAGGAACAGCAGGCGGCCGCCTGTTTGGACTGGTTCCATGAATCCAGGCAGGAATCCATGCCTTGGCCCAAACCTCCCCTATCTGCTCTGCCAACCGGAGTAATTTTTCATTCATCCCTTAGAACTGGGATTTTAAAGAGCAGAGCCTCCTGGGAAAGTAACCTTCTTAGGAGCAGGTCTCCGTGAGTCAGAGAGAAGGTGTTTACGAAGGGGTCCGGAGACACAGGGGAACTTCCTGTCTTGCACCCCCACTGGGGAAGAAGAGATTTCTGTATCGTAGCCAAAAACGAAACATGTCCTTCTAAATATCATTCTGGACATTGTGCCTTCCGCTTTCCAGCTTCGGTTGATAAGATGGTTCTTCTGCTTAATGACTTCTCTTTGATGCTGTGTCAACCTTTTTGTCCCTCCAGGCAGGATCTACCAGATATTTTCAGATGGCCACTGGACGCGCCAGCCTCGCCGTGGAGCCCTGTCTGCAGAGGGGCTTGTCAGATAACGAAACGCTGCAGGTTGTCATTTCTGAAACAGTGCAAATAGCGTCTTCAGATGGCGAATTCTACCAAATATTTGAAGAAGAATTAACACCGATCCTTGTCAAACTCTTCCAAAACATGGAAGAGGAGGGACCACTTTCAAACTTATGGTACGAGGCCAGAGTCACCCTGAGACCAAAACCAGACAAGGTCACTGCAAGAAAAGAAAATCACAGACTCGGGCGCCTGGGTGGCTCAGTCGGTTGAGCATCTGACTCTTGATTTCAGCTCAGGTCACGATCTCAAGGTTCATGAGTTTTGGCCCTGCATCGGGCTCTGTGCTGACAGCATAGAGCCTACTTGGGATTCTCTTCCTCCCTCTCTCTGCCCCTCCCCTGCTCTCTCTCAAAATAAATAAACATTTAAAACAAAGAAGAAGAAAAAGAAAATCATAGGCCACCATCCCTGATGAACATAAATACAAAATTTCTCAACAAATTCAGCAAACCAAATTCAACAGCACATTAAAGGATCATGCATCACGATTGATGGGATTTATTTCAGCGACCCACGAATCAATCAACGTGATCACCACAATGACAAAATGACAAATAAAAATCAGACTACAGAACATCTTCAAGCATCTGAAAAAAAAAAAAAAATCTGACGGTGTGGTTCCAGGCTCTAAATTTCCATATGAGAATTTGTTAGCATTACTCTTTGTTTTTAATTCTTCTAGGTCAGCACTACAAACAGGTAAAAAGTGAAGGCATAGTTTTTAAACAATAAAACAGTCTCCTGTTTTAAACTGATTAAACTCTGTTTAGTCAATGGATGGACATTTTGTGAACATGTGTTGTGGGTGACTCTGGGGGGCAGAGGGGGCCCCGTTGACCCACTGCGGTCTCGGCCATGGACCCCAGAAGTGCCCCCCCCCCGGCTTCTCTGGAAGCTCACCCATGACTTCTTCTGGCTGAATCAAAAGTCCTCGCCCTGGGGCCTCGTTCCCCTGGAAACCTCGGCTGCATCACATTTTACCAAGTCCCCTCCTGGAAAAACATGTTTTCTTCTGGTGTGCGGAGAATTCTAGACCCCTAATTTTCCTCCGTGCAGCCAGTGGTTGATAGGTTTCTTTGCTGGTGGGTCTTCTTAGTGTGTCTCCTGTTGCCAAGTACGGACAACAGACAGGCAGCTCGGGGCTTTTGCCTGAGCCCCAGTTAATGGTTACTTCAAACTTCAGGAACAATAAATACCACAAATGAGTTAAAGGAAAGAAAAGTGGCTGCTTCCCCACGACATACATGCAGAGCAACTAATTTCTGAGCGCTCCCTATATTTGTATCGTTTAATCTTCCCCATAACCCTGTAAGGAGGAATTGATCTGATAGCCATTTATAGGGAGGGGAGGGTCCGAAAGTTCCTGAACTTGCTCGGGGCCAGAAAAGGAGGACTTCCAAGTCACCTGGCTGACGGGTCAGTGAAGGGTCTGGGGTGGGGAGCCACGGAGTCTTGGCTAACCTGAGCTACAAAGAACGAAAGAGTGAATGGGGTCCCTGGGGGGCTCAGCTGGTAAAGTGACCAACTTCGGCCCAGGTCAGGATCTCACGGTTCGTGAGTTCAAGCCCCACATCGGGCTCTGTGTTGACAGCTGGGAACCTGGAGCCTCCTTCGGAGTCTGTATCTCCCTCTCTCTCTCTGTCCCTCCCCTGCCCATGCTCTGTCTGTCTCTCAAAAATAAATAAGTGTTAAAATAAATAAATAAATAAAAAGAATGAATGAGTGAATGAACGAATGGAGTCTCATTGGGAGCATTTGGGGATGGCTCACAGAGCCGGAGGGCAGAACTTGCAGTCCTGGGGCTCTGTGCAGGACGTCCACAGGAAGACCTTCTGGTCCCCTCCCACACCCGGGTGTGTCTGTCCTGAGCCCCAGGAGGGGCACTGCACCAGCGTTCACGGGAGTCCAGAGGGCCAGCGGCCGCAGAGCCCTCCGCACACACCGTGACCCGGAAGAGGGAGCCTGGGGCTTGGCGGTGGGGCCCCCGTGCTTCAGATGCTGCGTCTCACAGTCCGAAGGGAAGAGTCTGTTGTTTCATTTACTCTGTTTGGGAGGCTGCTCTTCTCCAGGTTTGTCCTTTCTGAACCAGAATCAAGTCTCCTGACCGTAAAAAAAAAGGTGACAAATCTGAAGAGCTTGGAGCTGGACGTCAGGGCAGCCGTTCAGGGGAGACGCGTGGACATCTGTGGTTTACATTTCACGGATGGGAACGAAGGCTGGGCCGCGGCCGAGCTTACGGTCACAAGCGTCCTGCTCTCCGTGCGAGGGGCACGCGTGTGCAGGGTCGTCTGAGAGGCCGCGGAATATTGACTCCTGCTGGCCCGCCGCATTGCGACGCTTCCTTAGTTAGCATAAGGCCCAATCTCCTGTCACGCAAAGTGGCCACTGGCCACCAGCACGACGTCCTCTCCCACCCGACAGCAAGCGGAGGTGAGCTTGGCCCCCGTGGGGAGCCAGGCTCCCATGTCTGCTCCTGCCTGGCCGCCGTGTGTGTGGTCTCCGGGAGTGGGGACGATGCGGACAGCGCAGAAGGATCGCATGCAGCCGGCGTCTCTGTTCTGATGTGACGCAGCCCACACGTTGTGCGCACAGGACATCCTTTCAGGGGACAAGGGCGGTGAGGAATTGCAACGTTTTCAAAGCATCAGACCCGAGTCAGTCCTTCCCCCACTGTACCTGCAGGAAGTGTTTCCCTTTAATACCGACCTTCAGAGCCACTGGCCTAGGACGCGGCCCGTGATGCATCAGATGTCACTGACTGGGGTGCCTGGCCCACCGGCAGGCAGGGTTAAGAGAAAGACCCCCCCCCCCCGACAAGAAGATCCCGTGGCAGACACAGGGCCGTCAACCGCTCCACTGAGACCAGCTCCAGAGAAGGAAAAACACCCCGTTGGTTCTGGCCTACCCACCCACTCTTCCCATGGGCTGTTCTCGTGGACTGATCCTTCATTTCTTTCCCACTGAGCCTGGGCAAGCGCATTCCCCGCCACGCCGTCACTGAAGGTGGCCCTTGGGAGAAGTGGTGTAGACGAGCCAGCCTCTGCCCCAGGACGCTAATGACACCAGCTGTGGAGCGTCTTGAATTCTCTTCCAAAAGAAATGCTACCCATTGTCAGCTGCTTTCAGACGAGGTCAGGCCGGGAAGAGGGGGGTGGCCACCACAGTCGCCGTTGGGCCCTATCGTTCACCCGGTACGTCAAGGTGGATTACAAAAAAGCCCAGCTCAGACCCTGCTGCAGAGGAAGGCCTCCTTCCGCTGACACCTGGCCAGAGTCCTTCTCTCCTGGTGGGTGCAGGCGGCCATATATCTGGAGCCCCTCTGAGCCCGGGATATGGAGAGTATGCTTGTGTGTGTGTGTGTGTGTGTGCGTGTGTTCACATGTGCATGCTTGTGTATATGCACACACACGCTTGGGTGTGCATGCTTATGTGTGCAGCTCATGTGTGCATGCACACATGCTTGAGTGTGTGCGTGATTGTGCATGTGCATATGTGTACTTGTGTGTGTGTGCACAGGTGTGCAGGATTGTGTGTGTGCGTGCTTGTGTATGTGTGCACACTGGTGTGTGTGCGTGCTTGTGTTACACACATGTGTACATGCATGCTTGTGTGTGTACGCACATCCATGTCTCTCTGTGTGTGCATGCGTGTGCTTGTGTGTGTGCACACTCATGTCTCTGTTTGTGTATGCACATGCTTGTGTGTGTGCATGCTTGTGTGTGCATATAGTGTACTTGTGTGTGTGCATGATTGTGTGTGTGCACGCGCGTGTGTGTATGTGCATGCACACGCACACCCTGCTGTCGTACAGAAGCTTGGTGTGGAAGGAGTCTCAGGTCCCTCTGCAAGGATGTGTCCTTCAAGTCAGGCAAGTCAAGCTGCAGCCCGGCCTGGCAGGGACACAGATGGCCACGTTGCGGCCACAGCTGGTGGGAACAGAGCTTCTGGCCCACTGGTGAGCCTGTCTGCCCGCTCCCTGCCTCAGGATTGCTTGGCTCTCTCCTCTGGCTGCCGAACCCAGCCCAGGAGAGACCTGAGCGTCTTAGGAGCTGACTAACCCCCTAATTCATTTTGCATATGCTCTTTTTGGCCAGCACAGCCACCAACTGGTCCCAGGTTTGACCTGGTTAGACGTGGAGGTCGGATACTCCAAGGTTGCTCACACACAGACACGGTCTTTGCTGCTCAGTCTAATCTGATCATCTGTTCAGTTTCAAAACCGGTTCAGTTTGTTAAGCTCTGGACACATTGGCTCCCAGTATTACTAGCTAGGTCTGCAGGAGGAGTCTTTATCTTGACTTTTTTTAAAACTAATTACGTTTGTCATCCATTAAGAGTAGACACTTGGTAGACGTTAAAATAACTGGCCCACTGCTCAGGTAATTTTTATTAAATAAGGCATTGGAAACAAGGGGCTGATTTCCTCCAAGTTGTTTTATCAATAAGCAAACAACAAGCAGGCACGTCTGTCCGGCTCAGTCAGACTCTGGATTTCGGCTCAGGTCATGACCTCACAGTGCATGACTTACAGGCCTGAGCCCAGCTCTGTGCTGACGGTGCAGAATCTGCTTGGGATTCTCTGTGTCTGCACCCACCGCCCAATTACTCTCTCTCTCTCTCTCCCTATCTCTCTCAAAATAGATAAATACACACTTTAAAAAAAAACGAAATAAGATGAAGCTTTTAAAAAAATGATAAAAGAACATTTACTACCAGGCATTGGATAGAAATCCAAGTTCTGCTCAAACAGAAAGAAATACATTGGTTTATGAAACTGTAAAGGTGAAGGAACCTCCTTCAGGCGCGGCTGGATTCAGGAGTCCTCACAACATCCACAGTTAGTTCTCCATTCTGAGCTCTACTGGTCTCTAACGGTGCTTGTGATTTGGATTTAATTCTCCTCTGCTACAATCACAGTCAATCCACATGGCAGAAAGAAATATTTAAAGGCCAAATTTCCTGCAATTCATGATCACAAAGTAAGAGAAAGCCACCCCTCGCCCTGAAGGGTGGAAAGTCCCCAGGGAAGTCTGGCAAGGTCGGGGTCACATGAACACTCTGGGTCAGCGGTCTGCCTGGGGGTCTCGCCTTCAGCTCCTCAGGCTGGGGAGGGAGCACAGAAGATCCACAGCCTCCCTGGGGTTTCGTGGAGTAGCTGGCAGGTGTGCATCCTCTTGACGCCCCTCCTGCCCACACCCCGGGCAAACAAAGCCGCCTGTGTGCATTGCAGGCAGAAACAGGCAGTTGGCAGGTCAAAATGTCCCCAGAGTAAAACGTAAAGAAATGATTGCATACATTTTCGCCTATAGGAGTTAACACACTGATAATATCTGCTGTTGAACAGAATGCGTGGGGAGGTTGGTGGCATAAAATCACACTGAGGTATCGCCTCTGGAGACAAAATATCTACCAGTTCAATTTTTTATGTTTATTTACTTTTGAGACAGAGAGAGAGAGACAGAGCACAAGCAGGGGAGGGGCAGAGGGAGAGGGAGACCCAGAATCCGAAGCAGGCTCCAGGCTCCGAGCTGTCAGCACAGAGCCTGACGCGGGGCCCGAACTCACAGACCGCGAGATCGTGACCTGAGCCGAAGTCGGACGCTCAACCGACTGAGCCACCCAGGTGCCCTAATTCTTTAAATGAATATATACTTGAACTCAGAAATTCCACACCTCAGAATTTACTATTCTACAGATGGACATTCACAGGTGTGGAGAAATATATGCACTGTATTAATGGAAAATTTTTAAAGAAAAGGAAAGACCGAAATATCCATCCATGGATGTCACGTTAAATTACTCGTGGTCATGCCACAATGAAGTCATGAAAAGAACAAGTTGATTCTGCTGTTACTGATATGGAAATAGTCACAGGATGTATTATAGATGATCATGTTGCTTATTAATATGCAAGAAATCATCCAATTTGTGCTTCTTTACTTTCAGAAATCTTTGTGTGTGTATGAGAGACAGACAGGCAGACAGAGAGAGGGAATGCCGAGAAAGACGGACAGGGCACGTATTGCCATCGTCTGTTTAACTACAACTAACTTCAGAGTGTAGACTTTGGATTGCTTTCCGCTCTTCACTATTTTGAAAGTATTTTGGATACTTGTGAAAACACACACACGTGCACCCCTCTACTGCCTCAGGAGGATGGAGTGCTGGCAGGTGTCCCGCTGGTCTAAGATGGTGACCGTTTATTTGTGAGGTTTGGATCCACTTTGCCAAAGCGCTCCCGCTGAGACTGGGGACCGTTCAGCACTCGTACTAGATAGAAGTGCGTGAGAACACGGGTCCTTTCCTTCCCCAAAATGTGACTATTATAACTAAGAGCAAAAGTCTTCAATGACATGGGTATCGCCACGCTAATGCACTTTCCACACGTTAGTGCTGCTTGTCTATACCGCCAGGAATCTCCCCTTCTAGAAACATTTAAACCGCTTAGCAAGGAATGATTGACACGGAATGAAACACACGTACTTACAGCGTACAATTTGGTCAGTCTTTACATATGTACACCCTTGCAAAGCCATACAGCCGTACAGAAAATTGTTCCCAACCGTCCAAAGTTTCCCTGCTCTCCTCCCTTCTGCCCCTCCCCCACTCCCAGGCCCCATCAACCACGTACCTATCTTCTGTCGGGTTGGGTGAATTTGCATCTTTGAAGTTTCACATAAATGCATCTTTCGGTCAGCATAATTATTCAGAGATACGACCATGCGGTGTGTGTCTGTAGCTCACGCCTTCTCATCGCTGCGGAGCTCTCTGTTGTACAGGCCACGCACCTGTGAGTGTGCGTGTGCTGATTGGTTATTCCAGGTTTGGGCTATTACAGATAAAGTCGCTACGAACATTCCCGTGCAAGTCTTGGCATGACACCTACTTAGCCCTTGGAAGGATACTGGGAATAGAATGCCAGCTCACGTACGTGGTAGGCGTGCGCTTGACTTCTTAAGGAACCGACAGACTGTTTCCCTAGGTGGTTGCACCATTCCACGTGCCCTCCAGCGGCACCTGAGGGTTCCAGGTCCTCCACACCCTCGCCAACACTCGGCGTGGTCAGTTTAGTTTTGCGCGTCCCAAGAGGTATGTCGTGGTTTATGTTGTGGGAGGTCCGTTTTTAGCTAGCACTCGTGGTCACGCGAGTGTGGATCATTCGTGAAAAGACAGGGTCTGAGAGCCTTGAGTGAAGTCATCCAAATAGCTACTGTATTCTCTTTATCACAGAATTCCATAATCCTGTTGGAAAGAGCTATAAAGTTTGTAGGGCATGTGTTTTCTACACTTTTCTTTGTTCGCTTTATTTTAGATAGTGCTTTAAATGTTGCGCTATATTTCCTATTGTCCCACAAGTAGAATTCTGTTTCAATAAAATTGATAAGAAATAAAATACTGCAATATTTATATTTAACCTTTATTACAATGTACAAAATTTATATTTAAATTCCATTAAAGTAGATGCCGTTAGATTTCCAAAAATGACAATATTGGATTTCTTATTTCAGGGGATGTGCAATGGATTGAGCGCATGTTTGGGAAGAATGCCACACGGTCCAGATTGCAAGCATTTGGAAATTGAGTATTTATTTCTGCTGTACCTATTACTAGGTGTGTACATATGTGCATGTGCACGTGAGTGCGCACACTCATGCTCACACACACGCACAGTTTAACGGAAAGCCCGGTGCCCTCGGCTGAGTAGGGGAGAAGTGGTCTTCCCCAGGATGCTGGTAGCAATAGACAGACTCCAAGAGGTAGGTCTAGGTGTGCCTGTTTGCAAAGCCTGTGTCTACACGGCCGGGCAGGAAGCATCCTCTCTGCCCAGCCAGGGAACCGGGAGTGAGGCCAGCACACATACCCAAGAGTAGCTGCCGACGGCAGGGGCTGTCACGCTGAATCGTCACCCAAGGGGCCCGCACTGCGCTGTGTGGTGCGACAGCCCAGCTCCGGGTCTGGAATGAGCACTCAGTGTTTGAGACACAAGGAATCATCCTACTGTCCTCCTCCTTCTCGCTCTGTTAACACAGTAAGATCTCATTGCCTTTCCTTTCCCCCAAAATGCACTTTTCCCTTGATAGCACGCTTCCACAAAAACTTGGAAGTCACAGGGGATAAGGAGATCCCAATTTAGATGCCGAAAAGGCCTGCTGTGTGGAGACAAAGGATCTGGGGCCAACAGTCCAGAGTGCGGAGGCATGAGTTACTCACCAAGCACACACGCATTGAGGGCTGAGTGGTTGCTAAACCAGGACCCCGGGACCGGGGCTGAGGAGGTCACTGATGTCTGGGAGGAGGATCTGAATGGCAGGCTTCCAGCAAATGGTTCAGAAATTGATCTGCATGAACTTTCCGGAAGCACACTGTCCGCCTCCACACCCAGGTGTGCTCACCATTAAGGCCCAGGACTCCTCTCCAGCCTGCTAATCGCTCCCAGGCATCCCTGCCATCTGCCGCCTTGGAACACTCGAGGCTGGAGCCTGGGTTCCTGGGGCCTCGGAGGCCCCCTCCCCAGCCCGAGAGAGAGAGAGAGAGAGAGAGAGAGAGAGCTAAGTGAGGCAGTGCATCCAAGCGTCTACACGGAGTCCCACAGACAGCAGGTGCTCGAGGGAGGAGGTAGCCACCACCAGGTTTTGAGAAGCCTCTTACGTATTAAGAACATTTCACACCATCCAGTTTCTTAAATGCATTAATATAACAACCAAACTGGCACTTGTATTCGTTAGAACGCCTGATGAAGAATCGTGTTTGATGTAAACAACACGTCCATGGCGGAGAAAGCCATCAAACCTAGGTGGTTGCTCAGATATGGAGCCGGTCTCGTTAGATGGGGTGTTGTGCGAGGTTAGCTGCCTGGAAAGGTTGCACCGGCTCGGCCCTCCGGAGCACGTGCCCGGACGCGGCCAGGAACAAGGGCAGCACGGCCTTCGCATCCACAAGGGAACCGCCCAACCTTCCTCCGGTCCAAGTTCGGGTCTCTCCACCTCCCTTGCTCGACTTTCAGACACCACTGCCAGCACTTCTGAACACTAGTGGGTTATTTTAGCCGCAGGGACACATGAAACCCGTGGCCCCCGCATCTCCCGAGTATTTCCTTTGTCCAACTGACTGACTTCCACCGTATTTCCTTCCTGCCGTTGTAGGAATGACAACGCTGGTGAGGACATTAGTCAAGGAGCAGGCAGCCTGGGGAAGGTGCCCGCTGGGCCAGCTGACCTGGAGACGTCTGGGTCACGAACGGGAGTGCTCTTTGTGCACGTATAATGCTTGACAGCTGATGGCATTTCTGTGGCCGGAAGTGCCTTTGAAACTCACCGTCCTGTGAAGCACGCAGGTCGGGACCCCTGCGTGGAAGGGCGTGTGTGGGGCCGTGAGCGCAGCTCCCCAGGCTTTGTGAAGACTTTGCCAGAGTCCTTGTCCGGACTCCTTCAGGTTCAACAAAGTCATGCTGCAATTTAAAGTATTTTCTTTTTTTTTTTTTTTTGACCCAAGTCTTCGTTCTGAGACACCTAGCTCAGATCGTGGGTACTGTGCTGTCCCTGGAGCCCCCGCCCAATGGAGCGAGCCCGTCCTTCTCCCACAGGACCCTCCTCACCTATTTGGACAGGACCCCCCTCGCCTATTTGGAAAGCCACGACCCCCCCCCCCAACCAAGGAAAGAGTCCTTGTCCTCAGGTTCCCCAACTGCTGCCTGCAGGGTGGGGCCTGGGGGCCTGTCCCCACTGTCCCCAGCCCCACTCCCAGCCCTGGCGCGGGGTCCTGGCCAAAGTGTGGTGCCCGGGCCGGACCTGTAAAGGGGGCCGTGCGGAGAGCACAAGAGCCGGGAATGTCCGCAGCCCTCACAGCATGTGACTGTGTCCCTGAGACCGGTGGTGAGGGGCGTGTGCGGGCCTCTCTCTCCCCTTCCGTGGAAGGCCCAGAGACGTGGTGACGATACATCACCTGGTCAGCGAGGAGAGCACCCCAGTGTCCTGTCAGCACTGACCGTCACCCTGTGTCTGTCCCTGGACGGGTTTCTGCCACCCATCCAGCCCATGTTAACTCCCTGGTACAAACCCACCATCCCTGCCTCCCTGCGTCCCTTCCAACCTCCCACGTTCTGTCACCGCTTCTTCCTTAGGTGGCTCCTAGTCCCTACAAGGGCCCCTCGAGCTTTTGGACCCTGTCCCTGTCTTCTGTCACCTTGCTGACGTCTCTCTCTTTCAGCTGAGGCTCGTTCTCCCTCTGGCGTTTTTGCAAAAGGCCCCTTTGAGGCTTCCACCCCATTTTCTTCGAACAAACTGCTCTGCTGTGTGTGCCCCCGTGCGGGTCTGGGGGGGACATGGGGCCCCTGTCTGTCCTGCCCTTCTTCTCTCCGTCTGTGTACATCAGCTGCCCAGGCGGGCGGGATTCTCTAAGGGTTACCGGCCTTTTAAAACACCAGCACCATCACCATGAGTGCTGTGTTATGCACGGAACACGTGCTCTGAGAGGGGGTGGGGCAGAGCTTCATCGGGGTCTGCCATCACCTGAGGAGGCATGAGTCACGCAGACCCTTATGGACGACGAGCCCCAAGGATTGTGAGTTACTGTTGGAAAGCTCACTGGGTGCTCTCTGCCCAAAACACTCGGCTTGAATTGAGTCCCCAGACCCTGCATGGAGTTGAACCTACTCGGGAATACTTGCTCCTTGCCAAGCTGGACCAGTGTAGTGATTCCCCAAGTATGGACGTGGAGGACCCGCCTCCCAACAGCGCTGTGAGTATTAAGACCTTGCATCCCTGGTGTCCCTCCTGTGTCAGCATCTCCGTTGATGGGGACTGGAAATCTGGACTTTGGCAAGCACTCCAGGCCACCTTCATCCACACTAAAATGTAAAGGGTCCTACGTAAAGATTGTTAGGGAGAGGTGGTGATATTTTCCAATACGGAAGCAATGACCTCAGGCCCCTGGTCCACTGGCACTATTTCTATGGGACCGTGGGACAGGACAGTCCCTGGAGACCCAGAGAGGGCAGCTGTCCTGCAGCTAGATGGGGGTCCAGTCCATGAAGGGAGGCTGGGGATCGGCCAGAATGGGGGAGCCCCAGGGGGAGTCTGTGCTGGTCCCACCACTGTCCCAGCGGGCCACTGAGGGATGGACATTTGAGAGGGTATGGTGAGTCCCCAGCCCCGTAGGCACAGGGTGACCTGGGAACCCTCATGCTGGACAAGAGTAGTTTGAGTCGAATGGGGCATCGGTGATGATCGCACTGGACCACAGGCACCATTTGGGGCCGTCCCAGCAGACTGGGACACACGGTCTGCTCCACCACTGTCATTGTTTTGAAAACGCACATGTGTTCCAAGAGGATGGCTACATTAGGGGACGACTGAGCACAACACACATTTCACATTCGTTTACCTGCGAGCTCGTCCAACAGACACACGAGGAGGCTGCACGTCCCCGAAGTGACCCACGTGGGTGCACACCGCATCCCCACACTGACCTGGGAGCGTGCACACAGCCGCACGCGCACCTGATCCTGGGGCCAGGAGCCAACCCTGTTCGATGTCACAGATTTGTCCTCTCATCTCACGTGAACTTCTTCCACCAGTGAGCCTGGGCGCAGTCCTTGTGACCCCCTTCCGCAGCACCGCAGGCTTTTCGGAAGGTAAGGTGTTTACTGCAGGGCAAGGCAGGTGTGCAGGTGATGAGTCCTGCTGCAGCCATTTGTATTAGGTTCCTTTTTTCCAAGGAGCCACTGATAAGATTTCTGGGTGTCGTGTCTCTACTCCCATAAGTCCGGGAGCTTATTGCACAATTTTGCACACTGTGGTGATTTTCAGGAGCATGTGTGCTGCACCAAAGAAAACTCCCCCCACACAGAGACCCCAGCCTCTCTGCATCCCCCACAGTTCCCAGCACAGGCCACGGGAAAGGAGGCTGGGAGGAAGGAGGTCACAGTATCTGTAAAACCCTCACACCAAGAGCCTAGATTTTCCTCAGGGTCTTTGTGACCCCGTAAAAGAGTGACAGGCTCAGTGATTTATATTTCTCTTCTTTCCAAGGGAAGTTCATGGTGAGAATAATTTAGGGCACGTTGAGAGCAGGGGCAGGGGGGCCAGCGGGTCTGGCATCTGCACATTTCTGGTTCAGGTACAGCCTGACTGTGCCCTCCCCGCTCCCCTGCAAACGTCCCACCAGGCTTGCCTCAGCGAGGCCTGGGGCCTGGGTCTGTGCAGCGCAGGGGTGTGGTCTCCGGTGGATGGGGAACCTTGTGGAATCCACGAGACCTCAGATCCAACGAACGACATGGGACTTCCTGAGCAAGCACTCTGGCTGTATGCAAGGGAGGGTGTGCAGGGGAGGGTGTGCAGGGGGAGGTGCGTAGGGGGAGGTGCACAGGGAGGGCGTGCAGGGGAGGGTGTGCAGGGGGAGGTGTGCAGGGGAGGGTGTGCAGGGGAGGGTGTGCAAAGGGAGCAGGCCTGCTAACTTTCTTTCCGTCTGTCTGTCCCTCTGTCATCAGCTTAGACGGTAAGAGGCTTTGTAAGTTTCCCAAGAAAAATGTCACTCGTTTGCCTGCTGGAAATCCCAGTGAATTTCTAATGACTCCCTTGGTGGGGACCCCTCTCCCCATGCTAAGTGAAGAGTGAAGAAGAGGGGGAGAGGGAGGAAGAGAGAAAAGGAAGGGACACCACCCTGGGGTCCGGGGGCATCGGGAAGACAGGTCCTGCCGGTCACCCAGCCAACAGGAGGTGAGCTGGGCACTTAGTGACGTGGCCGAGTTCCATTGGGGGGAGGCGCCGAAGAGTTATGACAATGGGCGATGTGCACACTTAGCACGTGCGATGTAAACGCTGAGTTTGCCCAGGGTCCTGAATGTCGAGCTGGTGTCTGATGGGCTCCAGAGGTTTCCGTGCCTGGCCGCGTGCTGCCGCCGTGGTAGAGGGTGTGGGGACGCAGCAGGGCGCCCTCCTGACTTCACAAAGTCTTGCTCAGTCTTGGCACACGGTTCATAGAGCACCTCACGCTGTGGGCATTGGCTCTGGAGAAACTCAAGGCACAGGTTCTGGAAGCCCTGGACACGCCCCACGTGGCTCAGGCTGAACGCCTTAATCTGGGCGTCTCTGTGCGTGTTCCTCTCTGTCTCGAGGACAGCCACCCCAGCCATCAGAAACAGTCTCCGTGGATAACGTGGCTCCTTCGGGAGCCTCCCCGGTGCTCTGATTTGGGTCTCACGGTGGGCAGGTCCTCGCCCCAGCTGGCCCCTCTTGCCTGACATTCTCATATCATACGTGGATGCCTTCGTGCCAAGGGACCACCTAGTGTAAATACCCCTCATGTGTCACGACTGGCAACAGACTAATTCAGCCGGAGGTCTTCTGAGATCCCATCTGGGAGAAGTGCCTGCAGACACGTGGCCACGGTGGATGCGGGAGGGGACCCCAGGGAGGGCAAGATCTTTAAGACGACTTGGGGCTGGGGCAGGCTGACGGCACTGTGGGGAGATTAGAGCCCTGCATGCAGGCGTGATTAGAGGCTGAGACAAAAGAGAGGCTGTAAGAAATGCTCAGAATACAGGGACGCCTTTAGATCATTCAAGAGCTGTGAGGTCCAGAGAGAAGGAGAGAGACAGGCGGGCCGCAGAGAACAATTAGCAGTCCTTACAGACCATTGCCACACGGTCACCCGTCGGGAGCCCTGTGGGACAGGAGGTTTGCGTTGGCTGGGAGCAGAGCTAGGACTTCCGGGGTCCACAGAGCTCGAGAGTCAGGGTCCAGACGGAGCATCTGCGACAGCATCTTTATTCCAAGTGTTGCGGGGCTGATGCGTCGTCTATTTCCACTGTGTTTGATAGAAAAGTCAGTATTATGAGGGCTAAACAGGGTACAGGTTCACCCCCCAACAGAAGGACCCCAGGGGCAGGACTGGGTGCGGGTGGCAGCCTCCAGGGACAGGGACCCGAGCCCTCCTGTCTGATGGTCCCCCGTGGCACGTGCTCCGGGGTCCCAAACACCAGCTGTTCCGTTTCCTTCTAGAAGGCAGTGAGGAGGAACGGGGAGAAAGCCCCTGGGCTCACCTGAGGTCTTCCAACTGCAGGGCAATGCGTTTGTTGAACCATCTGCTACAAAACAAAGGTTTCATGACCCTAGAGACTAGCAAAGAGGGCATCGAATACACACATACAGCTTCCAGGCTTCGTGTTCAAGTCTTGCCTGTAGCTAAACTGCCTGGATGACATTCATGGATATAAAAAACAAAACACGGGGGCGCCTGGGTGGCGCAGTCGGTTAAGCGTCCGACTTCAGCCAGGTAATGATCTCGCGGTCCAGGAGTTCGAGCCCTGCGTCAGGCTCTGGGCTGATGGCTGAGAGCCCGGAGCCTGTTTCCGATTCTGTGTCTCCCTCTCTCTCTGCCCCTCCCCCATTCATGCTCTGTCTCTCTCTGTCCCAAAAATAAATAAAAACGTTGAAAAAAATTTTTTTTTAAAAAAACAAAACACAGACCCGAGCAACACAGAACAGGCAATGGTCCTGAAAGTTGAGGCTCTTTGACTTTGAGACTGCTTGGCGACGAGAGACCACATCACGGGTCGCAAGAAGGAATCTGCTGTCAGAACAGTGTGTGTTTGAGTCCTTGCGTTGCCTCTCAGTAGCTAAGCGACCCTGGGAAGGTTGTCGTCTGGAAGTCAAAGTGAGCTTCAGCATCCTCCGCCATCAAGTGAGAACAAGAGTAGTTACCTCAAGGGTCGTTACGGGGGATGAGGCCGCGTAACTCAGGCGTTTAGCACGGGACCTACTTCCTAGCTAGTATTTGACACCCACCGGCTAAAAGTCACAGCTCCTGTCAAGGATCCGAATTTATGCTCGCCGAGCAAATTTAGCACAGCCCGCGTGTGCCGTGTGGGCAGGACCCTGCGGTAGGGGTTCCAGGTCGGTACCCCCTCCACTGAGACCCTCCCGTGGGGACCTCCCAGGCACACCAACCAGGCACAGGCCAGCCCACGCCCCTCCCCCAGATTTACACCCTTCTGTGGGCTTCCCGGCCAGGCCGCCCTCAGGGACCTCCTCCCCGTCCTCCCAGCTCCAGCACGTGCCCACGCGGCCCCTCGGCCACAGGATCTTTCTCCACTGGACCCTGAGCTCTCTGGGGCAGAGAAAGGGCCAAGCCTTTTGGTAGATTTGTTTCCTCAAATGCAAACCCAGGCACCTGCCTGGGAGTCAGCTTACACCGGAGGGTGGGGAGTGTCCTCACAACTCCGGGCACAAAGCCCCTTTGTTGGCCAGTAGCCACGCTTTGACTTGTGTGACCGTATTTCAATCTCAGTCCTGTTCATCCCTCCCCACACCTTGTTCTTTCCCCAGAAGCAGATGGCACACTCCCTGGATTCTTCCAGCACTCCATGCTTACCTAGAGTGGCCTCTTCCCTCCTGCCCAGGCCCCTGGATTCAAGGGGCTCAGCTTCCGGGGAGAGGGGGAGCCGAGCCCACCCTAGCCCAGTCCACGGAGATGTGAGGGAGGACGCACCTGTGCCGCTTGTCCTGAGTGACGATGCTGCCACCGAGATGCCTCAGCCCGCCCTGGCTCTGCCCGGGCACCGCGTGCTACGGCCCCTGTGCTTGTCCACGGCCAGTATGTCCTCCCCCCCTGGAGGGGGAGGTCCTCAGGGGGCCGGGGAAGACTTGACCCTATGGGGAAGAGCCGGGGCCCCAGCTGGACAATCAGCAGCCCCTTTCCTAGAGCCTCCTGTCTCCGAGGACAGGGCTGGTCCCTCCCTCCAAGAAAAGACGATGGTGGAGTCAGACGGTCACCCAATCCCAAATCCCCAGATGACCTAGGGCTTCAGAGAACCTAGGGCACCCCTGGGGGCGAGGAGGGCTCAAGTCCAGAAGGCCACCCCTCTGTAGGGGTCATTCCCCCAAAAGACCACGGCCACCAGGACCTCCTGTCCCACCCGGGCTGCTCCACGCCACGGTCAGATGCCTGTCCTGACCTCCCCTCCTCCATGCGCTGGCTGCAGCACGTCCTAGACGTGAACACGCGTTTGCAAGAGCTCGGCTGTGAGCTGACTTAGGGACAAAGAACCTGGACATGTCCTTCCCTCGCTCCCTCCTGTTTTCTGGGCCTCCTGGGACCAGGCTTTTCGCACTCTCGAGGGGGCCCGAGTACAAAGCCTACTTAACCGCTGTCTTTGGGTCACAGGTGCATGGAGACTCCTGCTTCTTGAAGTTCGAATACAAGAGACAGGTAACACCTCGTCAGAAGAGATATTCCTGTGTCTCCAAGGCAACCCAGCATTTTCTCTCCTGGGGAAGAGAACAGCCACAGGGGAGATTCCATAGGGCTGGCTCAGCTGAGAGACGAGAGAGAGAGAGAGAGAGAGAGAGAGAGAGAGAGAGAGGCGGGGAGCCTGAGGCATTCCCAGCAACCAGGAATGGGGGAGGCATGGAGAACACAGGTCTGGAAACGTGAGGGCCCCCACCTGGCCGGGTTCACCCTGGATGTTGTCTGGGATTTGAGGTCAGAAAGCAAGAGGGAGCCTCTGCCGACTGGGAGGTGGATGAGGATGACTGGATCTCCAGTTCTGCATCTGGAGTCTGGTGGCCAGACTCCGGTGGCCAGGATGTCCTCCGGTCTCTGCCACCTGGGGAGGCTTGTGTGACCTCACCAAGCCTCCTGCACTAATCTATACAACGAGGGTGATCATAGCCTCTCTCTTGGATTAAATGGGTGGATGCACATTACTGCTTAGAGGTGCACCAGGCGTTCAGAACTGCTCGTAGTTCCTAGTAGTGACTAGTCATGACTCATGCGTGTGAAGGTCCACAGAGGAGGTTAGGGTACCTCCACTGATTTTGGCTTTGGTGCTGTTCTGCACAACCTCGACCTGCCTTGAGACTGGGCTGGGCTTCTGTGTATGACTGTGCAGGCGGTGCACTGCACAACTCCAGATAGAGAAACACGTTGTACAGGACACCCAGGCCCGGCTTCTGGTCCACGTGAGTCCGTCTGCCAGGGTGGAGGGTGTGCCCAGCCACAGGAGGGGCGGGGGCACTGTGAAGGCCCCTTGGGACCTGGGGTGTGGGCCGGACACAGGTCCCAGGCTCTACGCTGCCTGTGATACGAGCACATTCTGAAGCGAGAGGGGTGTCACAGAGGGCACCTGTGTCTGGGGTCAAGGATGAGAGGAGCGGGGGCTGGGGACCAGGGTGGCAGGGGTGAAGAGGGACCCCCCCCCCAAGAGCTTCTCGGCTTTGCCTTGGGCTGGCCGGGTCATAGAAAACAGCACGCATCAATCCCCGGGGCATCACAGAAATCCCTTCCCTGCCCCCACCCCCTCAGGTGGCCTTGGCCTCTCGCTCTGGGAGGCCACGTCCAGGGCCCCTCCAGGTGGCACGTGGGTTGTGCAGCCTGGGGAAAACCGCCCAGCGTCCTCCCCGCAGGCCCGGAGGTGACTCTGCTGTCCCCGTCAGCTGTCCCCACCGTCAGCTGCAGCTGCAGCTCTCAGCAGAGCGGGGGCTTGTTGTTTTCTCTCCAGAAAAAGAACGCCGTTGGCACCCAGAGCAAATTAAAATCGAGTGCAAAGCCATTTCCGGGTCACTTAAGCACAGCGGGTCACTAGCTTTCCGCGGCTCCCAGCACAGGAGACAGGGCCTTTCTGGGCCCTGCGAATTGCTCAGTGAGAAAGACATATCAGGATTTGGGTGTTTGTGTTTTTCAAGTACTTTATTACGCAGCGCAGGGCTCACACCGCGGCTCCACGGAAGGGACTCAGGAATGACAAACACAGGGTCGCAAGGCCTCTGCCCGAGTGGACGAGGCTTCGTTAGTTACCTGCCTCTCAAACTCTAACACGCTCGGGAAACTCTTGGGATCTTGTGAAAATGCAAATGCTGCCCCAGCAGAGGCAGGATAAAGCCCAGGACTCCGCACCTCTGACCACCTCCTGGGCCGGGACTCCACAGACCACGGAAAACCCAGCACGGGCTTCGCCGTCTTGCACGCAGAGAGCGGAAACGAGGAACGGCCTTTGTGTTTGTGAAGACAGGGAACAGAGAACAAAGGAAAACACACAACAGAAACCGTGTGCCCACAACGCCTGGAATTGTCGCTGTCTGGCGTCCCGCAGAGAGCGCCCGGCCCCCTGGATGGTGCGAGCACTGGCCGTGCGGACGGCACAGAGGCCCGCAGACCCTCAGGGTCATCTCCAAGGCCTCCTCTCCCTCGTTCCCAAAGCCAAGGAGTCCCCAGCTTGTAAAGAAGGAGACTCAGCACGGCCTCCGGCCCTGGGCCCCTGCCCCTGGCCCCTGGCTCTCCACACGGCCACCTGCTCTGCTCCTTGCCAGCACGCGTGGACCCTCCCTGAGGGACTTAGGACCCCCCGGGGGACCTGGGACGATCTCACTTGGGATCCTCGACTGAATTCCGTCTGTAAAGACGCTTTTCCCAAATCGGTTTACACTCGCGGGTTCTCAGCAGTGGGACACGGGCGCCCCTCCCCACCGTGGTCACTCTCTGGTGCACTGCACACACCTGTTTGGTGGGGGTGTTTATGGAGAGCCCCCCCCCGCAGCCCGCTGAGCGCCAGATGCGGCCAGCCTGCCTCCAGCTACTCCCTGCTGTCCACACCCCTCCCCGGGGGCCTCACCTCCTCACCAGGAAGGAGGCGACGTACATTTGATGCCGGGAAGCCTTGCCTTTGTTCTGTGCCATCTGGCTGTTGGTCCCTGGATGTCTTTTCATCTCTGCGGTTCCCAGGTGTGGTGAGTGAGGGGACGCCCCCCGGCTTTATAACTTCATGAAGCTTTTCCCCAAAGCCAACACTGGACTTCATTCCTCCAGCAGGGCTCCAAGGGTCTTGGGGGCAGACCAACGATGCTCTCCATCCGTCCACTGCACCTGCTGCTCCACCGTGCTCCCTGGGTCCAGATGCCAGTCCTGGGACCCCTCCCCGGTGCCCAGCTGGTACGGTGAGCAGGGAGGGACACCAAGGTGTCCCAAGCCGGGAAGGTCTACGGGATGACCTCAAGGCCAGAGGGAAAGTGTCACGTCCTGATGCCATCGTGTCAGCTTTCTGGGTGTTTCCCTGGTGTGAAGGGCAAGTTTCAGTGGAAAGCCAGAGCTCATGTGCCCTCATCAGAGGGAGCAGTTCAGAAAGTTCTGTGGAGAAGCAGCACTTGTACCTCACTCTGGCCGCAGCGAACACACACACTCAGGACACTGGGCGTTTTCCTGGAAGGAGGAAGCCAGTCCGGGGCCGACGAACCCGGGCCCGGTGCAGAGCCGCGCAGCTCTGCGGCCGGGGCCGAGCTCCTGCAGGCTGTGGCCGGGGGCTGGCTCCCTCCCGCGGGCCCGGGGCGGAGGTCACCACCGGCTCTTCCGGACCCCAGGCCGGGGCACCAGCCAGAAAGCTCTCCACCTAACGGGACCACCAGAATGTTCCAGGGGCCGGTGGAAGGAGGGGCAGTGGCTGTCAGCTGCAATCACACTGGAAATGGCACTGGGGACCAGATGTGGTCTCACGCCCGGGTGTTACTGCCACCCTTCCAGGACGGGGACGGCACTCGTGCGGGCCGCAAGGACGGGCGCGGACGCTGGGTGGCGTGGAGATTCTGACCGCTGTCCACAAGGAAGGAGAAGGGCCTCCACGGGCGTGTTGAGAATCAGGCCCAGAGCCACAGTCAAGGCCAGGTGCTCAGTTCAGACCACAGGGCGAGGCCGTAGCAGGCACTCCAGAACCATCTCTGTTGGGGGACCTCTGGAGACACCCCCACCCCAGGTTTGCTGGTGGAGACATTCATGTCGGAATTAGAACCCTGGAGGAACCCAGAGATGAACAGCAGGTTGGGAGCAGGGGACGGGGGGGCAGAGGGCAGGTGTGCGGGGCTGGGGGTACTTGGGTGTCACTCATAAGCCCCTGAGACCGATGCCCCAGGGAGCCAAGCTGGCCAGAGACCCCACTGCTCTGCCATTCACCAGGGACGCCTCTGGGAACACCCAGGCGAAGGTGGGGGGCCCCCGCCTCAGCCCGGCGCTCACCTCATTCCCAGCCCAGTTGCCTGTGGTCCCCTGGGCAACCCACAGCCACGCAGTCCACAGCCCAGTGTCCATTGTCCACAAGGCCGGGCCCTCAGAGGACAACAGAGGCACAGGCCTGACCTCAGTGCAGCTACCACAGACCTGGTGGTCCCTCATGGCCGAGCTGTCACCCGTGACGGATGGGTGCATCAGGGGGTCGTGGGCCCCACTGTCAGATCAGAAGGGATCCAAGGAGCGCCTCTCAGAGCACCCATGGGAAGTGAGCCGCATCGGGGCCTCCGGGCAGGAGGGAGAATGAGGCGGGCTCCCAGAGGGCCTCCCACCGCCGAGGGACACCGCCAGCCTCCAGACTCACCCACCCCCACTGCACCTGCACACAAGACCCCACCGCCACGGTCTGAGAGGCTCTCGTGACTGAAGGACGCTGTGCGCGGCCGTCTGAGGCAACCGGGCCTCCTGGGGCCACGCGCCTCTTTCCCAGGGCCATCGGGCTGCCACTCCCTGCCTCCGTGTGGAAGGCAACGCAGACACAGCCCGCCCGTCTCTTTCCCTCCTTGCGGCTCCCTCCGCGGAATCTTCGGAGCTCTCGCCCCGACACGGACGTGCATCAAGCGTCCAGGGCAGGTACGCAACAGCTACGAGCCTCCTACTCCCGTGTCCCAGTCTGACTCCTGCGAATGTGGAGCCCGAAGCCGCTGCTCCTGCAGCAGGGAGCTGACAGCAGGCCCGCGGGCCAGCCCAGGACACCTCCTCCTTCTTCACGGCGCCTCTGCACCAGGACTGGGGGCAGCAAGTTAGATCAACGCCGTCTTCACTTTGTGCTGAGAAATGGGCTTTTCCTTCTGATTCACACTGTCCTCCCTGTGGAAAGCATAGCAATGGCTTCAAAGACAATCAAATGGCACATTTTTATAAGAGACAGTCTTATAAAATGACAGTCGATTTGAAAATGTTTCTGAGTGATTTGACCACCAGGCTTTCCACATGAATGGAGAAAACACACACACACACACACACACAAATATACATTGAAAATTTTTCTAACACTTCTTATATTGAACATGTGGCACCAAATCCTGGGCCCGGAAGCAAACTGTTACTCTAAGTACCACATACATAGGTGGACTTATAACAAGTAGATGGCTGATTTTCTCCAGCTCCCCTCTTCTCCAGCCTCCTGAGAGCTGGGTCCTGGGTGAGCGGGCGGATCCCGGGAGAGCAGGAGGGGAGGGTGCCTGGGTTCTGGGCAGACAGGCCCTGACAAGTCAGTCCCAGGAGAATGGTTCATTTGAAGAAGATTTGAGATGCGGCCTTGTTGTCATTGCCAGGGCTCAGGATGCTGGCCGGCCTCGTCCCGTCCCCTGTAGCGGGCGCTGGAACAGTCCAAGCTCAGAGGGTGTGGGAGCCCCAACTCCAGACCTAGGAGGTCGCCGGGAGCCTTCTCAGAGCAGCGGGTGTGACAGGGAGAGCGTCAGCTGTCACGCCCAGAGCCAGGTCCCGTTTCAGAGCCCCCAGCTGGGAGCTGATGTGGGGGTCACGGGCCAGCCCATCAGAACGAGGCCCAGGAGCACCTGAGATGCTGCAGGGAGACCTGAACAATCTCCAAAGGGACTCAGAGACACGGAGCACATCACCACCACAGAGGACGGGCGGGGACCCTGGTAAATGGTGAAGGGTGGAGCTGGAGGCCCAACCCTGGGGAGGTGGGGCGGGGGAGCTGACTGTCACCTGATCTGTGAGACTGAAGCAGTAAGAAAGTCTCATCTGACGATGCCCCTCTGTGCTCATAATTCCTCAGAGGCCCCCCCACCCACAGAAGTCTGTCTCATCCCTCATTCGGCATCTGTGGCCCTCCAACCTCCACATCCGCAGGCCGCTGCTCCGGGGTCAAGGGCCGTGCAAAAGCCACCGGCCCCTGAATGGCAGTGCCTGGCTGCTCCCAGCTCCCCCTGCTGGCGTCCCATCCCTGCCCGCCCTGGAAGGTCAGCTCAGATCCCAGCCCCTGTCTGACACTGGGCCCCCACTCTGTTACCTTTTTGATGCATGCAGGGCCCCAGGGAGCTGACGTGATGCACTCATCTGGCCCACAGCCCCAGACCCTGGCCTGGGGTGGTATTTGCCCTCAGGATACTGCAAACTTTAGAAAAGGAAACTCTCAAAATCAGAGCCAATGACATCTATTCAAATTTGTATGAAATCACAGCATCTGTGAATATAGTACAGAGAAGTGATGCTGAGGAACTAGGAGCGGAATCAGACCCGGGTCCTGCTCTTTAAGGCGCTTTCGGTCAAGCAGAGTAATCAGTAAAATTACTCTTAACATGCATCCAGCTAAGCCTTCCTGGATATGACCCTGCATTCATTGCATTTATGATTTGCCATCATGGTACACTGGGTAACAGCCAGCCAGCCAACGGTTTCCTGGAGCTGTTTGTTCCTGAGAGTTTCAGGGAGGAAAAAATCTCCCTCTACCCTTCAAGTTTCTTCTGTCTGGCCTAACACGTGTCTGTGACACAACACAGAATAACAGGAGAAAACCAAATTTGGTATCGTACATACAGGGAAACCACACAGATGTGAGATTCCAAGGACGGTCAGGTATATATGCCATCCTGAGCTAAGCAGAGGGGTAGGGGTCTGGAACTTCAAAGGGAAGGAATGCCAATCAACGGGAAGATGAAAAAGAGGAAATGGTGAACAAACATCTGCTGGGCCAGTTGGAAACAATGGCATACAGAGAGGAATTTTAACAGCCTCAGCTGGTCCCTGCCCCCAGCCAGAACCCCTAGATCCTGTTGTACCTTCTCACGCTGCCAGCTCTCTTCCTGGAGCAGGACCCCCATCTAAATTTTTTTAGGCAGTTGAGGGAAGGCGAAATGTTCTTCCAGAGCCTTTTGAGCCTTGAATGTTTTCAACTCAAGATAATCTGCACGCAAACGTGGTCCATCTTGGGGTGACTGATCTGAACAAGAGTCATTGTTACATTCTCAGGAATCTTGGGAGCCAGTTGACATCGTATTAGCTTGAAATCGGCCATGGTGGCAATATTTTCACCACGGGAACTGGCAAATGCTACAGATCAGAGCTTTATTTGATTTATTTATATATTTTTGGATAGCCAGTTATTAAGCATTTACCAGCATACCACTTAATTAAACCCATCCGTTAATTGATTATTTCACATTGATTATTAAGTGATAGTTCTGTGCCAAGCACAGATGTAGCCTTGTGAATGCACGTAAGAAGTAACTCCTTTTTCCTAAGTGGTTCACTCTTCAGCTTCAGAAGCCTAAGGAATAAAGTATGTCCTAGAAATGTGCCCAGGCATAGGGCGTCTCCGTCTGTTCCAGCTGCTATAACAAAATACCAGACACTGGGTGGCTCATAAACAGACATTTCCCAGTTCTGGAGGCCGGAAGCCCAAGATGAGAGTGTTGGCATGGCCAGGTGAGGACCCTCTTTCAGGCTGCCCACTTCTCACTGTGTCCTCACACGGAGGAAGGGATTTGGGAGCTCTGTGGGCTCCCCGCCTTCTTGTCTTTGCTCACCCCCCAAAGCCCTACCTTCTGATACCATCACCTCGCGGATTAGGTTCCAACATATGAATTTGTTGGGGGGGGTGGGGCGCAGGGGACCCAAACATTCAGACCACAGCCTGGGGTACATGGAAGTTGTCCGTACCATGAAGAATGGCATACACCTCTCTTGGAAAGCCTTGTCTGACCTCCACAACTGCCCCCATACACATGGTTCTAGAAGCTTCTCGTCCTCTAAGACTCTGAGAATGGCTTCCTCAAAGGGTTCTGCCATATCATAATTGCCTGTTTACTCCTTTGTAAAGAGCAGTTGGCAGGCAGTTCTAGTGGTGGAGTCACAGCCTCAGTAATGGGGTGCAGGGTCCAACCCCACTCTTCCAAAACCTACAGCACCTGGTCTGGGGAGGACCCGGTCTGTGGGGGCACCTGCCTGTGCGAGCACCTGGTGTGGGGAGCATGTGGTCTGTGGGAGCACCTGGCCTGTGGGAGCACCTGGTCTGGGGAGCACCTTGACAAGTGCAGAGTAGTACAAACCTACTAAAGCAACTGCTTCCCTTGATTGGCATTTGTTTATCCCTCTGATCTCCTAACAGGTGTGTAAATGCCATAAGGGTTTACCATTTGGTTTTCATCATTTGCTGCCCAGTACCAGGACAGAACTGAAAACAACATAGGGTTCACAATTTTCTTGTTGAATAAATGAATAAAATAAAGGTCCAGAGGTGATAGACACAACTGATAGCTGGGTATATATGAACTGCTCTAAAGAAGACACATATCAGATATGCCGTGCTATCTGAACATGGAAGAGTGAGGAAGAAAGAAAACACATTCTCCTGTAACAGGGATGATTTAACATGGACGTGGAAAGAACTTCCTTGCCCTAAAGTTGGCTTTTAAAGAAAATAGTGGAAAACAAACACTTAAAAAATAAGTCGTAGCTATATTTGAGATCAATTTCTGAAAATTTGAGGTATTTTTCCCCTCTGAGGCCAAAGATAGTGAAATCTTGAATTTTGTGGAGTCAAAGGAGAGCCTCCCTCTGTTCCTCTCTCTCTCTCTCTCACACACACACACACACACACACACACACACACGCCTGATGTTTCTCTCTAGTCAATAGTCCCGTGGTCACTACAAATACTTGAATTCGACACAGGCATTCAGATCAGCTCCCAACTGCAACTAAATAAAACAGCTGAGAAATTAGTGCAAACTTCCCCAAAACAGATGCCCAGGACTCCCGGGACTGGTGCCCACAGTATCCCGAGCCACCACCAACAAAAAGACAAAAATGACAGGGTCTAGAACCGAACATCTTCTATTTCAGGATGCACTGAGGAGAAAGGGTGCTTGGGGACACAAGGGACCGCAGCAGCCTGCAATGGTTTCCTCGCATCACAGCCCATTTTGCCTCTTCCCAGAAGCTAGAAAAGACAGAACAAAAATATGGGAGAACACACCCATGCTTGGGCTGACGTATCCAGCAAAGGCACTGCGGGCCCCCCTCGCCCGGAGTTGCGAATATTAACACGAAATGTGAGTTCAGAAAGTGGAAACAATGGAGGTTGTTAAAGATGTGCATTGCAGACGGCCCTGTACTGTGTTTAACAAAAGTCACCATCCCCACGGCGCGGTAAAGCGCCTGTCTGGTGCACGGCAACACGCGCGTTACAAAGCGCTGAAATATCGCTATTGTTTGCAGGAGGACGGCCCAGCAGCACGGGAGCCGTGCAGGGTGGCCCCTAAATCAATGTCGGCAGACAACGCACGACACACCACGGTGGGGGCCACGCGGCCAGCAGATCATTGTCCAAAATGCGCACTTTTGAGTCGGGGTCTTTTTGCTTCTGCCTTTATAGCTTTAATTTCCTCCTGCCCGGAATTTGCCGAAGCGTTGTGGGTTCCGGGGTATGTCCCTGAGATCATTTGAAAGCTGCTTCATGTTCTTTTCTAACACAAGATTCAAAGCCTAATTTCTCAGATCCAAAGGCACTATTTTTTTTAATGCCCGAGGCAAGAAGCCAGAAGCATCACTGCATGCAATTAGCATCAGATCCAAGGTAGACCGATCTCCACCACGCACACACAACCTTGGCCTTCTGTGCAATACACCGAATTAACAAAATTGAGGAAACACCCACATTTTAAACTACTAGTCCCTAAACTGTTGTGTGTACATGCATGCATACTAATTAATAATTTGTCTTTTAAAACAAATTTTTATTTCGAGATAAATTTTCCAAACGCTAAAACATTTCCTTTTAAAGGTTTAAGAAAATCTCAGGAGTTGGGGTGAAGAGGGTTTCTCCACATGACTAGTAAGATGTGACAAACACACACACACACACACACGTGCATACATATGCACACAGGTGTGCATGCATGCACTCACCTGTATACATAGATGCACATGTGTGTCAGTGTCCCGTGGTATCATGCCCCTCCCCTTGGCTCTGCAGCCCTACCCCCTGTCACCTGCATCACCAAGTCCCTCTCCCTCCACGATCTGGATACATTCTGCACGCCAGAGGGACCTTTCTGAAATTAAAGTATACAGACCCTCACACAAAAAATAACTGAGAATGCATCATGTATTTGAATATAAAACTATAAAACCTTTAGGAGAAAACAGGAGAAAATCTCTGTGGCCAAGGATTAATTCCTCGACGTGATGTCTAAAGCATGACACAGGAGGAAAATCTGAATATGCAGACTTCATAAAAAGTAAAAAAAAAAAAAAAAAAAATTTCTGTAAAAGACCCTGTGCCACAGATGAAACGATAAGCTACAGACTTGAAGGAAATATCTGCAATTCACAAATCCAACAAAGCACTCGTATCCAGAATGTGCAAAGAACTCTCAGAAACTGAGCAGAAAGAAATGAATCCAATTAGAAAACGGGCAAAAGCCTTGAACAGACACTTTTCAAAAAAAAGACATACAGACGGCAAATAGGCACGACGCTCAGCAGCCTCAGCCCCGAGGGAGATGCACATTTAAAAATTTTTTTTTTCAACGTTTATTTATTTTTGGGACAGTGAGAGACAGAGCATGAACAGGGGAGGGGCAGAGAGAGAGGGAGACAGAATCGGAAACAGGCTCCAGGCTCTGAGCCATCAGCCCAGAGCCTGACGCGGGGCTCAAACTCACGGACCGTGAGATCGTGACCTGGCTGAAGTCAGACGCTTAACTGACTGCGCCACCCAGGCACCCCAGTGAGAGATGCACATTTAAACCATAATGAGACAGCGCTTCACAGCCAGCAGAATGGAGGGAACGTGCACTCGTCACAGCAAGCACCGGTGAGGACCGGGCGCAGCGTGACTTCTCGTCCACCCTGGTGGACGAGCAGAGCAGTGCAGCGGCGGCAGGGAGCAGCTGGCGGAGTCTTACGACCTCCAGCAGACACTCACGTGACGCAGCAATCCCACTCCTGAGAATATAACCTAGAGAAATAAAAACGTAATGTCAACACAACATGTTGTAAAGGACTGTTTACCGTAGCTGTGGTCATAACCGGCAAAACCCGGGGAGCAAACAGGTGTCCTTCAACGGGAAGGGATAAACGAAGCAGCCCGCCCACGCGGGGGAATGCCACTCCGCAGGCGAGGAGGAAACTCGATGCCCCAGGGCCTCGGGGGCATCTCCTGGGGTCACAAACTGAATGACCCCATCTGTGTAATGTTCTCGGAAGGAGACCACGTCCGCGACGGGGAGAAGTCTGAGATATCAGGGGTGGGAGTCACTGCGTGGCTTCCAGCACGTGGTCTGAGGGCGAAGGCGTGTCTGTGTGGTGGTTACTCGAATGCGTACGTGTGATAAAATGTCAGAAAACTGTACGCTATGCTCACAGCCCGGGAGAAACACGCATCTAGAAGCTGCGAGAGCCGAACAAGCCTGTGGGTCAGAGTGTGCCGATGTCGGCTTCCCATCCGGGCCACTGTCCTCTGGTTTGCGAGACGGTCTCACGGCCAGGGCTTGGTGAGGAGGACACAGGGGCTCTGCGCTCTCTGACAACTCCTGTGTGACCCTGAAACGGTTTAAATATAAAAGAGCTCTAAAAATTCCTATTAGATCGCCACTCGCACTCTGATTTGAACGCTTTGAGAACTGGAGCCACCCCTGTCTAGGGACGAGGCCCTGGCACTGCACAGGGACCCCGCCGGATCCGTTCGCTGACTCTGCATCCTCTGGCTGACCTCACGGCCCCCACGATCCGACTCCCACAGACCCTTCCAGGCTCTTCTTGAAAAACTCTGCTGACCGCACCTCGCCAGCTGAATCTGCTGCCCTTGCTCTGCGCCCACACACCCTGAGCCTGGCTCTGGTGCTGGTCGGGTGCCATGATGGCTGAGGCACCTGTCTGAATCCTGGGCTGCGTGTGCACGTGCAGAGACAGGGACGGAGACTCCCGAGAACTGGGTTCTCAGCAGACATGCACGAATAGGTATGTAGAAGGTGCCCAGGAATACCTGTTGAATGAACAAATCAGCAATGGAAACACAGCCACGAGCCCGACACACAGATGAGGGAGGCCAGCACAGTTCCTTCTCCTGCTTAAAGACCAATCCCTCAGGAGGGGACAGACGGGCAGACACAGTCCCAGCAAGGATACTCAGGACGGCCGTCTTGCTTCTTCGTGCTTCTCTATCTTCTTTCCATAAACCTTCCCCCGGACATGCTTTGACTGCCGACTCCTGCCAAGCCCACTCCCAGCACCGAGACACATATGGGGATTGGACAAGGCCCCAGAAGGAATCGCCCAATCCGTGAGCGGACCCTGAGCGCCACCCCAGGGCTGCACTGTCTCACACCAGGATGGCTCCGTAGCAGCCTTTTCCTACCTGCCTGAGCAAATCCCACGTCCTCCTTATTTTCTCAGATTTTTAAAACATTGTCAGCTGCTTATTTGAGAACCACTAAAAGCATCAGTATCTAGGGCATTTGATTAAAATTCCACTTTATTATAAAATTATTTACGAAAGACTGATGCAGTTATAATGTGAAATGTGATTATAGCAAGCTATTTGGGGACCCTGCCTTTCAGATCAGAGCTCATTATCAACTAAAATAGCTGAAGAATTTGCAAGTGGGATGGGGTCAACCCCATCGGAACGTGTGCAGCCAGGGCAGGGCCTCTCCGGAACAAGAACACGGCTGGGACCTACGGCGCACCAGCATGGGCACCCTCGGTGTGCCCTCTGCTCCCCAAACTTTGCCGTGCCACGGACTCAGCTGGATCTGTCACACATGCTGATGACCGGCCCCACACGGCCGTGGGGCGGAATGAGGTGTGGCGCCTGTCCCCAGGTGCAGGTGAGCGGCATCACTGGTTTCGCTCGCCCACAGCTCACAAGAGAAAGTGGAAGCTCGCTAACACGTGGGGACACCCTCATCCGTGGGTCACGTTACAGAGAAGAGGCTCGAGCCAGGGATTCAACTTCACACGCGCCCCCTGAGCCACGCTGTCCTCTTCTCCAGAGGCAGGTGCTCAGTCCCCTGCCCAGGTGGACCTCAGGATGCGGGGAGAAGGGGCTCAGAGGTGCCGTCCCAGCGTGGGTGCACTGAGGGCACAGGCCGACGCCGTGTTACGCTGGCTGGGGCGTGTTCGCCACGGCTAAACCCATTTTCAGTTTGGATTGACCGGACCTTTGTCATTCATGTCCTTGACTGTTGAGTTTGCTCCAACCATGAGCATTTTAATTTCCTGGTGTGTGTTTTGGAATCCTTTCCACCTAGAGTCGTTTTGCTAGAAAAAGCAAAGGAAGAGAGAGGCGAGGGCAGTTGCCAACGTTCGAAAGAAACGCCAGGTTTCAGAAGCAGCCAGTGGCCACAGAGGTCGGCTCAAATCCCAAAACGGCAGCACAAGTGGGTGCCAAGCTGAGGGTCTCTCGGGCCGTGGAGGGAGAAAGCCACCGGCCATCCCCTGGGCTCCCCTGGGCCAGCTCCCGTGAGGCAAGGAGACTGTGGAGGACAGGTGTGCAAGGGCCTGCACCCCACCATTGATCCATCCAGGGCTCTGCAGGCTGGCGCCCCCGACCTCCCTCCTGCCCTCACTCGGGGCTGGCCTTGTCCTGCCCCTGGAATAGGACAGGACGCCTCTAAAGAACATGACTTCTCAGGGAAAGCAAGGTAAGGTCGGACGGGGGACAATCAGAGCTGCTCAAGGTCAACTTGGTTACAGAGTGGAAACCACTGCCTGCAAAGGGCTGCCCTGCTTTGAAGCCAGGGTGCGGCCCGAGAGCCTCCGAGCAGACCCAGATGTCCCCTTCCCTGGAGCAGGACTCTGCCGGCCGTGGGGGGCCAGGCCGAACGCCATCCCGTCCCGATCTGCCAGGAGCTGCCGCCCAACGTGCTCAGGAAGAGCCCCACCCGAAGCGGCAGGCAGGACCTGCACGACAGGGGCAGACATCTGAGATCGTGGCCCGTCTGCATGCGCGGTGACGGCACAGGCAGCTTCCTGGCCGATTAGGTTAGCTGTTCCTCAGCCACGTGCAGAATGACTTCTCAGCGACTTGGTGTCCTGACACTTCACACTACAGGGTCAAATGGGCAGAGTCAGGTGCACTGGGCCCGGGCATCTGGTCACCCTCCGGCGCGGCCAAGTGCCCACGCGTGCGCTTGCGTCCACGCTCCCGGCTACCCCTGCGCATTCACGGACACGCGCTTCGGCATCGTGTGACCAATGCACGCCCGGTAGTTAGTGCGCACAATCAGGAAGGTGATTCAGGTGTTCCCGGTTTTAAAACGGATCAGTTAATGGTTATTACTTAATAACCATAAGATTAATAACTGCACTCGATCTTCATCTCGAAACCTGGAACTCCCAGGACGCACAGTCTGGAATTGTGGCCTCACGCGGAAGGATCTGGTTTCAGGGCCACGCTGTACGCGCCAGGGAGGGAGGTGTCTCTTGCCGGAAGAAGAGGCGACCTCAGGGAGGAAGAAGCGTATGCCGCCGTAGGACTTCCAGATCCGTCATTTCCACCAGGGGGTCTGGTAGAGGGTGATACCCTCCCCTCCCCGGGCCCTCACACAGGGACGTGTGAGCAGAGCCACACTCATAGCAAACAGACCCAACTTCTGCATGGACTAAGCGTGTCCTCGGCTCTACCCGACTCTGGTGTGTGAGAGGCCCAGACTATGGCCTGACCCGCCGCTCTTCGCCATTCCAAACCCTACCTGATCTCGCTTCCTACGACTCCGCAGTGTCGGCCCCTGGTGCTCGCTGAGCTCCGAACGCCCTTCGTCCGCGTGCCTGATGGTCAGCAGAGCTAAATCCATCAGTAACGCTTAGCAGCCGCTCAACACACACGGCACATTCCGTCCACGGCTGTGACCCTTCCACACCCTTGACCTCACCCTAATTTTGATTCTGGCAACACCTGTGAGGGCAGCTGCAAAGGAGCTGTGTGACCCCCCACCCCACCATGTCACGGAAGGGGACACCATGGCTGGACTGTGGGGCAGCCAACAGGGGCCAGAGGAGGGTGTGAGGAGGTAGTTCATGTGACAAGAGGGCACAACCTCAGAGTACGAGGAGCAAATGTCCATGGAAGGTGAACCGCCCCCTTTCCACTCCCTCGCTGTGTTGTCATGGGTAGATCACTGAACCTCTCTGGTTCTCAAAGTCTTCGGCTGGAAGGTGGGTGTCATGACGCCTACTTGGAGGGCTTGGGGGACTGAGGCGGGAAGCATGGCTGGTACATCCTGAACGCTTGGTGTTCTGGTGATTATTACTTTTCCAGGCTGCCCCTCCTCGTCTCCGAGGGCAGATGCACCTGCTTCTTGCTGGCCACCAAAGTCATAACCACCTCACTTCATGCGGTGTGACTTCAGAAGGTGGGAAGAGACATTTGGCTCGCAGACTCAGCCCAACCGTCCTCTCTGCGCTCGAAGCCACTCAAGAAATCCCCTCTTGATCGTCGGGTCGTAGGTGACACAGGCTTAAAGGCAGACAAGTCAGACACCGTGAAGGTGAGATGGGCAGTGAGGAGGACAGAACGGCAACCACTATGAAGGAGGCAGGGCTGCACCGTCTCTCTGGCCTGTCGTGTGTGTCTGTGTGTGTGCACATGCGTGAGTGTGCATGCTTATGTGTGCAGGTGTCTGTGTTTGCACAAAAAAGCATGAGCTTCAATTTCATAAAACTTGAATTCAGACCCTGAGCCCATCGCTCACCTCTAGGGAGACAAGCAAACCACCCAGACGTCTGTGAAAAACATGCAGGACCCAGTCACATGTAACGTCAGCTCTGCTCGATGCATTTTTATTTTCCTTTCCTTTCTTTCATTTGTACATAAAAGAAAGTCAGCCCTGGAGAACATCTTCACGGCCTGGACATCACTTTTGTGCCAAGATTTAATTCTTCAAAGGTGCCAGGAAGGGTCTTCCTGCCAAGGCACCGGGCACGCAGCTGGGGGGCTTGCCCTCATCCCCAGTGGAGGCGAGGGCGCTCCGAGCCACGGCGGTGGGAGGTTGTGGGCCCCACGCACCCGGATCCAGGTCAGAGGAGGCACTTGGGCCTCAGGATCTATCCCGTGGCATCCTGTAACTCCCAGAGGTCTCCAGGCTGACGCTGCCTTCCCCGGAGGAAGGAGGGACCCTCCCCTCTGGGACTTGGCCGCACCCAGCTCCCCGAAGTTGAGGTCAGCCCAAGCCGTCAGCCAGCATAAGGGCCCATGAAGAATTGCCCCCGTGATCATGGAGATCTTAGTCTGGGCTGGGCTCTTACTAGCTATGAGACCTCATGCTGCCGGGAAAGAGCAGGACACAGAGGTCCTTGCACACCAGGTCCTAAAACCCTTAATAAGAAACTTTCCAAGAGGTAAGTGACTCACCCGAGGTGGCCCAGAGTTTGTGCTCTAACTTTGTGGACACACGTAGGCCTGGGCACTGCCCCGATGGTCACAGAACCACGTTACTCTCTCCCTGTTCGGTCCGGCCTGACTCTGTGCTCGTGGCTCTGGCTCATCCAGCCTCCTCCTGCTATCTGGATCTTCGCACCTGCCCTGAGAGTCCCCACTGGCAGTGGGGCGCGCCTGATACGACGTGCACCTGACTTCCTCTCTTGCGGACAAGAAGGGGCAAGTTTGCCTTGCCAGGTTTGGTTCTGGCTTCCGAACTTTTCCACAAATAAATTTTCATCCCTAATAGAGATGCGTGCATTTCGTTGTTTTAACAATTCAGCTCTGAGATGATTTATGGCGAGCATTTTAATTATGAATACATAAATTACCATTTTTATAGCCTATTTGGATCTGGATCAGCAGAGAACGAACTGCTACTCTATTGTTTCCATTTGTCACTCGCGTTCAGTCCCGCGTATTTGTAAAACAGAAGCCGGGCTCCAAACAGCAGGGATTAACCCAACCATTGCCCCAAGTCCCTTGGATTTCATCAAACACACAGAATGTCAAGCTTCCACTTAAAAATTGTGTCTGGCCAACCACCCTTGACAGAGAGCCTTTCCCAATTTCCCTCCAAAATGCATGAAAACACAAGAAAAAGTAAGGAGCCACATATATGTTGCAAATGAAGGCTTAACCTCCACACACCTAGAGGGATTTCCCAGAGTGCAAAGGACCAGCGTTTAGTGGAAGAAAAAGAATTCTTTGAGGATCCACAATAGTCTCAGCCAGCCTATGACAGCTCCAGGACCCCTCTGTCCCCCAAATCCTATGGCTCCTTCCAAATGATGCCCAGTTGACCCCCTTCCAGGGACTGGCAGTGACCCACCTTCCTCTGAGCTCCTGAGTCTGTCCACTCTTACCCCGTTGGCGCCTCCCACCGTGTACTAGGACACGTGAACAGATGTGGAGTGTACGTTCCAGCCGGAACACGGTGTCAGGCAAACTGAAGGTCCTCATGGAGCATTTCTGAGAAGGACACAGAAAGCTGAGTACTCACAGCCTCCTGTCGCTCTCCCGGGGTGCCTGAGTCTTTCAGTGTCGGCCTAAGTGGTGGGTGAAGCAAGCGGGGGTGCCAGTCACTGCAGAGGAGGGCTGATGGCAGGGGAGGGTGGAGGCGTGCGGACCATGTGTCGGGAAGAGGGTTCTGGGGGCCCTGGAGAGAGGTGACAGATTCAGAGGCTTCCCTCTGATGACCGTCCCTCCCTCTCTGAGCAGCATTACTGACTTCCTTCCAAAGCACAGTAGCTGGTCTGACATGATGCGTCAAATTCAAGAGCCCAAAGCTAAGGAGACCTGGTCCCGGGCGGGAGGGAAGAGTCCAGGAGGGCAGCACGGTGAGGCCACCCAGGTGGGCCGGGCGGCCCCAAGAAGCCTCCGCCTGGGGACCACCAGGTCCTTCCCTCCCTGTGTCCTCTGGTGGTGCTGTTATGGCCCCAAGCGCTACTAGCTCATCTGGGACTGGGGGGAAACAAATCAGGTATTTCCATCTGACGATGAGCGCCGGGGAGGTACGCATTTGTCCAGGGGCAGCAGGAGCTCCATTAGGCCTATGGGCTGACGTTTGGAAGGCTGAACGCAAAATCCCAGATTTTAAGGAAACTGCTTATCTGCCTCGCCCCCAGTTCAGGAGGCCAAAATCTAAGAGGAACGAGCCAAAAAGGACCGTACACACATCCTTCCTCGTGCCTGAGTCTGAAAAGCTGTCCCTGGACCAGACCAGTCCCCAGCCTTCCCCGGACCCCAGCCTTGTTGGCAGGTGCCTTCAGACGCCAGGACTCCTGATCTCCCCATCCTGCTGGCGGCCCCGCCCCACGCCCCAACCTCCAGGCAGGCGCACTCGTTCCCGCCACTCCCCGGGTCCTGCACACACACCCTTTCCCTGCAAAGCTGCAGTCGTCCAGCACACTGGACACACTGCGCTCTGCTTCAAAGTGATGCAGACACCGCCTCTCTGGAGAGGCACGTCCAGCCTGTAGCTCCACGAGCCAGTTGAGCGCAGGTGCATGAGAACCGCTCTCCACACGGTTTTGCCGGTTTCACCTCTAAAATGTCAAGGACACGCGTTACTTCTGCCAAGTACCTACAGCATCACTGTCTCAAACGCACAGACGCCTGACAAGTGAATTGAAAAATGTGGCATACCCTCACGTGTCACCAGGTCTCTCCCTGTCTGGTCAGACCACCGTGTTGTGAGGTCTGCGTGTGTGTGCGCATCCCAGCATCGTGACAACCAGATTAAAGCAATCATTTCCCCGTTCTTCATTATTTCTTTTACAACAATAAAAATGAAATCAATCTGGGAAGAGCCACTCTGGTGATGGCACGGGTGCAGAGATTGCCTATTTTTAGGTCCTTTTCTCCAGGTTTTGCTGCTTTGGGGCCATCAGCCTCCAAAGTGATCCCAGGGCCCCCACTTCCTGGGGCTCACCCCCTGCCCCTCCCACGCATGCCGGGTTGTCTGACCAATGGCACACCGCCAAGGTATTGGGTGCTGCTGCCGAGATTACATCATAAAGACGTAGCTTCCCTCTGGGGGCTCCCTGCCCCTCCCATCCTCTGCTCTGGGCAAAGCTGGACGCCATGTTGTGAGGAGGCTCAAGCAACTCTGGGGGAGCCCCTTGTGGCGATTCCTGATGACAATAAATGTGTGCTGTTTGAAGCTCCTAAGTTTTGAATTAAATTCTGATGTAGCCACAGATAATTAAAACAGCTGTGTATAATGGAAGAGCCTGGATGTGAAGTTGCATTGGTGCTGAGCCAGAGTTATGACTGCAGCACAGATTGGCTTTACAGCCTTGAGTAGTGACCTATCTCTGTGAGCCGATGGAAATGTACTTCTGGGTACAACTATAAGGAGTCAGTATGAATATGCACCAGGGCCCTGCAGAGTGCCTGGCACACCATAGCCAATCCATGAATACTCAGCAAATCAATAGGTATTTCACCTCTCATCTCCACACATTTGTTTATGATGTTATTAAGATATTAAAATTGAGACATGCATCAGAAGCATCCTTGGAGCTCTACAGCTTTGAGTGATGGTCACCGTGGTTTCTGAGTCACTAACTTCACGGGACTATTTCCTTTGAAGAACATGACTATTCCCCATGGCCGAGTGCACCTTGACCCATTGGCCATGGTCGCTGCCCTGACGGTCAGTGCTAATGGCCCTATCACAGGTCTTTCTGGGGAAGGTTACCCCATGGATGCCTTCTCTACACTGTGGGCACGCTGGCCCCAGTGCTATCATAGCAATCCTGTCAAACACAGAAAGAAACAGGAAGGTATAAAGTGGGGAAAATAGCCCCCCTGAATAAGAGGAACGGAGACACGCTCTGTGCATTGGAGGGAGGACAGCCCAGTGGGAAGATCTCAGAGCTGGCTGTTTGGATGGCTGCAACATTTATTCTTCCCAACAGTCCAGTTTCCCAGTTTGCGATGGTTCAACATACAACTTTTCAACCTTACGGCAGTGTGAAAGTGGTACACGTTCAGTAGAAACCATATTTGGAATTTGAAATTTGTATCTTTTCCCCAAGCTAGTGATCTGTGGCTCTATCCTCTCTCATGGTGCTGGGGGGGGGGGGGCAGCAGAGGCCATGGCTCCCCGTCAGCCACATGCTCACGAAGGTCAACAACCAAACACTTAACCATTCTGCACCCACACAGCCATTCTGTTTTCCACTTCCGGAACAGAATTCAGTAAATTACAAGAGACAGTCAACACTTCATCATAAAATAGGCTTTGTGATAGATGATTTTGCCCAATTGTAGGCCAATGTAAGTATTCTGAGAATGTCAAGGTTGACTGGGCTAAGCTTTGATGTTCAGTAAGTTAGGTGTATTAAATGCACTTTCTACTGACGATATTTTCTACTTGCAGTGGGTTTGTCAGGGTGTAACTGCATCATAAGTCAAGGAAGATCCATGTATGGTTTCAGACATGCCAACGTTCTCACCAGACCTTAATGTTCTCATGTGAAAATGGAGAAGGATGCTGGTTGTTTGGGGAATCGCCTTCTCTCCAAGAAGAGTGCACGCAAACATGTTTACATCAGAGGAGGAAGGAAGCAGGAACAAAGGAATAACTCAAATGAGAAAGCATTGAAGGGATGGACTTGGAAGGGACTTGTTGGCTTTCCTGGAATTGTGGAAGAGCCACCATGAGGAGAAGCCGCCATGAGGAGAAGAAGACAGGCCGGCTCCATGTGGGTCAAAGACTGGATCTAAGCTATGTCACAAGAAAATCCGGTTTTGCAATAACCCTTGTGAATAATGTATATACATGGATAACATGTAAGTGACAATGCCTTGGTGAGCGTACCTGTCTGAACGCAGAGGCCTCTGCTACAGGGAGCGTGCAAACATACCGCAGGACTATTTGGAGGGAATTTGAACTTTAAATTGGGGCTGGGCCTTGGGGACACTGCACGCACACAGCAGCTGTCATGCAGACGCAGGGGCACTTCTCGCCACGTCTGCCCCATGATGGCGCCTACCGACGCCATGGGATGTCCTGCCCAGACCGGTCCGCTGTCTCCCAGCCTGGAGAATCTCTAAGTTCATTACCATATCGTCTGCAGATCTCTGAGCTGCTTTCTAGCCTCTCCTTCCATGAGTCTCTGACAACGCTTACTGCCAGAGACTTGTGCTGGCTCCTGTCAGCATTCATCAAGACTTTGCATTGTGATAGCTCTTTCTTCTTGGACCTATAAAACCGGAATTGATAAAATCTTACTGATTCTGAAAGGAGTTAAATGTTATTTTTCCCTACTAAGAGCCAATAGCTTCCGTTTATTGGGGCTCTACCATTTGACATGTGAGCATGTATTTGAACATGTATGTGTGTGCATGTGACTGTGTATATAAGCATGTATGTGAGCATGTGTGAGAGTGTGTATGTGAACATGTGTGTGAGCATGAGTGTGAGTGTGAATGTATGTGGGCATGTGTGAGCATAATGTGTAATCATGTGATCCTGTATGTAGGAGTATGTGTGTGAGCATGTGTGTAAATGTGTATGTGTGTATTGTGCATGTGTGTGTTGACTGTATGTGAGCATGTGTGTGCATGAATATGTAATCATATATATGAGTGAGCACGTGTGTGTGAGCACGTATGCGAGTGTGTGCATGAGCATGTATGTGTGCATGTATAATCATGTGTGTGTGTGCATGTGTGTGAGCATGAATGTGTAATCGTGTGTGTGAGCGTGTGTGTGAACATGTACTGAACAAGCATAACTCTGGTCATAATTAACTCGAATTTACTTCCATGGTCTACCTTTGCCTCTTTGAAAGAGTTTTTCAATGAGAATACTCTTCATTTCTCCTAGAGGAAAACTCTAGAAGGCCATGGCTATTCTGCTCACCTTCAGGTAATAGACAACGTGAGGGTCACCTGAGTCACAAAGAGTCTCAGTTCAGAAACTAGAAAGTTGTGACCAAACACATCAAAACCACAACTCTGACTTAACACCGCCGTCTCCTTCCCTCCCACAGCATGGCCTGGCGTGGACACAAGGGCTGGATTCAGCTTCTCTAGTTCCCTGTCTGGTGCTCCTCCTTCCCTCCACCCAGCGCCGCGACCCCATCGCCTCCCCCATCCCCAAATGGAGCAGGGAGAAGCAAGAGTGATAAGGAACAGGAACCACATTCGGTGAACATATCCTGTCATGAACCTGCTCCCAACTCCATTTTCGCAGAAACCGATCCTTTCTCCCTCTCTGAGCCTGGTTTGGAATTCAGCTGGGTCGGGACCTCTCCTCTGCTGTTCCTTCCACCCGGGAGATGAACCTCTGTTCCGGGGCGTTGCTTCTGGCCCCTCCATAGTGCCCAGACACCCGGTGTCCACCCCCAGCTTCTTGGTGCGGGAAGCCCCCCATCTTCTTGGCCGACCCTCTGGGGAACACCTGTCAACCGCCCCATCTCAGCTTTCCCTCGCCCGCACGCTGCACATGAACCTGGTTCTGACCGTGGTAAATCCCGGGCATGTGTGTGCCAGCGTCAGTGCGGCTGCCAGAGGTTGCCGGGACCTTCCTCAGGCCTGAGGCGCCAGTGGAATCTTCTCAGCTGTGGGGGACATGCACCGAGCTCCCGCTGAAGCCCCTCCCCCTAGCGTTGGAAACACGCGTGACACATTTCCTCACGCCTGCTCCTCTTGTGTTAAGGCTGCTAACCTGGCATGTGTCACCCTCGCCTTGGCGCTGGATAGCTACCCATGATGCTTCCGTTGACACAGAGGCAGGAAGATTTCCATCTTAACACCCTACTTCATACACAAGACACAATCTCCCATGAAATGTATTTGACGTGATATATAACGCATCTAATAGCAACCCGCCAAAGTGCTTGAATTGTCTCCAGCTACTTACAAAGAACCTCAGACTGTAGAGCTTAGGTAATGTGCCCCAGTTCACGGAGTAAGGGGGGCAGGGGTGACATGCGGTCCCAAGAGCACTGACTCCATGAGCAACCTTGTGCACAAGACAGAGACTCAACTGGGAGCGAGCATGACAGTTGTCGGGACGCACGGGAGAAATGCAGACCACCGGGTGCCCCCCCCCCCAGGTTTCAGACTAGCAAGGCTGGGGTGGGGCCCGAGAGTATGCATTTCTACGAGGTTTCCAGGTGACGCTGCTGCTGTTCTAAGGCCCACACTTTGAGAAGCACTGCGTTATACTAACCCATCTGGGCTGGGCTTCCCCGGCGACCTGGCGGGCGGACCCGGACGACACCACTGTGGGTCCCAGGGGCATTCGGTAGCACAGCTGACTGAAGACAGCTAATTGCTCTCTGTGGTGATGAGGAACTTGTTAGAGTTTTCTCATGGGGGGTGGGGGGCTCAGACGTGTGGTTAAAAGGTCGTGGTGGAAACAGAATACGCACCTCATGCAAACGAGCGTTCTCTGAGGAAGGCAAACCCAGGCCGAACGTCCCCCCAGGTTTGCAAGTGGATGACAACGTAATGCAATTTCATTAAATATGATACCCCCACCTCAGCAGACCTCCAAACACACACGCGTGCACAGGAGACGTACTTTCTGCTTTTGCCCACCGGCTGGTATGTGTAAGGGTCACATAAACAGGTTAGAGGTGAAAAAAAACCTGAATAAATAAAAACACAGGGTAATTCAATTTTGAAAACTGTATTCATTTGGAATAAGCCAATTTATAAAGCTGGAAGTGACAAACTAAAATTAAATGCACTTCCCATTTATTACTGTGTTTCTACACCCTCATCAGCCAATTACACTCTTAAATCATTTAGCAGAAGGATCATCTTTACTCTCTTTTAAAGTAGATAAATTCTTCTTAAAAATCCATTTTAATGTCTGATTGACGGCTAATTTACATTTGTATGTGTCGTGTTTGCTAAGCTTTCTCTATGAGGTTTCCACGTAGCATCTGTGCGTCTGGACATGGGGTTAAGCGCCCTGATGAAAAGATAACCTGAATACCACGGAGAAGAGAGATCTACGACGCTCTTTCTAAAACCTGGCCCCAGGGCCTGGGTCTTCACATTCAGCGGTGTCTCTACAGTTACGAATGTCTACGGAAGCTACGCGATCGTCTCTGAGGGCATAAATGCCCAATATGACTGAAGCTCGAGCCATATGCCAAAACGGCTGAATGTCTATCTCCTGGCCAGGGTACCGGCCACTTAGGCAAGGTTTATTTTATATAGTGGTTCAGACAGCATTCATTCCCTGTTTACATCAGAGCAATCTGATCTAATTTCAGAAGTACGATTTCAATTGGATTAAATGTACATTACACTTCCGTTCTGATCTTTCATGCATTCTGCGATCCTGCTGTACAACAGCAGCCAGGGCCGTCCTGCGGACACCGTGACGCGTGTGCGCGTGTGCGCGTGTGCGTGTGCGTGTGTGCGTGGTGGTGTCCCAGCAGATCTGCGCTCACTTACCTGGGGACGTTTCTTACCACCTCTGTGTCTGCCAACACCTGCCTTCACTTTTGAGAGGCTCCCTCCTGGCGGGGGCTGCAACTTTGTCCTTGACCTGGACTGGCGGGGTCCGCCCAGGGCAGCCCTACTGTGCATTGCGGGTGAGCACACACACACACGGCCAGTGGAGGCCCAGCCACGGGAAGCGGGAGCTCCCACGGAGACACAGCCGGGTGTGGCCGTGGCCCTTGTCAGAGCTCTTGGCCGGCACCTCTCCCCATCCCCGGCCATGCTGGGCTCAGCCTCTGCCATTACCCTCCTGGGCGACCACGGCCAGACTCTGTAGCCCCTCTGGGCTTCTGCTTCCTCCTCTCTAAACTGGAGATGGTCAACCCTATCATGCGCAGGTATTAAGGACAATGACATTATGTACAGCAAGGGGCAGTGTGTCCAAGCCAATTGGTTGGCTGCACCTATTATAAATGCCACTCGTCATGTCTACGCCGTCTCCCTGCCCTTTTCCCCCCATCACCCAGAGTACACCCTGCCTGTCCACTGATCTAGATGCAAGCTCTACTTTCCATGCTGTTGGTTGGCTCTTTCTCATTTATGTTAAACAAGAAGGAGTGGGTTGTCGCTCCAAAGGGTACCTTCCTCTCGACAGGTCCTCTTAGACACCGGGTCCCCTAATTAAATCATGGGTCCTCGTGGGGGCCGGGGGGGTTGTGTGTAAGCGTGGTGGTCAACCAGTTGAAGACGCAGCGTGAAGATTTCCAAACCCATTCCAGGCTATTGGTTTAGTTCAACGGCAGAACATAATATACGAATGTCGAAGAAAAGTTGACGACCGATGTAACCCATGAGATGCCATGGAACAGTGTTGGCAAATAGGTTCCGTCTTTCAGGTCAAACGTGATGCAGTGGCCACGGCGGCTGAGCCCCCCATGGAGGAGAACGCGAACACCGCCACTGTAGTGAGGTGCCTACGTGGTGTTGTTAACCAAGGCCCTGAGAAGGAACAGGGGTTCGTACAGGTTCTGCCAGCACAGCTAGGGTCTACCCCACATTTTTATGGGACCGAGAGCAGAAGCTCTGGCATGAGCAGTGGACGCCCGCGTGATGCGAGGGAGATGGCCGGAGAGTCGGCTGGATGGGGGAGCCCAAGCCGGTACCTGCAGGACGTGTAGAATAGGGGTGAAAGCGACGGTACGAAGAGGTCTCCCGCCTCAGGGAGCCACGAGGAAACTGCAAGGCACACGTGGAGGAGAAAACCCAGAAAACTATTTGGGGTCAGTGAGGAGATTCATTCGACCAGAGAGAGAATTTTGTGACACGTGAAGTGGGAGGTGACGGCAGACAGCCTGCGAAGGAACAGGGTTGAGTTTAGGGCAGCCTGGGTGCTCGGACCTGCTTCAGTGTGCATCTGGGTCTCGCATTAGAACAGCCACTTTCCGACCACATCATCCCCCAAACGGCTGGGGTCTAAAACATCGGGGAACGCACTGAACCCTGAGGCTCATCGTGGAGCGTGGGGCTCAGCTGGGGTCCATGCATCCGGAATCCACGCTGCCTGGCTGCAGAGACGGGAGCAGACTCACCTCCTTGGAGACCCGGCAGGGAGCTTTGCCAAGGAAGCGACTGGGACTAACACCCAGAAATAGAAGATGCGGTGATGAACACAGTGCCGTGCCTACCTGGGAGGGGGTAGATGCCTGCTGGGAGGAAGAGGGGGGCTGTACGGTTGACCCCACATCTGTACAGCTGTCCCATTCCCATACCCTGCAGATGTACACGTCCCACTGGACGCTGGCACAGGAGCACAGCTCACCTGCTCCTGACCCACAGGACCCTGACCCGCTCCGGTCCCTCTCTCTCTTCTCTCCTGGCCAAGACTCTCAGTCCACTTCCTTCCATGAACAGACTGGATGTTTCCATCCCTCTAGTTTGCCATTCGGCCTCGTCTTAACCCTGGTTCTCCCGCCTCTGCCTGTCTGACCTCACCAAGCACCCCATCCCGTGGAGGTCCACACTCCCTCTCTCCTGCCCACCTGCTCGTCTCCAGACCTCGCACCCACAGCTGTGTCCGGAGAAGTCCGCCCCTCAAGCCCACGCAGGGCAGAGCTCAGCCGCGCGGGGCTTCTCTCGTTTACGGGTTGAGGCTCCTGTGTCCTCTCCCTGATCTGCCTTCGACGCTGCTTCTGAAAAGATGATACCCTCTGCCTCCCCCGAATCCCACAAAAGGTTACGAGTGTGCTCAGCGTGTGTGAGGAGGCTCTGCGGGAAGGAGCTCATTAATTTTCTCATTGTCCCTCTGAGGCATGTGTCAAGGAGCCACCTCTGCGCCTGAGACCCTGAGCACACCCTCAGAATGCTAAGAAAGCCATGGCTGTTCCCACAGGACACGAGCAGGAAACGCTGTCAACCAGCACCTGCAGCACAGCCAGAAAACGGTGGCGACAAGTGGCCAGAAGGCCAGAAGCTCCCTCTGCGGAAACGGAGCCCCGCTTGCATTCCCTCCAGGAGATCGCTCTGCTGTTACGGGCAGCAGGCCACCTGGGGACCGTCCACGCACAGCCACAGCTCGCTCTCCTGCGCTGCGGTCCCAATGTGTGTCCAATGCCCTGCCGGGCCTCTCGCAGGAAACCCGCAGGCCGCACACCAACACGGACCCTTCTTAGCACTAACGTGCGTTAGTGGTGCTTTCAAGAAACGCGGCGCTTACCCAAGACCTCACAGCGAGCAGATGGCGGGTCCAGAACCCGGCACAGACTGACCCCGAAGCCGCCCGTGTCCCCAGAGGAGGCAGCCCTACACCAGGAATCAGTCAGTGAGTCGATCCGTCTCTACGGTGGGAACGGTCACGTTACACAGAACCCGGGACCTTGGCAGGGGTGAACAAACTCGGGATGGACAGGTGAACGATAGTCAGTGTGGCCGGGACGGAGTTTCTCCGGGAAGCCCGTCAGCAGAAGGCCGTCTCGGAAGGCCGGCTCGGCACTCATCATGTTTCTTCAGCGCCATCGCGCTGCGTGGGGTGGTGGGTAAGAGGGACTGGGTGTCCACCACTAGCCAGTTCTGAGAGAGCCCTCAAGGCTCTCGCTGTCACCAGCAGACCCCCAGGCCGTGGCCAAACGCAAGTGCAGACCGTGGCCCCCGTCTGCTTCGCGCTGTGCCTTTTAACCCTCCTCCCGCGGTGCCTGGAGGAACAGGACCTATTCTCGCGTCGCATCCTTCACAGAACCCGGCCTGCTCCCGAAGGTTCCGTGTGCCCTGCCAGTCCAGCACCCGCCCCTCCCGGGGACCTTCCCACCCTCCCTGCCCTCCCTGCCCGGGACCCGCTGGGCTGTCTGGCCTCTCCCATGGGCCGCGCACGCCCACGGCCTCAAGGGCATCTGATGGAATCGGAGACAAGAGCAGGGTGGGCATCAAGCTGAGTCCACATGGGGACTGGATCCGGACAGGACAGCAGAGAGGCCTGGGCTCCCTGAGGACCCAGGAGAAGGCAGAGGGGCGGACGGGACGCGAACTCTTCGACTTTCATCACAGGCGGTCTTTTCAAAGGGCATCCTCCTGTGTTTAAAGAAACACACATCCTGTAAGGTGCTAAAAATCCAGACACACTTAAAAAATGTGAAATATTCTCAATCTCCTACCAACCAGATCCTTAATTTAATATTCTGGTATACTTCCCCTCCAGGAAATTTCCCAAGGACAGATACTTTTTAATGAGACTTTACTTTCTGAGACTGGTGGTAGGTTCTGTTTTCTGGAAAGATTGTTCCAGAAGCTTTTCTGGTATTCCACTTCACGAAATGTGTCCTCAGTTTCTTACGAAATTAGTTAATTCACCGTCTAGAAGCCGATCTTTCTCCCCACCACTTTCACCAGCAGATTTTAATTCTGCTATTTAAATTTCGGTTTCACTGCAGCCTTTCTCTCCGACCAGCTGTCTTCTCCTCTTGCTGACCGACCGTTCATCCGCCTGGACCAGCGGCGCGGGCGCGGCCGGGACACCGCCGGGGTTCAAGTCCGAAGCCTCTGCAGAGCCGCTAACCGGGGAAGCAACAGTGCCTGCGCCCAGCGGGCCTTCTCCGGTGAGAGCCAGGTGCGCTGATGCACATCGAGGTCGGTGCTCTGGAGGCACCCGCCCACGGCCAACACTCAGCGTGGGCCGGCATCGCCGTCGACACCCCGGAAGGGCTGCGCCCGTGCTTCCTGCGGCCAGTTCCTCCTGCGGGGAGCTCCCGGGTTTCCGAATGTCTGCGTCTGGGCTTTAGACGTCAATGGCCATCGAAGGTCGGCCGTCTGTCTTCTCAGTCCCCAGCCAGAGAAACGCCTTTCTTTGCTCAGCAGCATCTTCTTGGGCCCCACGCTGCTCCTTTCCTTCTCATTTCCCTTCCATTTATTTCTCATTTTTGGCTGGTTCTTCCCCACGGAGAACCCAGGAGTCCGGGCACCGCGCTTGGCACCGTGGTGCGGTTTTCTAGATGAACCCTGGCTCCACTTACCCTCTCAGGGGTTCATGAAATCACCTTCCCAGACGTGCAGCCAGAGGGCGGGGTACGGACAGCGTGGGGCTCGACCCCGGGCTTTGGCGGCCCCGCGGGCCTGGGAGGGCGTTTCCCCCAGCCCCACGCCCAACTCACTCTCCTTGTAAGATGGCGCCCGTGGAGGACTACAGTCCCCAGCATGCGCCTCTCCGGGCCGCCCCCTGCCCTTGGCAGAAGGTCATGGGACTACAATCCCCAGCATGCACCGCCCCAGGGCCCTCCGGTCCGTACGAAGCGTCGGGGAACTACGGCCCCCAGCATGCCCCGGGCCACCGGCGGCCCACACCCGTATTTCCGGGTTGCGTTCAGGGCGTGGACGGGGCCCCAGACGGTGCGGTGGAGCCCCGGGTGGGGGACCCTGCGGGCTGGTCGCCAGAACCGCGTGGCCGCGGGCGGGGAGGCTGCTGGTGTGCGTCCTGGGTGGACGCGCGGCCTCGCGCTCTGAAGTAGAGCGCGGACGTTCCCGCGGGGACGCATCGTCCTCCGGCCGTGGTTAAGCGAGCGCAGCCCGCGGTTTAAATATGGCTGCTGGAGCCGCATTTAGAAATGAGCGAGTTCTCGTACAGCGTGGCCATGTTTATGGCATTCGGTCTTTGTTCCGGGGGCGTCACAAATTGTGTGTGTCCTGCGTCAGGGACACCGTCTGAAACAGGACACCTTTCGTGTGGGACTTGTGCACAGACATCTGTGATTCTGCATGTAAACGCACGTGTGTGAGAGCAAGTCCTCGAGGGTGTGCGTGTGTGTGTGCGCGCGCGCGCGGCTCGTGTGTGCGTGCCCGCGCTACGTGCTCTCCCTCCTACAGACAGTGTTTGTGGGCTGGTGACAGTTTTTACAAAGGAATAGTCTTAGGCTCCTGGGCTGCGGAGGCTGTGACTGCATCTCCCCCGGGCCTGACTGTCAAGACAGCCTGGCCACTGAGCCGGCACGCCCTGCCTGTCCCCGGCCTGTCTCCTGCCTGCTGAGGAGTCCCTCCCCCCACCCGACAGCAGCTCTGCGGAGGCTCAGCGCTCTGGCTGTCAGGTGTCCCCCAGAAGGAGACCCCGGAGGCCACCCAGCACAAGGAGCCTGTCCTGGTCCGGAAGGCATGAGTCTTCAGAGCCCTGCTGTCACCGGAACGGGACGGCCTCCAGCTGCTTCTCCCGGACAGGATGAGCTCCGCACAGCTGGAGTTACCTGGAGGCGTTCAGCGCCTGGCCCAGAGCGGGCAGGGGACAAGGTCAACCCTCTTCCTCGCTGCTCCCCAGCATCCAGCTGGGGCACGTGCTGTGCTTGCTAAGCTGGTCCTGTGAGCTCTTCCCGGAGGGGTTCCGTGCTTGTCCTTGACTCTAGTTTGTGTGCAAGGACAGAAGACTGAGGACAACAAAACTAAGAGAGTCTCACGTGAACTACAAGTTAAGCTTTATTTTGTCAAGATACGATCAGGAAAAAATAGGATAAAATAGGCAGAGAGGGAAAGGTGAGGACCCAAGGTGGGAAAAACACGTATTTTGGAACAATGGTGGGAGCTGCTGACTACAGCAAACCCCCTGGGGCATAAGGTTCCTCTTGAGAATGTGACAGACCCCACCTACCCCCCCTCAGGTTCCCCTCAGGAATTTGACAATCAAATGCGTAACTAAAAAAGTAAACCATAAAACTTATGCTATACGAGGGACAGGATGACCAGGAATCAGGAATCAGGATCAGGAATGGACAGCCCAGCTCCTGGAGCTATCCAACCAGCAAGGGTAGGACCTGAGAAGGAAGAAGGGGGAAGGGGTGGGGGCAGAACCTTAGAAGACGAGGACCCTTGCCCGTTGTCACAGGCATTCACCTTTGAACATCCCCTCTCTGTAAAGAAAGCTTTGCTACTCTTCTCCCTTTCTGATCTTACACTCTAATAAACTTCCGCCTGCTGCTCATTTGTGTCCCCCTCTTTATTCTCTGAAGCAGGTGACAAGGAACCCCTGGGTCTTGAGGGAAAGAATCCTGCAACAAAGAGGCAGGGAGCACACAATCGATGCCTGGGTGGTCCCAGTTCATCGTGATCGGAACCAGTGTCCTTGTGCCGGACACCAGGGCCGGCTTCGTGGGCAGGTGGCCCGGCCGATCCCATGGGGTCCCCTCTATCACAGGGGGCCCTCTCTCAGGCGGGCCTCACGGTTGGCCTAATGCTCTGCTTTCACTGTCTTGAAATCCTTAATAATTCTTGAACAAGCAGCCGTGCACGTGTATTTTGAATTGTTCTCTACAAGTTATTTCTCTGGCCCCGAGAGACGTTTCATCCTAAGTGTCTTTTTCTCCCCTGTAAGATGGTGCCTTCTTCAACTCCAGCTGCAGTACAGGCACCGTAATCTAGACCACTTCAACAAGCAACAGACATGGATTTCTCACCATTCTGGAGGCTGCAAGTTACACATCAAGGCATCTGCAGATTGGGCTTTTGATGAAGGCCCTCTCCTACAGACATCCTGCTGTGACTTCCCACGGTGGAGGGGCAGGGAGCCCTCTGGGGTCACTTCCAAAAGACCATGAACCCCTTTCATGGGGCTGCACCCTCACCACCTAATCACCTCCTAATGGCCCACCTCCCAATACCATTGCATTGGGGGTTAAGATTTCAACACCTGAATTTGGGGGGAACAAAAACATTCAGAATATAGCAATCAGTAAAAACACCAGAAGGGTCAATTCTTTCCTCCAGTTTGGCAAAACTGGGCCTAGAGTAAAGGCTGCCCTACACCAGCCATAATTATAAACAAGCCTTGAGGGGATTGAACTGATCTCAAGGGAGTCCAGCCACCTGCTAAGCCAAACATTCTCCGAAGGAAGAAAACTAAAGCCAAACTCACCCAACTGGGTGTTCACGGTGCCTGGCAGTCAATCAGATATTAAGAGACAGGTAGAGTTGCTACAAATTATCAAACAGATTCCAGAGGAAAAGAGTCAATAAAAACAAATCAAGAGGTAATAGATACACTGAAATTATCACACACACACATAAAACAGCTATTATAAGCGTTATAAATACACTCCAGTATTTAACTTTTTTAAAGTTTATTTATTTTTGAGAGAGAGAAAGAGTGTGAGTGATGGAGGGGCAGAAAGAGAGGGAGACACAGAATCTGAAACAGGCTCCAGGCTCCGAGTTGTCAGCCCAGAGCCCGACACAGGCTGGAACCCACAAACCACAAGATCATGACCTGAACCAAAGTCTGATGCTTAACTGACTGACCCACCCAGGCGCCCCAGTACACCCCTGTATTTAAGTGAAAACATGAACATCATGAGGAAAGAAACATAAGCCATAAAAAATAACCATTTGTGCACCAAAAGACAATATCAACAGAGTGAAAAGGCAACTCATAGAGGGGAAAATATTTGCAAACCATGTTATCTGATAAGGGATTAATATTGAGAATATATATAAAAAAACACTTTAGGACTCAACAACAGAACAGAAGTGACATGATTAAAAAATGGGTGAAGGACGTGAACAGGCATTTCTCTGAAGGAGACACATGAACAGCCAATAAGCCCGTGAAGAGATGCTCAGCATCACTCATCATTAGAGAAACATCAATCAAAGCCACAATAAGACACCATTTCACAAGTGTTACAAAGAATTTTATATATTAAATATTAAATATATATAAATAATTATTATATATAATTATTATATATGATATTAAATATATAATTATTTATATATTAAATAATATATAATTAAATATATAATTAAATATTAATTAATTAAATATATATAAATTATATATATTTAATTAAATATATATAATTAAATATATATAAAAATAAATTATATCTATATAAAATCACAAGTGCCAGGGAGGGTATGGGGGAAATTGGAGCCCTTGTGCGCTGCTGTGGGGGTGTAAAGTGGTGTGGCCTGTGCGGAAGACATTGTGGCTGCTCCTCGGAAAATGAAACATGAAGTTACCATATGATCCTACGATTCCACTCATCACATGTCCCTGGAGTCGTCAGACTGTAGAGGCAGAGAGTGGATGGTGGGCACCGGGGCTGGGGGAGGGGGTCAGCGTCAGTGTTACTGGGGACAGAGCTACAGTTTGGGAACATGAGAAGCTTCTGGAGATGGATGGTGGGGATGGTTGCACAAGAACATGAATGAGTCCAATGTCATGAGTTGTGCACTTAAAAGTGGTTAAAATTGTAAATTTAATGTTATGAATATTTTACAGTAATAAAAACTAAAGTCAAAGATTACCAAATAGAACTTCTACAGATGAAAAGGATAATGTAGAATTTAAAAAAAAAAAAGTCACAGGCCTGGGATAACAGCAGATCAGACATTGTGGAAGAAGAGAGTAGTTAATTTAAAACCCACAAAGAGAAACCATCCAAGTGAAGTCTAGAGAGAAAAAGAAAAGTGGCAAATAAGGAGGTGATTGTAGTGATAGACAAATTATTTCAAGAAACTATGGCCAGGAATTTCATAAATTTGATGAAAACCACACACCCACATACAAGAAACCCAGTGAACAACCAAGCACAGTAAACACCAAGAAAGACACACAAAGAGCTTCACAGTCAAATTTCTGAAAACTGATAATAACTAGAAAATCTTAAAAGCAGCCAGAATAAAAAGACACATGACTTATAGGATGACAATCATAAAAAAGACAACAGACTTCTCAAGAGAATTTGAAAAAAAAAAAACAGAAAACAATGGAACAGCGTCTTTAAAGCACGGAAAGAAATAAAAACTGTCAACCTAAAATTCAGTATTAAGTCAGTGTATCTTTATACAAATGAACACGTGTGTATTATGCTAAGTGAAATAAGTCAGGCAAGGAAAGACAGATACCATACGACTTCACTCATATGTGGAATTTGAGAAACAAAACAGACGAACATAGGGGAAGGGAAGGAAAAATAAGATAAAAACAGAGAGGGAGGCAAACCATAGGAGACTCTTAAATACAGAGAACAATCCTAGTGGTGATGGATGGAAGTGGATGGGGGATGGGCTAGATGGGTGATGGGCATTAAGGAGGACACTTGTGGGGACAAGCACCGGATGTCCTAGTAAGAGATTAATCATAGGGTTCTACTCCTGAAACCAAGACTACACTATATGTTAACTAACTTTAGTTTAAGTAAATAAGTGGTGTATTCTATAAAAATGAACATGAGATAAATCTCCCATGTAAAGAAAAGGAGGAAGTATGTCACTTGCCAGCAGGCGGGTCCTACAAGAAGAGATCATGACACAGGCATTTCAAGTGCAGAGTGTGATGTCAGATGGGGAAGTGGACCCACATAAAAGGTATGAGAGTGAGGTTGACCTTTGGTAGAAGCTGTCAGACTTAACTCAGACGAAAGAATCCTGACTAGTGGGGGCGAGGCTCTGCGCTCTGAAACAGGGCACAGAGTGCTACAAAAATACTGTTTCTCTCCAAATTCATTTATTCACTTATTTTTTAATTTTTTTAAGTTGTTTATTTAGTTTTTGAGAGAGAGAGAAAGAGAGAGACAGAGACAGAGAGACAGAGAGACAGAGTGTGAGCGAGGGAGAGGCAGAGAGAGAGGGAGACACAGAATCGGAAGCAGGCTCCAGGCTCTGAGCTGTCAGCCCAGAGCCCGACACGGGGCTGGAAGTCGCAAACGGTGAGATCATGACCTGAACTGAAGTTGGACGCTCAACCCACTGAGCCACCCAGGTGTCCCTCTCCAAATTCATCTATGAATTTAAGTCTCTTTTGTGGAAAATTCCAACTGGATCAAAACAATTCAAAATACTTCTGAAGTTCACTAGAAAACAACTAATTTCGGGGTGCCTGGGTGACTCAGTTGGTTAAGTGTCTGACTCTTGATCTCGGCTCGGGTCATGATCTTGTGGTTCGTGGGTTCGAGCCCAGCATCGGGCTCTGTGCTGACAGCATGGAGCCTGCTTGGGATTCTCTCTCTCCCTCTATTTGCTTCTCCTTCTCTCTTTCACTCTCTCTCGCTCTCTCAGAATAAAGAAATAAACTTAAAAAAATAAAAAAAAAAAACAACTAATTTCAATGAAAACAGAACAGGAAGTATTTGTTCCTAACCATTGTACAAACCATATAAAGCCACAGTGATTATGAGTGTTTCACATGAGCGAGGAAGAGTTTAGCATTGCAAGAGTGCTCCTGCCTGACAAATAAGTAGGAGATAATGGGTTAAAATGTTTACAGAAATGAATGGCCGCATTTAAAAGCAAATATGTCACAAATAATGCAGCCAGATATCAAAAGTCTTAAGATGTATCTCTGCTTTGACGCATAAATTCTGCTTCTAGAAATTTACCCCTGGACAACAATCAAACGAGAGGTTCAACATGCCCATAGAAACATGCTATAAAATTGATGCCCATACTGTGAAACCCTGGAAACATCTTAAATGTGGAATAATTATGATTTTTATACCCATCGATATACCATGAACATAATTGTATATAATCAAATGTGCAACTACAATATCTTTTTAAAAATCTGTTTATTAGTTTATTTGGTGGGGAAGCAACGTGTGCCTCACAATAAGCCGGATGCCGAAGTACTGGTGAGTAAAGGGGGGGGGGGGGTTTCTGTTCTTGAGAAGCTCAGAGACAAGGTGGGTCCCAGCAAGTGCCGCCAAGGACCTGAATGCCACACCGCTGAGATCCTCCCTGGTGACACAGAGGGGGTGCACTGTGGGCCGGGCTCTCCCAGGGCACTGTCCTCATTAAACTCTGCAACTCCAAGGGGCTCAATCAGCTCACCAGAATAAAGGAGATGACAGAACGTGACCAGCGCCCATGAGACAGCCCGAAGTCCCTTCCCAGCCCAGCCCTCCACCTTCCCGGAACTTCTGGGTCTTCCGCTTGGGGCACCTGGTGGGCGCACCTGCGGAATACCGCCCCGGGAACTCTGATGACATCTTATTTTTGTTTCTATTTTTGTTTTGGCCGATTGTCCCTTTGCCATAGAAATGAAGGGCAATGCGCCCTGAACAGCTAAGTTTCTCGGTTGGTCGCTTTGTTGCTCTGACAGCGGGCATCCCCTCACCCACCTGGACTGTTAGCCTTCGCCAGGGAGGAGAATAGGGGGCGTCCGGGGATCGCCATTGGCTCTGTGGCTTCTGAGCACCAACCAGGTCGATTCCCTCTGAAGGCAAGTGAGGGGACAGAGGGGACCCAGCCGGGTGGGGACACTGGGAGAGACAGGCTGCTTTCAGACGGCTGGGCCCCTTGTTTTCTGGATGAGTTCTTCAAGCAGAAACGCTCAGCCGCAAGGCGCCTAAGACACGAACCTTTTGTGCGTTCACCTGTTGGTGATCTGTTTCGTGTGTGTGTGCATGCTTTTCTCGTTGCTGAGGAAATTACACTTCGACGTAGAAGGGTTTGGGAGCCATCATGCTCAGGGATTTAAACACAGTGAAATCAGGAAATTTAAAATGATGTTTCACAGAGCCAAAGTACTATGACCTCAAACCTCTGAACAGATAAACACCTCACCTCTTTCAATGGCCACTCACATGCGGTCTGTGCGGATGTTGTCAGAGTGAACTTCTGTGGCCCACCGTGTAGATCCCCCTTCTTTTCCCTACGTCTGTCATAATGCGAAAGGAGCAGAGAGGGGCTGGGCGCTAGGAGGCTGCCTATTATGGGTGTGATGTTTTGCAAATCTCTTTATGCTTAGACACGTTGCTCATGGACAGAGTGGGGAAAAGAAAACATTCCCCAGCAGGTTACGGTGAAGGAGACGCAGAACATCCCGACTGGTAAATTTGCAGATTATTTCATAAGCCCATTGTTAAATACAGTCATTATTAAAAATGAAATTATAGAGGGGTGCCCAGGTGGCTCAGTCGGTGAAGCATCTGACTTCGGCTCAGGTTGTCATCTCACGGTTCATGGGCTCGAGCCCCAGGTCAGGCTCTGTGCTGACAGCTCAGAGCCTGGAGCCCCTTTCAGATTCTGTGTCTCCCTCTCTCTCTGCCCCTTCTCAGCGTACACAACAAAAGTCATACAAAAACAACACATCTCAAAAGTCATTACTTCCTGCTTACTCTCCTCTGTTCTACTCCTCCCCCCCTCGAGGTCACTGGCATCTGCTGTGTCTGCAGGTAGAAATACGCTGACCCGTGATGGGCTGCTGCCTGCCTCCCGCAGCATCACAGCCTGAAGTTGGCCGCGGTGGGGTGATGTCACAGCCCACGATTTGGGGCACAACGTACTCCCTGTGCTGCCCCACTGTCTAGACACGAGGTGGTGAAAAGTGCTGGAAAATGCAGGTGAAGCCAAAATGTGGCTGGCGTCTGCAGCCATCGCTCTGTGAGAAGCCAGAACCCCGAGGAAGCATTGTCCTCGGTCCACAGACTGTTACGTGACTGGACAGGAGGCCACACGCATCACTGACCCTGGAGTGAGGTTCTGGCACACACGGTCCCCATGTCGCTTTGTCTCACGTGGTGTGGACTGCACACAGGAGCACACCAACCAGCATACGTGTTGTAACTACACTCACTTGCTTGGCCGTGGTCCAAGAGCTTTGAAAAAAATGAGCAAAAGCATTTTGCGAGAATCCATTTTTCTACGCACAGTTTACACCAGAGTCTTACGTGTGTACTATTATTGATGAATATTGCGCAACACATCCTTGACAGGATCTCGGTTTTACTAAACTATGTGCCTGTGTGTGTGCACACATCAGTTTCTGGGGAGGTCCAGGCAGTGAACAATTGTTGGCACACCACTGTCACGCTGTGTCCGGACGTGGTGAGCGGTGGGTCCTCGGGTCCTCGGGGTCAGGTCTCTGGTGCTGGCAGCGAGGACAAAACAGATACCACAGTAACTGGTCTTACGGGAAAGTTGAGGCCAACGGAAATCAACCCTTAACCCTGGTGAGACACGTTCTTGCTGGCTCTGCGTTCGGTGGTTGGCTTTGGCAAAAGCTGTGGCGCGGGTCACGTTGTTTGCCTCTAGAATTGAAGGGGCAGAAAGTCCCACAAGAGAGTAATCTGCCTCATGCCAGCCATGGCTCAGCTCTGACGTTTCTCTCTGCTTGGAATGTTCCTGCACCTTCTCTTTCCCTGTAAACTGCTGTCTTATTCCCTAAGACTCACCCGAGCGCCACTCTGGAGTCATCACTGGTTAGATGCGCCTTTTCTTTCCTCTCCTGGCGCCTTATTGCAACACTCAACATGCTCTATTTTGTCTGCCAGTGTCCGAAATTGACTATAATATCCTCAGGGACAGGAACACAGAATCGCTCCTCTCCGTTAGCAGTCCCCAACAATTTCCTATTGAATTGAATAATGGTGACGCTCAGAAGATAAGGTCAAGTCTGCGCCCTTCCTTAGTGATCTGGGCTGTTGTCATCGCATCACTAAGGAATGAGCCCCGGGGGGAGGGGGTGGGGGACGCCTGTCTGAATGCCTCTCTGCATAGGTGAGGCCTGGGGAGGGGTCATAGTTAACTCAGGGTTCTTAATATATTGCCAAGGCTCTTCGTCCACGGGCTACAGAGGAATCGGGATTTACATAAACTGAGTGTTCAGAGGTGTTTTAGGAATTGAGAACCAAAATAGATGTTTAAAAAATTGTCCAGGCTTGAAGTTTAGGAAGAGTTCCAGTACAGAAGGAAGACTGCTGTGGAGTGCGAGGGAAGAGATGTGGTTTGCAGAAATCCCTGGGGAAGGCGTGAATCTCCCCTCCAGGGACTGTTAGGTGCGAAGGCTAGGAAGCAGGATGTGGAAGGTAGGAGGTCCACCTGTGTTTTTGGGGGTTTGTTTTTATTTTTTGTAATCTTTTTTTCCTCTTTTTCTATAATTTCATTCCATTCTATTTCATTTTCTTTTCTTCCTTCTTTTTTTCTTTTTTTCTTTCTTTCTTTCTTCCCTTCTTCCTTCTTTTCTTTCTTTCTTTTTTTTTTTTTTTAGATTCAAGTTAGTTACCATTACAGTGTAGTCTTGGCTTTAGGAGTAGAACCCAGTGATTCACCTCTTACATACAACACCCAGTGCCCATTCCTCCTTAATGCCCATCACCCATCTAGCCCATCCCCCCACCCGCCTCCCTCCGTCAACCCTCACTTTATTCTCTGCATTTAAGACTCTCTTAGGTTTGCACCTTTGTCATTAATACTTATTGAAGGACCACACCAACAAAAGAGTACACAGATTATGAATATACAGCTTGATGAGGCTTGTGTTTGTTTAGTAAATAAATTAATATCCAATTACTTATTTAGGATTTTTTAAACTTATAATTCTATGGGTGACATAATGTATGACTTAGGTCAAATGAGGTATCATGCAGCACAGTGAATTTAAAGTCAGAAGTCATGGATTCAAGTCCTGGCTTGACCTTTCATAGGCTGTGTATGTGGTCTTGGTAAATCACCTGACACATCTCACATGATTGTAAGAATCAAGTGAACTCTTACGTGCAAGGGGTTTGTGAACCACCAAAAATACACACATCACATGATAACGATTATTTCCCCAGCACTATAACATTTCTATACATATTTCTTAGTACGACAGGTGCAGTCCCATAGAAATACATTTCACCAGAAAGGTACACATAAATGTAATAGAAAACACTGAACATTCTGCTGTAGAGATATATCTCCACAGAATTAAGGCAAGAGCTAGACCGGAGGATGATTGGAGAAACGTCAAGGCAGGACCTGTTACCCCTTGTAAAGTCTAGCATAGAACGTCCCCCCTTTCAGCAGCTCAGATAGGCAACGCCCATGACCTGTGAAGCATTGTCCCAGAGCTGATGGGCTCGGGGCCCGAGAGTCTCTCTAAAAAACTGAGTGCCTGTGGTATACTCCAGAAAGCATGATCATGTTCTCCAGAATGGGATCCATTTCCCAAGCTTTTTTTGTTTTTAATTCTGGTATAGTTAACATACGGTACTATGTTGGTTTCAGGTGAGACAACACAGTGTCTCAGCATTTCTACACATTCCTCGGTGCTCGTCGTAAGTGTGCTATCAATCCCCTTTACCAATTTCCCCCGTGCCCGCCCACCCCCCCCCCCCACCCACCTCCTCTCTGGCGACTACCAGTTTCAAACTTCTCAGTAGTTAAAAGCCTGTTTCTTGGTATGTCTCTTTATTTTCCTTTGTTCATTTGTTTTGTCTCTTAAATTCCACATGTGAGTGAAATCATACGATATTTGTCTTTCTCTCACTGGCTTATTTCCCTTAGCATTATACTCTTTAGCTCCATCTGTGTGGTGCAGATGGCAAGATCTCCTTCTTTTTATGGCTGAATAGTATTCCATTGTATACACATCCCACATCTTCTGTATCCAGTCATCAGCCAATGGACACTTGGGCTGCTTCCATGTATTGGCTACTGTAAATAATGCCGCAAGAAACACGGGGGTGCATGTGTCCCCTCGAATTAGTGCTTTTGTATTCTTTGGGTAAATACCCAGTAGTGGGGGTCCTGGATCATAGGGTAGTTTTAGTGTTGACTTTTTGAGGAAACTCTGTGTTGTTTTCCACAGTGGCCACACCAGTTTGCATTCCCACCAAAAGTGCGTGTGGGATTCCCCACATCCTCACCAGCACCTCTTGTTTCTTGTGTTGTTGATTTTAGCCATTCTGGCAGGTGTGAGGTGGTTTCTCAGTGTGGTTTGATTTAAATTTCCCTGATGATGAGGGATGTCGAACATCTTTCCACGTGTCTGTTGGCCATCTGGAAGTCTTCTTTGGAAACGTGTCTGTTCATGTCTTCTGCCCATTTTTCACTGGATTATTTGTTTTTGGATGCTGAGTTGCATAAGTTCTATATATGTTTTCGATACTAACCCTTTACCAAATACGTCATTTACAAATATCTCTTCCCATGCCATAGGTTGTCTTTCAGTTTTGTTGGTTGTTTATGAGTTGATGAGTTTTTACAAAGTGAACGCACCCACGTGACCATCACCCAGTTCAAGACATAGGAAAACACCAGTCCCCAAGAAACCCCATATAACCCTCCAAATCAGGGCACCCTCTATGGAGGCACTATTCTGCCACCAATCCCCATATGTTAGTTTCCTTCTCTTATGTATCTGGTTTCTCGCGTATAATTGTGTCTGCGACACTCACTGACATTCTTTCATGTAGCGATAGTTTGAGCTGAGTCATTGCCCTGTGGTATCCTACTGCATAAATATACCACCATTTTTATCCATTCGACTCTTGATAAACTTCCCAATTTGGGTTATTATGAATAACGTTGCTATGAACATTATCGTAGATGTCTCTTGGTGCACACGTGTGCACATTTCTTTGGAGTATGTACCCAGGAGTAGAACCACCAGGGGAAAGGTAATGTTCCCTTTCTCTACCTTCTTTGATTTAACTAATATTTGTATCTTTTTAATGTTTTACCTGTATCCTTTTATAAATTTTATAGATTTCCCTTTTTATTTAAGAGGCTAGAATTACAAATTCAAGATTATAATATGCATCTTTGATTAATGACAGCCTAGTCTAAATTAATATTACTGCCACCCTTAGCCCATGCTATAACCTTGGGAGACAAAGGCATTTATCTCTCTCCATATTATTATTGTTATGTATTTTTAATCTTCATGTATTTCACAGACCATGTCAGATATCATTATTATCATGCGGTCGATATTTATTTGCAACCACCTAGATATTTCCCCTTCTCCCCTTTCTCTTGCATTTAGCCCTCACCAGATTTCTGTGTTTCTCTCGGGCATCATTTTCTTTCTTCCTAAAGAATTCTCCTCTAAAACTCTTCTTAAATTTTTTTTCCTTCCTGTGTATATTTGTTGGCGACAAAGTCTCTCAGCTTTTGCTTATGATGGAAATGTGTTTGTTGTGCTCTCACTTGTGAAGGACGAGTTCTCTGCTCCGGCTCGGGCTCCTGTCTCCTCCTCGTGGTGTTTTACAGGAGGCATTCCGTTGTCTCCTCCTTCCCATTGCTTCTGAGGAAAGGTCAGCTTCCAGGATTTTTGGTCCTCCTTTGAAGGTCACGATTACGTGTCCTCTGACCGTGTCTGCGATCTCTGTGTCTTTGGATTTCAGGCAGTTTGGTTACGGTGCCAGGCGTGGCTCCCTTCGGGCCCGTGCTGCGCGGGGGCCTCGTCGTTTTTCCGTCTGTGACTCCAGTTCCATCATCCCTTTTGGACAAACCTCCACATTCGCTCTTTAGAGGCTCCTCTGCCCCCTTGGCCTTCACTTCTCTTGCCGATGCCTCGCTAACGCGCCTACTTCCCCGCGCTCCATGTTGTCTCTGTTGGTGTTTTCCTTCTCTGCCCGGAGCCTGGATGTCTTCTGCTAACCACGGTCTGAGAGTCAGATCCTCTCCTCCAGGGTTTGAACCCAACCTTACTGAATTGGATCTTAGTTTCAGTTATCGACATTTTTAATGGCCAAAGTATCAACGGGCCCTTCTTTGTGAATTTGGATGTTCTGATCAAATTCCTCATCCTTTTGCTATTTTAAAGTCCACGTGTTGTGACTCCAATAAATGTACTATCCTCAAGTAAGTGCTCTTTGTTCCTGGTTCCCTTTCTTGGCTACGCCTGGAGAACCTTCACGAAATGCTAGGTCTTCTGAATGAGAAGTTGCAGAGGGTGTGGGCGAGGTTGTCTTCCAGATGGGGATCCCGACCACGGGCCGACTTCCTTCGTGAGTGGGATTCGGGGCCACTTGCTCACTGGCTGGCTTGTTCTGATTCACTTTGTAAGGATCCGTGCCCCTCTTCTCTTTTCTCCCCGGGTGACCTCCCAAGGTTCCCGACTGAAACCCTAGACTACTTGCTAACGTCCGTGTACCTGCTAAACTCCAATTCAGCCCCATGACACCAAAAATCTCAGTGTTCCAAACCAACAACTCCAAGGTTTTATGCTCAGCTTCTGAGCATCCTTCCTACCTGCCCTCAGGATGCGGCGAACGCCTCCGGGGGAAGCTGCAGGTTTACGACAGAACCAGGCACCTGCCTTTCCTCCGGGGTCCTCCTCCTGCTGTCCCCGCAAGCACCAGGAAGTCACGGGATCAGCACTTTGCCGACTCCAGAGAGTCCTAGCCCGGGCCTAGCCGGTTTCTCAGCCTCTCTCCCCTCTCTCTGGGATCATCCATCTGAAGTCTCGACAGCACAGCAGCCCTCCGGTGTCTTCCAACTCACTAGAAAAAAGTCTGACTTTTCAACTTGTTCTAGAAGAAGCGTTGTCCGTGACCAGCTTCTCCATCTTGGCCGGCAGAACCCCTCAGTTGGGTTATGATGACAAAGCTCAGGGAAAGCCATGACCAGTGTCCGCAGGTCCCACCCCCCGCCTCCGGTCTGTTTCCAGTTGGGGTAGAAGCAGGAACGCGGAGACTTGCCTCCCCGCGGCCACTGCGCCCTCCGCAGCCTTCCTGGTGACGTGGCCTTGGATCCGCGGTGTAACCGCAGCGTCTCAGCACACAGCCCGGGGACTCCCTAGGACATCGCCCCCATCCCGCCCCCCACCTAGCCCGTGTGTCTGTTTTGGAGAGATGGTCCCTGGTCATTTGGGCCGAACACCTGCAAACAGTGGCACAGCCGTCGCCAGACCGGATTCAATAGCTTTTCTCCCGAAATCATGGTTTTCCGTTTTCCTGGCCAAGAGCAGACTGACTCCACGCGTTGGAACAGTTTCTATCTCCTCCCCCGGCCTCAGAAATGAAAAGAATAGTACTTGCGACTGAAAAAGAGGGTCATGGAGACTAAGCAAATATTTGTAAAGCAGCAGAGTTTGAACACTTGAAAGAGAAGTGCGACATGAATGGTTATTTTTTAAAGCACCACATGTAGGAAATGCAATCCAGCTCTTTTAAAGAAGTGTTTTGGCGTTTCATCCCAATTTACTGATGAATGGTGACTAATGAAATGTTTGTCTGGGATTCTGAAGAGCGATTCAACCGGGCTGCGCGCACATAGATAACGTCAGTCGCTTTTGATCTTGCGGACCAAAGCATCTTATGTAATGATAAATTATACCAGGTTTCAGAATCCTCTAAATGATGTTATCTGCAGCAGCAACGCCTCTCTTTACCGTCTCCCATTTTTATTTTCTCTCCCTGAAAGAAATAGCAGTTTGTAGCGGCTTATAAATTCCAACTCTTATCTTCTCAAATGGTTGTTCCTTTTCCTCATCTTAACATGCAAATAGACTCCCTTTCTTAAGCCTTCGATAAAGAGCCAGAGGGAAAGTTCACAAGGTTCTGATACACCATCCCGCCAAGCCCATCCACTGAACAAGGGTTCCGAGGAACTTCTCACCCACCCCGGGCCGTCGTGGCCAGAGCTCCGGGAACTCCGTCCCGGGCCGCGAGCGCATCGTGGGAGAGGCTCACGGGTAAAGAAAGAAAGAAGCGGGCATCTGGCAGAGAATCTGGAGTCACAGAAGAAATTTTCCTAATTGTCTTCAGCACCATTGACAACACGGGGTCTGAGAACGCCCTTGAAGGTGATGTCAGGCAAGGCAGCCTCCAGGTTCCCTTGAGCCCTCAATTCTGGCCAGTCCTGCCTTGGCGCTTAACTTGCTCAGCGACCTTGGGAAGGCCCCTCCCGTGCGCAGGTGCCTTTCTCTGAAGGTGGAGCTTGGCCTCAGATTTGCCTCCAGGCACCGTCCTGTGCCTCGGGGCTTGGGGTGTGAGTTTGGGGGGGGGCACCAGGGAAGGTTCCATGCCCCGCCCTCCCCCTCCACCTGTACTCCCCCCCCAAACACAGAAAGCCCCTCCTCTGCCTCCGCCCCACCCCCATGGCTCTGCTCAAGGCTGGTTCCTAAAGCTCGGTCTTTATCACGTTACTTTTCTGGCTTGAAGCCTCCACTCCGGGGCCTGGCCCTCTGTTTCAGGTGCCCAGTGCCTCCCAGGTACCTGCCCCTCCTGCACCAGGCCCCTACAGCTTTAAACTGCTCCCTCCCCTTGCACCCCCACAGCCCTGCTGCCCGTCCCATCCTGTGCGCTGGTGTCTCTTCCCCTGCAGCTCCACGGCCCCTGCCCACCGCCGTCCACACCCTCTCTTCCTAGCGCCCCTCCGGTCCACCTTGTGACTGCTCATGCTGGGATTTTGTCGAGGTCCTGTTTGTTGCTGTTTTATTACCTTGTGTCTGGAGGCCCCACGTTTCCGCGTTCAGACAAGGCATTCCTATCCCTCAATGTGGCAAACGGGACTCGCTCAATGCTGTCACACTTACCTTACTTTTGCGAAAAGCAAAAGCAGTATTCGGAGCCTCCAGGAGGCCCCCAGAGGCCTGCCCCTCCCCCCAGGGGCATTCTTGACCTCTGCTGGCTCGGGACTCCCGCGGGAGACCTGGAGCTCCGTCTGGCAGGTGGCTCTGGGCCGTGGTCTTCGTGGGGGGTGTTATCCCAGGTGAGGTTAAGAAAGGCTGATGCTGGCCTCTGTTCTCTGACCATTTCCGTCCACGAGATTCAAGGAGATGCTGGGGGCAGTTGTTGGGACAACGCGCGTAACAGGCGTCACAACGCAGAAATAGGCTTTGGAAAGTGTGCGGGTCACCTACTTCCACCAACAAATCCACAACTCAGCATAATAAATACACCTGAAAACAACTTCACTTACTGTGTCCTAGGGTCCAAGGTCGGGGTCGGGCTGGCTCAGCTGGGGCCTGGTGGGGGGTGGGGAGCAGCATGGCTCCTTTCTGGATGTGGGGACTCCTACAACAGCCCACAGTTGCTGTCAGGGTGTCAGGATCCGGTTTTTTGTGACAGCGCGGCTGACCTCCCACCTCCCTGTTGGCTGTCGCCTAAGGGCCGCCCTCAGTTCCCAGAGGCCACCTGAGGTCACTGCCACGTGGCCCTCACCGGAGCACAACCTGCTTCCCTAAGATCAGCAGGCGCCTCTGCTGCCTCCGGTCTCTGAACTCACAGAGGCCGGCACCTCTTTGAGAGAGCTCTTCTGATTAGGTCAGGCCCACCCAGGGCGATCTTCATTTACTTGAGGTCAAACCCACTAGGGATCTCACTACATCCGAACACATGTCTTCATCTTTGCCATAAATCACCACACGGTCCTGTCGCCTTCGCCACGTTGTGGGCGGGAAGGGGCCCAGACTCTGGCCCAGACTCGAGGGGAGGGGGTTGTAAAGAGAGGGGCTCCCTGGGCTCCACTCTGGGGCGTGCTATGACAAAACTTACTCGACGTCACCCAGAGGATGGCAACCGTGAACGTCATGGGGTCGGGAATGTTAAATTAGGACAGTGGAGGGGGGGGACAGAGAACAGCGCTAACGTATGTGGGGAGACTGAGCCCCCAAGCCTCCTTGCACCACCTTGGCCTCACCACTCAGGACGCTTTCCTTGTTTTACAGACCAGAGACTGTGTCCACAGCAAACCCGGAAGCACCGTGTGGGAGGACCCTTCTCTGGACGGTGTCCCGGCCCAAAGCCTTAAAGAGGGCAGCAGCGTCCCCCCCGCCCCGATGCCCACTCCAGAACCCGCACATGGGCCTGTGCCCCGGTCCACGGCTCCTGGAGGAAGGGGTCATTGGGAAGCACACCACAGAGACCCCTCCCTCCCTGTCCCCTGCACCCTCCCCCTCCCTCCCTGCCTCCTGCAACTTGCCTGCCTTCCCTTCCCTGCACCTTCCCCTCCCCCCTGCACCCTCTCCCTCCCTCCTTGTCTCCTCCCCCTCCCCCCCATACTCTTCCCTCTTTCCAGGAGTTCTTGAACCTACCTCTCCAGGTCCCCACTATCGCTTCCCTCCCAGGCCGCCCTCCTCCCTCTCCCTGACCTCCATTCCCACATTCCCTGCCTGCAGTCCTGCCCCAAGTAGCTCCCATCCTGTCCCCCATCCTGTCCCCCATTGTGTCCCCCATCCTGTCCCCCATCTTATCCCCTTATCCTGTCTCCCATCCTGTCCCCCCCCATCCTGTCCTCCCTGTCCTGTCCCCCATCCTGTCCCCCATCTTATCCTCATATCCTGTCTCCCCATCCTGTCCTCCCATCCTGTCCCCCATCCTGTCCCCCATCTTATCCCCATATCCTGTCCCCCCAACCTGTCCCCCCATTCTGTCCCCCCATCCTGTCCCCCCATCCTGTCCCCCATCCTGTCTCCCCATCCTGTGCCCCCCATCCTGTCCCCCATCTTATCCCCATATCCTGTCCCCCCAACCTGTCCCCCCATCATGTCCTCCCATTCTGTCCCCCCATCCTGTCCCCCATCCTGTCACCCCATCATGTCCCCCCTGTCCTGTCCCACCCATCCCGTCCTCCCCATCCTGTCCCCCCATCCTGTAGCCCCCATCCTGTACCACCCATCCTGTCCCCCTATCCTGTCCCCCCATCCTGTCCTCCCCATCCTGTACCCCCATCCTGTCCCGCCAACCTGTCCCCCCATCCTGTCCCCCATCCTGTCCCCCCATCATGTCCCCCCTGTCCTGTCCCACCCATCCTGTCCTCCCCATCCTGTCCCCCCATCCTGTCCTCCCCATCCTGTCCCACCCATCCTGTCCCCCCATCCTGTCCCCCCGATCATGTCCCCCATCCTGTCCCCCTATCCTGTCACCCCCATCCTGTCCCACCCATCCTGTACCCCCATCCTGCCCCGCCAACCTGTCCCCCCATCCTGTCCCCCATCCTGTCCCCCCATCATGTCCCCCCTGTCCTGTCCCACCCATCCTGTCCTCCCCATCCTGTCCCCCCATCCTGTAGCCCCCATCCTGTGCCACCCATCCTGTCCCCCCATCCTGTTGCCCCCATCCTGTCCCCCCCATCATTTCCCCCATCCTGTCCCCCATCCTGTCCCACCCATCCTGTCCCCCATCCTGTCCCACCCATCCTGTACCCCCATCCTTTCCCCCATCCTTTCCCCTCATCCTGTCCCCCCATCCTGTCCCCCTATCCTGTCACCCCCATCCTGTCCCACCCATCCTGTACCCCCATCCTGTCCCACCCATCCTGTCCCCCATCCTGTCACCCCCATCCTGTCCCACCCATCCTGTACCCCCATCCTGTCCCCCATCCTGTCACCCCCATCCTGTCCCCCATCCTGTCCCCCGTCCTGTCTCCCTGTCCTGTCCCCTCCATCCTGTCCCCCCATCCTGTCCCCCCATCCTGTCCTCCATCCTGCCCCCTCCATCCTGTCCCCCATCCTGTCACCCCCATCCTGTCCCCCATCCTGTCCCCCATCCTGTCTCCCTGTCCTGTCCCCTCCATCCTGTCCCCCCATCCTGTCCCCCCGTCCTGTGCCCCATCCTGTCCACCCATTTTGTCCCCATATCCTGTCCCCCATCCTGTCCCCCATCCTGTCCCACCCATCCTGTCCTCCCCATCCTGTCCTCCCATCATGTCCCCCCATCCTGTCCCCTTGCTGGGGCTACAGAGCTCTGCTCAAAGGCAGCCCTGACCACCCTGCTCCATTCAGTCCCAGCCTTGACCCCACTTCCTTCCTGGCAGAGTTCACTTCATCCAGGCTTGGCCTCTGTCCTCAGAGCTCTGACCCCTCCTCCCTCCTGCCCTTCCTGAAGGCTCCTCCCTGCCTACACTGCCTTTCTTCCTCCACTGAGATTCTGTGGAGAGCAGCTTCCCAGGAAAACCTTCCCAGAGGACTCATGTGACCCCCGGGGCCCCGGGGCCCCCATCCATGCTGGACTGAGCCCTGCAGAGCCTGTCCCCCAGGATGGGCCACACCCACTGCTCTTCTGAGGCTGGGCATACAGTAGGGGCTTAGTGAGTGGTCTCCACTGCATCAGGGCAAGCGCTCCAGACTTGACCCTCATTTCGGCCTCGGGGTGCCTTCGGGGTGCAGCTGACGGGCCTGTAGCAGCCCCAGCCGGGGCTCACCGTGCTGCTGGGAGCTTGCCCTTGGGGATGTGACCCTCTGTGGCCCTCAGGAGGTCCTGCCTCTGAGGCAGTAGGAAAGCCATCCTGCTGGGACCCTCTGGGAGCATCCCCGCAGGATTCGGGGGTCCTCTGTCCTCATCAAGTCCCTCCCTGGTGCCTCACACAGGTGCAGAGCCCGCGGAGCCTCAGGCGGCCCCCTTCCGACGGGCAGGGCTAGGGACGCAGGACCACTGACGCCCCCTCCTTGGCCTGGAGGAGCCACAGAGACTCACCGTGGCCGAGGCCGGTTACCAGGTCACCACAGAACCACAGCCGACAAGGGGGCAGAGACTGAGGTGTTTATCAGGGTGTGGCAGGGCTCCGACAGCCATATTGTGTGGTGGCCGCCCCAGGCCTCCCCAACCCTGGAAATGAGTCATCAGAAAGCGCACAAAGCCGTGTTCTCCTACAAGCCCCACCCTCCTTGGAGTTGGACATTCCAGCCTCTTCCAAATTCCAGCCCCTGCCCAACGCGGCCGGGTAGCGGGGGGCCGGAGCCCTGCCTGCGCCTCTCGGTGTGGGGCACCCTCACGCGACCTTGGGGGCCCAGGTCACTGCTGAGGCAGTGGTGATGTTGCTCTCACATCCTCTGTAGAGCTCTACAGACCAGGGGTTCCAGAAGGCTGCCCTGCGGGATTGGGGGCATCACTATTCTTATGGAGGTGAAATCCACACAGTGTAAAACCAGTCGTGTTCAAAACAGTTTGGTGCATTTGGCACATTCACAATGTGTGTGCGGCCAGACTCAGGAGCCTGTCCCTGCCCCCGGGTGACATCACCGTCCCCAGGGCAGGGGCTGTGACACGCGGGGGCAGCCAGAGCCCCACTGGGTGCTGGCTCGTGATGGGCTCCCCCGCCCCACCTGCAGAGGCCCCACGACAGCAGGACCCAGGGTTCAGGAGGCACAGTCACAGGGGGGCTGGAGGAAGGGCCCCTCGAGGCCAAGACAGGAAAGGGGCCACTGCAGGCTGGGGCTTGAGGGGCGGCGAGTCGCTGGAGAGCCCAGGACAGCAGGGGGCAGGTGGGGGCAGTGCCCGCGAGAACCTGGGCACCGGGGCACGGGGACCCCCACCCCATTCCCGTGGCTGCTGGCACGGCTCTGTCTGCTCTGTGCAGTATGATGCTATTCATTTTCCGGAGAGGAGCAGAGCTCTGGGGGGAACAGAAATGAGAATCTGGTGCTGCGGCCAGAAGTGCAGATTTCTCACTCTCCCTCAGCAGAACCCAGCCGGAACCGCACCGGCCTGACCTCCCGAAGTCCTGTGCTCTCCCTGGGAGCCGGGTGTTTATTCCTGTCTTCAGCCTCATTCGCCTCCACCCTGCGGCACGAGGCGTGCGTGGTAGTGTCTGTCGATGTGCCATCCTGGTGCTACGTTTTCTGGGAAAATCTGTGCTTCTGAATTTATTACATTCTCTGTAGATGGAGAAGCTATGCCTTTTTTAAAACGAGGGCTATGAGGATGGGAATAAATGTACGAATTATGTATATGCCAGGTGCTGTGCATTTGCCGTTTCTGCGACCCGAAACAAGAAAGGCGGCCAGGCAGCCCCACGGCAGGGGCGCTGGGGGGCCCCAAGTTCCTTGCCGTGGGTCACACAGGAGCGGGGGTGAAACTCTGCGGCCACCAGAGCCCGAGTCTCATTTCGCCCGCGAGGAGGCTGTGGCTTGAAGGTCGTCCAGGACCGGCCCCGGGTGGGCCCGCAGCCCGGCGTGGGGTCTGGCCCGCCTCCCGGCCCCTCCGCCCCATCTGTGTGAATTCTTGCGCGTGACCCCTAGCTAGAGCAAGGGAAAGATAATTTTTCCCTAGAGCACATGGAACGTGGTTTATGGTTGCTGCAGAGAGGGCTCTCCGAGAGACTCTAAATTACTGTGCTCTCTGGAACACGCGTGCATGAATAATAGATCCAGCCAGATGCGGGGCGCCTCGCGTGCAATTTCTCAAGGCGCCTCAAGAGCCTCTCAAGGGTGCTTGCCGAGGTCACAGCCTACTTGAGCTATTCCGGGCGGGAGAGACGGGGCTCTGCAGGTGGAGACAGAAGCACGACTGATCCGTCACCCGTGTCAGCCCCGCACTGGACCCGACCGGGGCCCGGAAAGCGGGCGGGACCGCCAGGCGCCGGCTCTGCGCCTCCCCACGAGGAGGAGGCAGTCGCGGGGGCCTTGCAGCCTTCGTGTCTTCGGTCCGTCCAGGTTAGCAGCGCGGGTGTGTCCCCGCCACAGGGCGGGCGCGGGGTGGGACCCTGTCGTCCTACCTGCCCCTGGAGCCCGGGTTCTCTTGGCCGTCACACGTGGTAGCAGCGAACCTGAGAACCGGGGGTCTGTGACCTTGACCCTGGCTGCCCTCCTGGGAAGCTGAACCTGACACTGGGTGGCCCCGAGCACGTCACTGCTGTTCCCGAGTCACCGCGTGCACACGGCCCAGACACGCGCAGCGCCTCCCAGCGCCATCCTGGGCCACACGGGGCACGAAGTAAACGACACACACAGGCCGCGGGGGGGCGCTCAGGGCTCCAGCTCCTGGTGGGCACCGGAAGCCCGGCCCTCACACCGATTTTTGCGGACAAGACGCTGGGGGGCGTGCTCATCGTGGCCCACGGCCGCCGGGACTCTCCTGTGGGTTCCGGTTCCGTGACGGCTGTGGACGGAGTGGGCGGGGCCTGTCTGTGCAGTGCGGTTCCCGCAGCTGTGCCGCCCGCCGAGCCCTGGGGTCACGGTGAGGGAGGTGCCGAGCCCGTCCCCGTCCCGCCGCGGAGCCCGCGCGTTTGTGGCCCTGCACGCAAAGGGCTTGCAAACGTGACGCAGTCACTTCAAGGGTCCTGAAGCGGGGTGACCCTGGACCCCAGACACCTGGCGCCCGACACGACCACGGGGTCCCTCTGAGGGGAGGCGGGGGTGGCGATCCGAGGAGGCCGTGACCGGCAGGGGGAGGAGGCATGGGGGGCCGTGAGCCCAGGACAGCGGGCACAACCCACCAAGTGCTGCTCTTTTCAGCACACGCTTCACACTGTGACACGCGGACGGCCCCGCACCTGCCAACGCCCGCACCCTCTTCGCACGGCAGCCGGGCCGCCTCTCCCTGGCGGGCCTCCCCCTGTGCCGCCCCCCCCCCCCCCCCCCCCCCGCTCTGTCGCTCTGTGTCCCTGCCTCCCGGCACCCGGAGGCTGGTGCTCAGCGGAGCTCTGCCCAGCGTGGCTCCCAGTCCCAAGACCTGCCTCACTCTGGAGGCAGGTGCCCAGGAGGGGGTGGGGGGGTGGGGCGGGAGCACTGAGCGGCCCCCCAGGACGTGGCGTGAGTCCAAGGGGTCATGGTGTCAGGCGGCCAGCTCCCGGTCACAGCGGGCCGTCCCACCCCGGCCCTCCCCCGCCCGGTGCTGAGCTTTCCCCGGGCTTCAGTGCATGCCCGCGTCAGGACAGCTCCAGGAGCATCAGGAACAGTGGCTGCTGCTGGCATTGCCCCCGCTGAAGCCCCCAGACCGGGGTCACCGGCTGAGCGTGTTTGGGGAGCGCCAGCATCCCAGGGACATGGAGGGGTGCGGCAGGTTGCAGGCTGGGCTCCCTCGCCTGGATCGCCAGCCGGAGGTGGGGGATGGTAATTCTCCATTGGGGACTTTAATGACCCTCAGCCAAGAGGCAGGAAGGAGGAGTGACAGGAAAGCCTTCCTCACGAACGAGCATCATCACTCCTGGGAGCCAGGAGGGGTGTGGGTCACGTGTGGCATCAGGGCAGGGACTTGGTTTGTCTGGGCTCAGACGGGCTCCCAGGGGCGGCTGGGCCCGGGTCTTATGTGTCTCGGGGACCGCAGCCTCCGGTGTGGCAGTTCCGAGCACGGCTTCTGCTCCACAGGAGACGTGGGCTGCCGAGGGTGGCTGGCCATGGCCAGGGATGCCCGTGTCCCCAGGATTTATGTAATACCCCCCGTTTTTCTTCCCGGGGACTCGCCGGGGCCTTCCCTTGGTTTGCCTGCAAAGCTCATTTTGCTGAAGTTCGTGCCCTTGCAAATCATTGCGAAGGGTGGAAAGACTGGACGGGGCTGCTAAGACCAGAATAAACTTCGAGCAGCTTTAATTCTTAGAACAAGCCCGTGTTCCATCAGGGTTAGATCGCACACACGTGTCTCACGGCCAAACACACGATCAGGAAAGCAGGCACTGGTCCAGGAAATTCAGAAAGATACACCAGGAAGGGTTGGTTTGCTAAAAAATCTGTTTAGAAAGAGAAAAAAACAAAAAACAAAAACCTTTAATGTATTAATTCTTGAAGTAACGCCTTTAAAGCAAGGCTTAGCTGAGGAAAGTTCTGAAGTAAAGGATTTCCTGTACGGCTAAGAGGATGAATCTTACTACTGATTATATTGTATTTATCTGCATTTCAGCAATTACTTTACACGCAGTTCAAGCTCAGCCAGTAGTAATAGTCGGAAGATGTTACCTCTTAAGATTCTCTTAAATGCAGATTGTTTTATATGAGCCTGGGGAATAAGAAATTTTTGTAACAATTTCTCTTCTGCTTAAATTCGTAAGACTTGTTAGGGAGTGTCTAAAGCTTAGTGCACAATTCTAGAATGCTATGGAATAAAAGCCGCAGGACGGGATTCGGCGTGAATGCATCTGATCCCGTCTGAGGCTAACCTGTCCCCTCACACCAGTTGGCCCGTGTGGTGCCCGGCTGGCATCTGGGACCAGACCCTGCTCACTGGGGGCAGGGCTGAGTCACAGGCGTGTGGGTGGCGGTGCCCACGGTCACAGCACCGACAGCAGAGCGTCCGGGGACGGCAGCCCTGAGACAGAGCTGAGTGACGCTCACACAGAGACCTGGGGACAGTCATCCTGACCCCTTACCCTGGGCGGGGGCTCAAGGACAGGGCGTCTCAGCAGCTTGAGACAGCAAAGTGGCCATAGACTCAAAGCCCTTGGCGGGCGGGAAGGGCTCCTGGCAAAGCTCGGCCTTGCGCTCAGTGGCCCCCAGGGACACGGGACGGGGCCCCCAGCACACGGTGGAGCGGGGCAGGCTGCGCACTGGCACAGACGTGCCCTCTGCCCGGGCATTCATCCCTACCACTCAGCACCTCCGCTCCCGGCCGAGGGACCCCAGGAGTTCAGCCGACACCACCTGTACCCCGTCCCTGAAGGCCTGCCCGGAGGCACCAGGTCCAGCAGGAGAAGCGGGACAAAACTTGCCCTCCCCTGCCTTTTTGTTCTGTTCAGGCCCCCAGCGACCGGGAGTCGTCCCCCTCCACCCACCCCCCCCCCCCCCAGCCCTGGTGGGCTAGTCCTCTCTTCTCAGCTCACCAATGAACATGCTAATCCTTCCAGAAACAGCCCAGACATAGGTGCCCCATCGCCCTGGGCGCGCCTTGGCCCGGTCAGCTTGGCACAGAACACCGGCCTTCACGGGGACTTGCTTTTTTAAATCGAGGTATAATTCACATGTCCTTCTGGAGGGTTTTAAGTCTAGACGGACAGAGGAGTTCGCCTTTCTTCGTGCTGAAGGGCAGGAAGGGGCGGGGGCAGCTGCGTCTCAGGGACGCGAGGGGAGCAGAGGGCCGCCGGCCCCAGCCGGGCTCCACTGCCCTTCCACGGACGCCTGCGGGAGCTGCAGAAGCCCACCTCTGAGGCTAATCAAGCTTACCCTGGATTTTCGTCACTCACAATGGTCCTGTAAATCCTCAGAGGTGCCCTTTATTCAATTTCATTAGCCGAAATCCTGACAACCATAATCTCCGCCCTGACTCGCGAGTGATCAGATTAACACAACGTCCTCGGTGCCGGAACCCTCTCCCTCCGCCTCCGCGTCTGCGGCTGTCATTCATTACTCTTTCCCTCTGACAACCTTTTCCGGGGACCCCCTTTCTCCTGCCATCGCGTTCGTGTCACTGCATGGTGTCCGCTTCTGTCCGATCACCTACTGCAAGTTATAATAACATCATTTGTTTGTATGATTTGTCTGTCTCTCCACATTTTGGGGGATAATCTCAGCTGCGTAACAGAGCGCTCAAAACAACTGGGGCTTAACAAGATGGAAGTTCATTTTCATTTTTATCGCAAATTATGTGAGTTCAGAGAGAAGCGGTCTAGGGTTGGTGTGATAGCCCCACAAACATCAGATTCCCCACAGAGGATTCCCCACACTTCAAGGAGGCTGCTGGAGCCCTGCCATCACATTCACATTCCAGCCAGCAAGAAGGAAAAAGGGACCAAGACATTTATGTCCTCTCCCTGAAAATGGTGTCTTCTGGAATTTGAACACAGTCCTTCTGTGATGCCCCTTTGTAGCAAGAAAGCAGGGAAGTATAACCTTGATTTCAGACGGCCGTGGGGCCAGCTAGGAATTTGAAGTTTTACCACTAGGCAAGAAGGGGAAAAAGGATATTGGGCAAAACAAAACAAAAGCACGATCTCTGACCATCCCCACGAAGAGACAGTAAAAGCTGGAAAGGAAGGCCCTGTGTCTGCTCATCTACACACACCCGGCACCAAGCAGAGTCTGCACCCACAGAAAGATGTACGTTCCATCAATGGGCACCGCCCCAAACTGAAGCCGGATGCAGGCTGTTCAGAGGATTGGACAGTCTTACCCACTGGGCAGCAACCTCTCACAGCACAGGAGTCAGAGTGGAGACCTTGCCTGGCTGTCCCCTGCTGTGCCCTGGGGACTGCCCAGGTCAGGGGAGGGACGCCCCCCCTCCCCGCCCGGCTGGTGGTGCCTCTCCCACTGCTCCCAACCTTCTCCTTGGTGCCCCTGCTGTGGCCGGCCAGCCTGCCAGCTCCTCGGGCCCCATGTAGCTGGGGCCTGGGGACCCTGCCTGCTGGCACTCAGGGTGGACAGACTGAGCACGTGGCCAGACGGCAGGCTTTTGCCCGTGCGGGGACACTGTTTCATGGACAGTGTTTCTGTGCAGTCGGGCAGGGCCACAGCCACATGACAAGTGATACTTCTGCCCGTTAGCAGAAGAGGACAGCTGGGGACTCCCTTTTTATTAATCGGTCACTTTGGAAAAGAGAAGCTGCCATTTGAGTCTCTAGAAATTCAACAGGAACCCGAGAAGGCAGAGCCCTGACCACACTGACCACCTGACCACACTGCTGGCCTCCACAGGCCTCTGCCTGTCCCTCGATCGCCCTCCTGCTGACCTCCATGACTGCGTGTCACCTCGGTCACCCCCTGCCAATATCCATGATTCTGTCACCTCGGTCACCGTCCTGCTGGTCCCCACGGGTCTGTGTCACCTCGGTCACCCTCCTGCTCACCTCTGTGAGTCCCTGACGGCTCAATTAGCTTCCCAGGCCCTAAGTCCCCCCTTGTGACACTGTGCCTGACCTGCAATCAGCCCTTGTAACACAGACCATGCTTCTAGATCCTTCCCTGCACCACATTCCCTGTCGGAGAAAGACCAACTTCGCGGCTTCCCTTAGAGATGCTCCTGATTCAGTCCTCGCTTTCTCCCATGGCCACCGGCACGTGCCTGCCTGGAGCTCCCGGACCCCTGGGCTCTGGTGCTGCTGCTCTGGCCTCCTGGCCTCCAGAGCCTCCCCGCCGCACCCCCCGCCCCCCAAGTCCTGCTGCCTTAGCACATTGCCACTAACTCGGTGGTGGAAAGGACACACTCGTCATCCCGCAGTTCTGCGAGTCAGAAGTCGGAAGGGGCCCCCAGGCTGACGCGGAGGGAGCCTGCTCCTTCCGGAGGCTCCAGGGGGGACCCTGCCTCTTGCCTCTTCCAGCTTCGGAGATGCCCGTGTGCTCGGCCCCCTCTTCCCTGCTGGTCTTCCGTGTCGCTCTGACTCTGTCCTCACACCTCCCATGACTTCCCTCTCTCCCTCGTAGGGACGCTGTGGCGACACGGGGCCACCGGCAGCCCACGCCACATCCACCTGCAGATTCGCACTCAGCCCCGTGCTCAGAGCCCCCCACAGCCACACCAAGTAGCAGCGTGAGGACGCGGATACCTGTCGCTTTGTCTCCACGCAGAGTCGCCCCTCATCGGCCCCCGTGCCCGCCACGCTCTGCTCCCGCTGTGCGTCGGACGGCGGGACGCCTGCAGCTCACGCTCACGGCCTGCTCGGCGTTGACCTTCAGCGGGACGAGGACGAGAAATTCACCTCTGTGTCCAAGTACAAGCTGGCGCCGTGCTGGCGCAGGTAAGTCCTCCGATCCCGCCGGGACGCAGTGCCCACGCGGGTTCCTGCAGACCGTTCCAGGGCCGGCGGCGCCTCGTGTCTTCCCCCCGTCCACGGGGAACTAACAGCCGGCCGCGTTTACGGTGGTTCCGGGGTGGTTTCGCGACCCGCTTCCGTAGGGGAAACAGGGCAGCGCCCACGCTGAAAAGTGCGCCGGGGCCGGGCAGGGGCCGGGGCTGGGGCCGGGGCCGGGGCAGGGGCGGTGCGCCCTGAGGGAGGCTCGGCCCAAGCGCCCCGCCCGAGGGCAGAAAGACGCCAGGGGTGTGTGAGCAGGGCTGAGGAAGCACAGAGCCCCCTGGGCCTCTCCTGGGAGGCGGGCGCCAGTGTGAGGAGGGCGGGCGGGGCGGGGGTGTCGGTAGAGAGGAGCAGCGGGGACGGAGTCGGGGCAGAGCGCACTGGAAGGCCCTGCAGGGAAATCGGAGAAGACGCCTCACTAGCCTCACTCGTTCCGGTGAATCGCAACCAAACGCGCGTTCATCATACACACGCCTTGTGTTTGCGTGCGCACGGTGCAGGCACGGTGTGTGTGGTCTGTCCGTACATGCTACGTGTGCACACGTGTTTGTGTTTACGTGTGCGGTTGCTGCGTGTGCACGTGTTTGTGTTTACGTGTGTGTTTGCCATGTGCGCACGTGTTTGTGTTTACATGTGTGTTTGCTGCATGCACACATGTTTGTGTTTAGGTGTGTGTTTGCCGCCTGTACACGTGTTTGTCTACTTGTGTGTTTGCCGTGTGTACACGTGTTTGCATTTACGTGTGTGTTTGCCGTGGGTACACATGTTTGTGTTTACGTGTGTGTTTGCCACGTGTACGTGTGTTTGTGTTTATGTGTGTGCTGCCTGTACACGTGTTTGTTTACATCTGTGTTTGCCACGTGTACACGTGTTTGCGTTTACATGTGTGTTTGCCGCGGGTACACGTATTTGTGTTTACATGTGTGTTTGCCGCGGGTACACGTGTTTGTGTTTACGTGTGTGTGTTTGCTGCATGTACACGTGTTTGTGTTTACATTTGTGTTTGCCGCGTGCACACGTGTTTGTGTTTATGTGTGTGTTTGCTGGGTGTGCACGTGTTTGTGTTTACGTGTGTGTTAGCCCCGGGTACACGTGTTTGTGTTTACGTGTGTGTTTGCTGCATGTACATGTGTTTGTTTACATGTGTGTTTGCCGCGGGTACACGTGTTTGTGTTTACGTGTGTGTTTGCCACCTGTACACGTGTTTGTGTTTATGTGTGTGTGTTTGCTGCGTGTACACGTGTTTGTGTTTACATGTGTGTTTGCCATGTGTACGTGTGTTTGTGTTTACGTGTGCATGTGTTTGCTGCATGTACACGTGTTTGTCTACATGTGTGTTTGCCGTGTGTTCACGTGTTTGCGTTTACGTGTGTGTTTGCTGCGTGTACACGTATTTGTGTTTACGTGTGTGGTTGCCACGGGTACACGTGTTTGTTTACATGTGTGTTTGTCGCGTGTATGCGTGTTTGCGTTTACGTGTGTTTTTACCACGGGTACACGTGTTTGTGTGTGCATATGTATGAGCGTGCATTGCTGTGTGTGTCATTGTGTATATGAATGTGTTTGTGTAGTGTGTGTGCGTGTGTTAAGTGTGTTTACTGCGTGTTTGCACATGCCGTGTGCACGTGGACTAGTGTGTTACGTGTGTTTTGTCTGTGCACAAACGTGTGTGTGCTGTGTGTGCACGTGTCGTGTGTGTAGCGGTGCCACGTGTGCATATGTATGAGTGTACGCGGTGTGTTTGTGTCACATGAGCACACATGTGTGCCGTGTGTCACGCGTGATCTTGTGTGTGCGTGTGTTCGCACATAAGCACTCAGTGTCCACGTTCCCACTCGGAGGCCTAATGACCTCCGCGGTGTAAGGTCTAGGGACCGCAGGGAGTCCTTAGCGCAGATGTCCTCAGCGGCACACGCGGCCCTTGGTGGCCCAGAGCGGGGGTGCGAGGGAGGGAGCGGCCCCTCCCCGGGGATCACTCGACGCGGATGCGAGTCGGCGCCCCCCGAGGAGTGCCAGCAGGCGGGCCCCGGGCAGGCGCGAGATTGGAGCCTGCAGAGCACAGAGGGGTTAAGGGTAGGCGCTCTGGCGACCGCCGGCCTCCTGCACGGCTTGCGCTGGGGCTGCCCTGCTCCACCCTGGTTTGGGCCCAACGCTCCTATGGGAGAACGGCCAGCGTCGGGGCTTTGGAGGCAGGGCCGAGCCGCCCCCCGGGGCCTGGATGGTGACTGGGGGGACAGGACAGGGAGGGCAGAGCGGGACACCTCGTGGGAAGGAGGAGGGTGCCAGGAGTCCCGGGCTGGGCACAGGTAGGAAAGCCGCGTGTGCGCCCGTGTGTTCGCACGCACCCTCCCACACACGGTCTGCAAAGACCGTTCCAGAAGCACCACTTCCTGGGACGTCAGCCTGCGAGAGTCCCGCTGGGGCCTGGCCAGGGTCGCCTGCAAGGATGTCCTAAGGGCCAGCGGGCAGCTTCCTGCTGGCCCCGTGGAGGCAGGGACGGCATGGCCCTTCCTCTGGGCTGGGGCTCGGTGGGGGCTGGCAGGTCTGGTCTCTGGCAGGAAGCACGTTCGCGGGGGAGGAGTAACTGTGCAGTGGGTGAGCGTGGGGCCCGGCAGACTGCACTCGGCCCCACGCCTCTGCTGCAGAAGGAGCGAGGCCACGCAGGGAAGGGAGCAGAGGCCTCGGGGACCCACCACTCAGGTCCGCCAGGTGCCGCGTCTTTCCGGGTCCTCCCAGGAGCTCCTCCGCGCAGACGGAGTCGGGGCGCAGCTTGGGGCTCCCAGCTGGGGAGCTTGTGAGCGGTACAGCTGACCTGAGGCCCCCGGCTCCAGGGCCCGGGGCCCAGGCACCCCAGAGCCCACGACAGGCCCCCTCTGCCAGTGTGTGTGCGAATCCGGAGGGAGAGCGGGGTGCCTGTGGGATGGGACGGCCGCACTTGGGCAGGGTCTGTCCAGGGCAGAGCCGCCTCCTGATTTGGCCGGACGACACACAGCCCCCTCCTGGGGCCCTCGGGTGCGAGCCGGGGAGAGGCAGGCTGGTGCACGTGGGCCTTTCCCAGCCGCACAGGCCACCGGGGATGTGTCTGCGGCTGCGGCCCGTCTGCACCGTCTGGCCCGAGCTCCCATCGGAAACCACCCGTGAGACCATTTGACAGTCACCCCACCCCAACTTGACCACACACCGCGTGTCAGAGTGCAGCCAAGCGCCCAGTCCCTGTCCTACAAATATCGACGACATTGGTGAAGTTGGGGCCCCCGCCAAACATTGCTCGCTGCGACGATCAACAAGCCGACTCGGCGCCTGAAGGTCATTCCCGAAGCAGTGTAAGGAAAGTGCACAAAGCAGGGGAGTTCAACGACGCTTCCTCATCACTTCGATGTTGGGGGCAAGTCGGGTCGCGTATCCCGGGTTGCGACTTCCCACCTCCTGTCTGACAACGAGCATCTCCTTCGGTGCGAAACTAGAAAACCCAAAGCCACGTTTCTTGGAACAGAGGCGCCGTCGGTGGAACCTCATGCCAGGCTGCCCGGCACCCTGCACACTTCACGGCCGCTCGCCCACCCCGCGCTCTCCTCGGTGTTGCTTGGGGCCATGGGTCCGAACGAGAGGCGTGAGGGCGCAGAGGGGGAGGAAAGCAGGCCCTCACCTCCCCGGGCACAAGGTGCCGGAGTCACACGTGGGGCTCTCCCTCCTGCCGCCCACGCAGAATCTCCCAGTGAGGTAGACGAAGTGCACTCTGGCCCCCGCGTTCCCAGGGCGGCGCAGGTCCTCCGCCTTGATGGTCCTGTGTTGCCGCCAATGTTTCCCTGCACTACTGGGTCAGGTGACAAGATCAGGTTTTGAAAACATCCAGACTTTGTCCCAGTGCGACGTGGCTATGACACAAGCCAGGGAGGACGCAGCCCGGTAGAAGTTACCTCTTTTTATTTCACGGGGGACAAAGGATGAGACCTTTAAAATTTGCTGTCGTTTCCTTGAAACAATCACAGGGTTTGAGGTGATATCAGTAGAGGGATTAATAAGGACAATAAAGCGTATTTTGTAGACCGAGGTGAGAAATGAAACCCGGGGCGCTGCGACGAAGGCAGAGGGTGTGGGGCCGGAATGGCTCTACACGGCAGGTAGCGAACATATGGACTCAATGAAGAGACGAGGCAAATGTAGCAAAAAATTAATTCAAGCCCCTGACTTATTCCGGGGGAGGGGAGGCGTGGCGACAGATGGTACAACATCAGAATGGGGGATTAAGATAAATTTTAAGAGGACAGGTGTGCAGGACAGAGTGGCCTTTTCTGATTCTGAAGTGTTCCCCTTCCTCATTTTTCACCGCTGGTTAGGTCCCAAGGCACGGCCCCCAAAGGGCCTCCGTCCAATACACCCTTACAAACGCGTGCTGTATCTTGTCTCCGCCGTGGGGACAAACTTCAATCCGACCTGAGGAAGATGTATGGCTCCCTCCCCTCTTTTCAGCAGGGACGTTCGGGTCCTAAATTCAGGGAGGAGCTCCTCACCTGGAGAGCCCCTCTAGCATAGCTGGGCTGCAGTCAAGAGTCAGAACAACGTGTCTGTGCGGTCGTAGAGAAAGGCAGGGGCGCGTCTGACCGCACACAGACGTAGTGATGCCGTAAAATATCCTGACAGTTAATGACAAAGGGCAAACAAAAAACGTGTGCTGCCTGTAACAGGCCAACCAACATCCTTAAGAAGTAAATAAACCCAACAAAGAAATAAGAAACACAGGCACTGATAAAATAAACAGGCGGCTGCAAGTGTAGACGCTCAATACATATGCGAAGATTTCCCGTTTCATTACACATATTAATCAAATTAAGCATTGTACAGTGTGTCCATAAAATGGACAGAGACGCGAAAAAATGCAAACAGGTATTTGGGAAGAAGTGAACAACATAATTCTCTCCTACGCGGAAGGTAAGAACGTAGGCTAATTTGGCCATTTTTATCAGGAGGTACGTAAATATCCATCCTTTTTTTTTTTTTTTACCTAGAAACAGCACATTGAAGAACGTGCCCTAAGTCCACAGCAAAATACTCTCAGAGATGCACGGACAGGGGGATCACTGCACAGCACTTGAGCTGTCTGCCCCGGGAGACTGGTTCCATCCATTCACTCACACAACAAATGTTTGCTGAGTGTCTATTATGTGCTGCGGAGTAGTCTGTGTTCCAGAGATACAGCAGCAGACATCCCAGCAACGCCGTGTCCTGCTGAGGCCCCATTTTGGCTGAGGACACAGACAAGAGGCGATTAAATACCTCATAACGTGTCTGACAGATGTGCACACCGTGAAGAAAAATGTAAAAGGAAAAATCGAGAGGGAGGGCGTGTTCTCCAGCGGAACACTCAGCAGCCACTAAGATAATGTCGTAGGGACTATTTAATAATGACGTGGAAAATACTCCAGCACATTTTAAGATATAAAAGGAGGTTATAAAGCAAAAAAAGTGAAAGTGATCTGATTGCGGGAACACCCCTACAGCCACTGGTTCCGTTCACCAGAAGGGGGCACGCCCGTGGAAAGGCTCACACAGTCATCTCTGGGTGACAGGGTCACATAGGATTTTTCTAAGCTACCGCTTGTATTTCCCCAAATCTCTCCTGGATTGTGTACGTTTCCAATGAAAAGTTTCCCTCACAAACTGGGATAAAGCTCCCTTCTATGTGAGTCGTTGGTGCAAGGGGTGACGTGGTACGGCTTGGGGTGTGGGGGGGTAGGGGTGGAGAGGGCCAGGGTGCGGGGCTCTGGAGGGAGCCCTTGGGCACCTGCCCAGTCTGTCTGGGGTCAGCATCACTTGCAGGTGTGGGCGAGGCCCGTGTGAACCGGGAGCCTCCGGCGGTGTGGGCGCAGCTCTGTCCCTGGGCTGCGGAGGGCGGGTGGGACGTGGGCCTCTGAGGTGACCACGACGTGGGGAGCCCGGGGGGCCGCTCCTCACAGCCGAGGGTAATTTCCAGGCTACGCACAAGTAAGACTGAAGAATGTGTTGATGGAGACAAGACTTCCTTTTATTTTATTTATTTATTTATTTTGTGTGTGGGGGTGGGGGGTGGGAAATGGAGCTTTTATTTTTATTTTTATTTTTTTTAATATAATTTATCGTCAGGGAGCCTGGGTGGCTCAGTCAGTTAAGCGTCCAACTTCGGCTCAGGTCACGATCTCACGGTTTGTGAGTTCAATCCCCACATCGGGCTCTGTGCGGACAGCTCAGAGCCTGGAGCTTGTTTCGGATTCTGTCTCCCTCTCTCTCTGACCCTCCCCCATTGATGGTCTGTCTCTCTCTGTCTCAAAACTAAATACCCATTAAAATATATATATATATATATATATATATATAGTATTGTCAAATTGGTTTGCATACAGCACCCAGTGCTCATCCCAACAGGTGCCCTCCTCAATGCCCCTCACCCATTTTCCCCTCTCCCCCACCCCCCATCAACCCTCAGTTTGTTCTCTGTATTTAAGAGTCTCTTGTGGTTTGCCTCCCTCCCTAACTTTTTTTCCCCTTCCCCTCCCCCATGGTCTTCTGTTAAGTTTCTCAAGATCCACATATGAGTGAAAACATTTTCTCCATATCCTCGCCAGCATCTATAGTCTCCTGATTTGTTCACACTGGCAAAGATGAAGTCAAGCTTTCACTTTTTGCAGATGACATGATATTATACATGGAAAACCCGACAGACTCCACCAAAAGTCTGCTAGAACGGATACATGAATTCAGCAAAGTCACAGGGTACAAAATCAATGTACAGAAATCAGTTGCATTTTTATACACCAATAATGAAGCAACAGAAGGAGAAATCAAGAAACTGATCCCATTTACAATTGCACCTAGTACCATAGAATACCTAGGAATAACCCTAACCGAAGATGTAAAAGATCTGTATGCTGAAAACTAGAGAAAGCTTATTTAGGAAATAGAAGAAGATACAAAGAAATGGAAAAACATTCCGTGCTCATGGATTGGAAGAATAAATATTGTCAAAATGTCAATACTACCCAAAGCGATCTACACATTCGATGCGATCCCAACCAAAATTGCATCGTCATTCTTGTCGAAGCTAGAACAAGCAATCCTAAAATTTGTGTGGAACCACAAAAGACCCCGAATAGCCAAAGTAATGTTGAAGAAGAAAACCAAAGTGGGAGGCATCACAATCCCAGTCTTTAGCCTCTAAGACTTGATTTTTAAGAAACGAATATGCAGTGACAGCCTGGTCACAAGAACAAAGCCTACTCCCAAAGCGAGTAGCGTTAATACTATCTTGATCATTCTGATTACGTTCACTTGTACAATCTGTTCACGTCCCCAGTCAGATTTATCTTCCAAATACCACCGTGTTACCTGCCCTTGCCAGAGGAAAGGGACCCGCAGACGGGCGGCTACCCCCAGGGACCCTGACTTGGCCGCGGCATGGCGGTGACTCCGGAGCCCTGGACGGGGGGGGGGGGCTCTTGGTGCCGGCTTAGCAGCGGGAACACGTGAGGAGAAACCGTGGGGGTCTCCTCCAGCGTCCAGGCCCAGGGGCCGTCTCTCCTGCACGTCTGTTTCCTGTGGGATTGGATTTGGCATTTTAAATGCCGGTCACAGCCTCTCAGGGCTCAGTGTGAGGTGATGAGAAAATGGCTCTGAAGCTGGCCATCACTCTCCTCGTGCGTAGGAGGAAGCATCCAGAGAAGGCTCACCTCTCCCTCTGCAAATCCACGGACCAGGATGGCTACAGCCTTCCCCGTGGCCCCTGCAGGCCTCGCTGCCTTGGAAAACCGCCAACCTCTGCAGCTACTTAACGCTCTGTGGGAGGTGAGTCCTGTCACCACCTTGGACACTGCGAGAAAAGACGAGAAAAGACGGGACGGTAGGCTCACAAAGCCAGGGCGGGGAATACGGTAGGAACCCTACCCGGACCTACCTGCAGAGGGTCCGCACGACCCTCTGTGGGCGCGAGCCTTGACTGCCCGCATGGCCAGGCGGGGCGTCAGCCTCGCCCTGGAGCTCCAAGCTCTTCCCAGAGCCCTCCCTGCGCACCAGCCCCCAGCCTCCCTGCCCTGCCTGGGGGCCGCCTCTGACGCCTCTGGGGACTCAGTCAGCTTTTTAGTCTTGCTTGCGCACACCAGGCCTGGAGGAGATCTCTGCTGTCACGAAGCCCTCCTGGGGGTGGCTCTCAGCTCTGCGCCAGGCCTGGCTCCGCCCACGGCCCCGGGCCCCTGACCCAGAATCCTTCCACCTGGGTTCTGCTCAAAGTCAGGCCAGGGGGCGGGACTCACAACCTGCTCCCTGAGCCCCCTCTCTTCCCGTATGTGTGCGTGCCACTCTGTGCCCTTTCCAACGCGACCCGCGCCCTTGAACACACGCTCAGTTCAGGGAGCTGTCGCTCGCCCTCGAAGCTGCCCCACTGAGGAGGGAGAAAGCGTGATTCAGAGGGGTTGTTGTGTCTGCCCAACGTGCCAAGGAGGGGCCCACTCTGGCTGCATCCCGTGCAGCCCGAATCCACCGTGCACGCTGGGTCCCCACACGCTAGGGGCCCCCGGCCCCCCCCCATGGGAACGCACCTGCCCCCGCCCATCGGGCCCAGCCAGTCCCCGCCCCAGGGGCGCCCCCCGCCCCGCACAGCCCTGGCTCAGAACTGAGGGAGCCCTGCCTGCTCCCCGCGCGGCTGCAGCGGTCCCGGATCACAAGTCACATCCAGAGTAACAAGCACCCCAATTTCAGAGCCTGCCCTCCCACCATCTCAGGGGGAAATAATGTTGTTCTTCCTCAAAGGGGAGTCCACGGACCAGCGAGATCACAGAGCAGACGGCTCCTTGGACCACAGCCATTGTTCCCGGGATCGTCCTAGCGAACCCCGTGCCCAGCTGCGCCCCCGGTCACGCGCCCTGTGGTGCAGACACTCCGGCTGGCTCCTGCCGGTCCTCACCTGCACCAGCGCGTCATGATAGCCCTGACCCTCTGTGCAGACTGTGGGGCGTCGGCGTCTTAAGTCTACATCAGGGAGAATGACAATAAGGGCCTGTGGGATGCTGCTGGCGCCCTTGGCGGAGTTCGGTGGCAACGGCTGGTCTGGACAACTACGTCAATTAATACGTTCAAGTTCAAATAGTCATTTCAAAATGGAAGTAACATCCTGGGAGCATATGACTTTGCAGCAAAACAAAACAAAAAAAAAGTAAAACCAAGAAAACAAGTGGAACCAAAAATAAAAGATGGCAGGAAAAATTGGTTCAGATTCGCAGAAACCGATGTCTATAAAATACCGTGGAAAGGCTGGTGGGTCCTTCATCCTGAGTCCAGAAACACACTCACGGGTGAACTGGACACACATCCAGCCACACCAGGGTCACCCCCGAGACTGCCCTGGAGCCCAGCAGTGTGGCCGGTGCCGTCCCGGGGACCACGGCCGCGTCTGGCACACAGGGGTCCCACGGGGGCCCTGCCAGGAGTGTCTGTGCAGGAACGCGGACGATGAAGAACCCACGTACGAGACCGGAGACAAGCTGGGCTGTCATTCCCACAGCCATGTGGGAGTGACCAGGTGGCTGGCCGGGCCAGCCCTGCTTTAGGGCCACAGGAAGGGACCGGTCCAGTGACAGACCGTGACATCCATGAAGGCACAGTGGCAGAGAAGCCACCGTCGTTAAATTGTCATTTGCCTATTTGCCAAGCCTGCCTGGTTTCCTGCCCACCCCAAACTAATTCCCCTGGGAGTGGCGCACAGCCAGCCTGAAGGGTTGAGTTGTGTCCCCAAGAGATAATCCGAGAGATAATTGGATAGCTGTGTCCCCCAAGAGATAATCTGTCAAGATGTAGCACAAATCCACGCACAGAAGAGGGAAGACGGCCTCATGATGACAGGGGCGGGCGCCGGGTGGTGCGGCCAAAAGCCAAGGGCGCCCGGAGGCCCAGAAGCTGGAGGTGCAGGAAGCCAGCTCAGGGCCTGTGGCCCTGCCACACTTCATCGGGGGGGTCCTGTCCTCCGGACGGTGACGGAACGCACTCGTGTCGGGAGCTGCAAGCTATGCGCTGACCCGGCACGGCGGCCCTACGAAACCCACACCACCCCGACCTCACCTTGGTCCGCTGCAAGCGTGCGCCCTGACACTCAGGCCTGAGGCCTCCCGACCTAGGGGTCAGAGTGAGACCCGTGTCACCACCGCTGCCCAGAAAACCCACCAAGGCCTCACCCAGATGCCGTCCCGGTCGCCCTCCGGACGACTCGGGAAGCCCTTCTCTACCCCTTCCCCAAGCCGCCCTCAGCCCCCCAGGACTCTGCCAGCGACGGGGAGCTCACTCCACAGGCCGGTCCGATTCCTACGCTGGCAGCTGTGAGGGCTGAAAGCTCTGGTTTACTTTGATACAACGTCTGGCTGGCCCCCCACACCTGCACCCCCCCCCCCGTGACCCCACCTGCACCGCCCCCAGCGACCCTAGCTGTCCTGACTGCAGGGTCCCAGGCGGATTCAGGGTCCAGGCCCCAGCCGTCCCTGCAGCCCTGAGCGGCCACACTGGTTGCAGGGACAGGAGTGGCTCTGTTCACGAGACCGCCCTCGCCCCCGGGGACGAGTCCTGTGTGAGATAAGAGCAGCAGCAGCTTGGGAGACGACGGGTTTCCCTCCACTGGACAGCTCAGAGGACATGTGACTGCACGGCGGGGGTGGAGGGACTGTGTCAATGGCCCATCGGGGACTCTCCCTGCACACCGCAACCCGTGTCCATTCTCTCCCGCGTCTAGAGCTCCTGCGGCCATCCCCCCCACTGCCCCTGACCTCCAGGCCACCCTGAGCCCCACCTGTGCTAACAGAGTGTGCCTGTGCACTCCTTCCCATACTTTCCTCCCGGGGGCCCCCAAGAAGGGCAGCCCCTCCTTCTCCAAGCGGCCCCCCAGTTCCCAGAGCTTAGTCTCTGGGAGGGAAGAGAGGAGCAGCTGTGTGCAGGGGGGGACTTGACTGTGTTCCCGTAAGCAGAGAGTCACAGGGTCCCCTGGCTACGCCGGGCTCCTGGCCAGCCCCGGAGTGTCACCAGGAGCGCCGCTCAGAGCTGGCGCGTCCTCTGGCACCAGAATCCCCCACGCAGGCGGCCTCCCACCACGGCCGGCGGGTCGGGCGCCGGGCACGTCTCCCCAGTGTCCGTGGCACGTGGGAGACAGGAGGTGTCGGCAAAACTTCTACTTCCTCTCAGTGCAAATAGAAGAAAATGCGTCTCCCGCCCTCGGATCATGAAAGTATAACTCAGATCAGTGACCCGACATTTGTTGGAAAGCAAAGACACCACGTGAAAATGTCCTCTCAGTGAACGCACTCGACACATCTGCCCACACTTTGGGGGCGTCACGCATGGATGCCAAGTTGAGTTCCCGCCTAAAACCCGGGTTTGGAGCTTAAGGAAGGGGGACTGAGTCCCCACGTCATGGGATTGTCCCCCTGCCACGCCAGGATGCAGGCCCGCTCTCCCTCCAAGCCTACTGGGGGGCCTGGCAGCGGGGGACAGGCAAGGGGAGGACGCAGCCCAGTCCCACCCCCCACTTCCTGGCCCCCCAGCACCCACGTGAACCCGAGGCTGCAGGGCATGCTCAGCTGGCCTAACACACAGATTTCCAGGAGGCAGGTGTGCAAGGCAGAGGAACCTTCAGGCACGCATGTGCTCACACACACGCACATGGATACACGCACCTCGCCTCACACACGCACGTGCACATATGCACACCCCTCCCACACGCACACTCACACACACACACACACACCACATGCTCAACACTCACACACACATGCACACAGCTCGTGGGCTCACATCTGTCCTCTGCCTCAGGGCAGAATTTGTGCTGACTTTCTCCTGCCCCAAAGCCCTCCCACGCCTCCTTCATTTCCCTGCATTGGATGATTTCGGGGGTTTTACCCTCTGTGTCCCCACGGGAGTGGCTGCCTTGCTCTCGGCGGTGGGGGGACCCTGTGATATCTGCTGAGTCCTGCATCAGACATGCCACGGGATGACCAGTCGGCGTGCCACAGGGCGCCCAGCATGGGTCCTGAGCTCCATCATGGACGTGTGCACGCCAGGAGCTCCCGGTTTCCACACCCGCCCACGCCTGGGGAGGTAGAGCCCCGGCCTCGCGAGCCAGCGCCCCAGCCGGCCGGCCGGCTGGCATTCAGCCCGCTGCCTTGGGGCCGTCGGTGGTGGGGGGCCTACCAACCTCACTGCTCCCGACATTTTCTGGGGGCCGTGCGTGCATCCCTCTTTCAGAGAGGTCAGTCCTCCCCGGGAAAGCCGCCAGGCCCTAGCTCGGCGGGTCCAAACCCCCCACCTTTCAGGGCCCAGACGATGAGGCCTCCTCCTGGAAGTCTCCCTGGATTCCCTCCTCTGCCTTCATTCGTAATGCTCTCTACCGTCCCCGGCCTTCCTGCAGCCGTGCGCTTGCCCCGGGCTCCTAGGCATTCGCCGGCGACCCTCAGGTTAGTCCCCCCGTGGCTGGAGCCCCTCCATGGCGCCTTCCCTGCTGGGCTCCGGAGCAGGTGCATCTGGGCTGTGCTTGACGGGAGTGTCTGCGGCCGCTCCCCGCGGGGGCTGGGTGAGTTCTGCTGTTTCTCTGGGGCCTTCGTGAGCCCCCACACAGCAGCTCCCCACAAGCAGTCACTGGACCAGTCGCACCCACTGTGGGGGGAAGTTAGGGGTGCCGGGGCGGAGCCAGGCCCCCAATGCCTGCAGGGTGAGCGCGGGAAGCTGACGCAGCTCGCCTGACACGCGGCTGGCACGCATGGAGCTCTCCCTTCCCTGCGGGTTTTGTGCTCAAAGTGCATCTCCCGCATTTCTCATTTTCCCTCGTGAATCTATCCTCCACTGGCAAAAAGACCGTGGCATATTTTAGACCAAACACAGCCACAAGAACTTGCTATTACTTACTGAACAAGAAATGAGCTCCACATTCTCCCCAGACCCAGATGTAGAGTACGTTCAGGCACAACATCGAAGCGTCTGGGTTTCGGGTGGAAAACAACCACTCGCACGGTCATGCAGAGGTATCCCTCCTCCCACTGCCCCCGGAAGGCCCAGCCCCGGCCCGACCTCGGGGTCACGGCTGCCGCCCTGACCTCGGGATGTTTCAGTCCACCACCGCACCTTGGAAATAGCCGTTAAGAGTCTTAGCTGATACTCTCCTGCTTCAGACAAGTGTGGGTATTTGACTGACCCCGGGGGAGAGCTGAATGCAAAACTGTGAGCTGCATTCGATTTTCCTTCTCAGGACGCAGAGGCTGCATGGAAACGTGTTCGCCTACGAAGCCCCATGCCTCTCGGCAGTGTGCTCACGGTGACCCCCCGGGGACCGCCTGGGGCGCGCGGCCGTGGTCAGGCCAGGGGATGGGGCGGAGCCTTTCCCGGCAGACCCCCTCCTGAGTGCTCTTCAGACCGGCCCTGAGGTCTGATCCCAAGCACGAGGAGGCGAGTGGACAGCCGTCAGAGCTGCACGAGGTGGTCCGGACGCAGCAGGCTTGCTGTGGAATGAAGGCCCGGGCCCCAAAGACACCCTCCATAACTGTGGTCTGGGGCTGGGACGGTAACACCGCGGCCGGAAGCCTCAGCTCTGGGGCCCAAGGTCTTGGATTTGAAATGTCCTCACAGCTACAAGTGCAGCTCTCTGTGCCTCGGCGGCCTGTGCGTGAGCGGGAAGGTAAGAGCCTTGCACCCTCCTCGACGACATTAACTGCACACAGCCCGGGGCCTCCTGTGCCACAGAAGTCCCGGGAACAGCAGCCCCTGTCCCGGTGCACACCGGCCTGGCTGCTCGGGGCCCGATCCCAACCCAGGCAGGACCTCTGTCTTGGGCTCAGCCCGTCAGAGCGGCGGCCGGGCCCTGCCGGCCTGGCGAACCTAGCTGTGCCCGGGTCCCGGCCGCGGTCCGGGTACCACACGGTTGTTGCCGTGTGATGAACGAGAGGGCGGACGTCCAGTGAATTAAGGGAGAGTGTGGGCCCTACCTAAGTCAGACCACCGCAGGCAGCGCCCGGAACCTCAAGGCAGTTAGAAAACCACGCCTTCAGGGGCGCCTGGGGGGCTCAGTCAGTTAGGTGTCTGACTCTTGATTTCGGCTCGGGTCACGATCTCACGGTTCTTGGGATCGAGCCCCACATCGGGCTGTATGCTGACCACAAAGTCTGCTTGGGATTCTCTCTCTCTCTCTCTGTCTGTCTCTCTCTCTGCCCCTCCCCTGCTTGCTGTCCAGCTGTCTCTCAAAATAAATAAAAATAAACTTTAAAACAAACACACAAGAGAACACACCAAGTCTTCAAAGGACCAAGATCCGGGTCACCTCGGATTGCTTTGTTAGCGCCTGCAGCTGCCGCGGGATGCGGACACTCGTCGTCCTCCAGGAGGGAGGCCAGTGAGCGCTGGGCGCTGTCACCGCCCCAGAAGTGAGGGAGGAGCTGTCTCCGTGCAGCTGACCGACAAGTGGCCCCAAGTGCAGGCCAGCCTCCAACTGTGACCTGAGTCCCCTCTGGGTGGTTTCTCTTCCCCGTGGGAACTGTCCTCCGGACGGACGCCACGCAAGGGGAGGGGCCAGAGAAGCGACCGAGGGGCTTCGTGGGTTGCTGTCCACACTGAGGTTTTGCGTCCTTCAGGGAAGGAACACCACCGGATTTGCTCAGAGGAATCTGGATTTGCCCAAAAGAAGGTACCCTTGCCCTCACAAGGACACAGATCTTCTTCAAGCCGCACCAGTGAGCCTAGGGAGCCGAAGGGATCGGCCACCGCTCCTTCTCCAGGGGCCTCCGTGTCAGGACCCGAGGCCACAGGTCTGCCCAGCACGGGGGGGGGGGGGGGGGGGGGTCCTGTTCACCAGCCACACTCTGCCCGTCCTGCCTTTTGGGGCCTCGAGTTCCCGCAGCTCCCAGCCCTCAGGGCCTGGGCTGCTGTTCCCACCCGCGGATGCTGCATACCAACCGTGACCTTCAGTAGCATCTGCTTGTGGCTCTGAGTTGATCCCAGCGATTCACACCCCCGGATAACGTGAGCACCGACCCTCACTGGGCACTGGCCGTGGGTAGCCCTCCGCCCGCTTCGCCGGTGACCTCGTACAATATCCACAGCAAGCCTTTGAGGAGACAGCTGTTACACCTCATCCTCCTGCAGATTTAAAAATCCAAGCAAACATGTGAGAAGGAGAGAGGATGGAGAGGGCGTTTGCACGAGGCAGCGGGAAGGGCGGAGCAGAATCCTGCCGGGCAAGCAGGGTGGAGATCAGCCTCCTCCAGACCTGCCCACTGGAAGGGGCCTCTCCACCCTGGTGAGCATCTCCCCGACCCCTCTCCGGGGTTCCCTGCCACACGGCCAGCTGCCCGGGACAGCAGGCCCTTGGCGGTCGGCCCCCTTATAAAGGGGTTTTAGGTCTGCCCCCTCTGTCCGCCACGGCCTCCTGCCGTCATTGCTGCAAGGAGATGATCTGTCCCCAGGGCCGCCCCGGCCGCACCCCCAAGCACCTGTCACCTGCTGTGGTCGCTGCCCCGTCACCACACCCGACGTCACCAGCCAACCCGAGAGCCCAGGATATTTTCCTCGTGTCTGATTCGTGAGTGGTCATGACAAGACTCTGCCCTGTGTGGTTTGTGATACACAGCACAGACCAGACGAACGGGAAAACTACAGTGTTTGTGCCGAGGTAACGCGTGCTGTGGAGACGCTGTAGAGGGGTGAGGACCAGGGGTGCACGGGCCGGCCTGAGGTGTGAGACCCGCCAGAACGGGCACTGGCAGTGTCCCCCGGGGGGAAGCCTGGGGGGGCGGGGGACAGAGCTGCGGACACATCTGGG